>NC_081556.1:131755811-132076920 GCF_963082655.1 Stomoxys calcitrans | reverse complement strand
TTTCGATAGCTTTGTTGTTGGCTGTTCATACTCTTCGAGTATTTGTAAGTAATACCACCTTAATGCGAAAATCTCTCTCCATTCTTCCCCTGGTTGAAGTAAACATTTTTTATTATTTTCATTTTACTCCTTGTACTTTTAACATTCTTTTATGCTAAAGAAATTCTTAACAAAACATCTCTCATGGTCTGGTAGACTGGTTCATGTTCTCTTGTCGTCCAGTGCATGAAAATAAAACAGATTTCATATAGTCTCACAAGTTTATGCTTAAGCTAATATTCAAACATGAAAATGGAAGAAGAATGTAGTCCATCGGTCAGTTGCAGTCTGTTTATCTCGCATGCTTTGTGTTGTAAGTGACAGGTAAATGTTCAGTAAGAATAGTGCTGATAAGCTCCACACATATGGTCGATTATGTTGCTGATTTCTTGTTTTCTCTAGAAAACACACAATTGTTGGATAGTTTTTTTCTTCTTCTTTTTATGTAGTGCAAGTAGTAGCTAATGATCCCGATGAAGTTGTAATTATTCTAAACAACTGAAATTATACTATCATGGTTAATGGTGCTAATTTTTTGGATGAAAACAAGTTAAAATTAAATAAAGAGCTATGGAAGACACATCTTCTTATGAAAGGAACAGTAGTTGGGTTAGTTTACATTAAGCTGGAAGGAGAGTGCGGATTAATATCCCGGGCGGATTAATATCCTGCCCCATGCCAGTAATCCGCTTGTTGCTCACTCTGAATACTAACAAGTAAGAGCGTGCTAAGTTCGGCCGGGTCGAATATTATATATCCTCCACCATGGATAGCATTTGTCGTGTTCTATAATCGGTATCTCTTTTTAAGCAAACAAAGAACATTGAATAAGAACTGTTATGCTATTGGAGCTATATCAAGTTATAGTTCGATTCGGACCATAAATTAATGCTGATTATTGTAGAAGTCATTGTGTAATATTTCAGTTCATTTGGATAAGAATTGCGCCTTGTAGGGGCTCAAGAAGCAAAATCGGGAGATAGTTTTATATGGGAGCTATATCAAGCTATTGATCGATTCAGACTATATTAGACACGTATGTTGAAGGTCACAGGAGAAACCGTTGTACAAAATTTCAGCAAAATCGGATAACAATTGCGCCCTCTAGAGGCTCAAGAAGTCAAGATGCCAGATTGGTTTATATGGCAGCTATATCAGGTTCTATACCGATTTACGCCATACTTAGCACATATATTGGAAGTCGTAACAAAACATCTCATGCTAAATTGCAGCCAAATCGGATGAGAATTGCGCCTTGTAGGGGTTCAAGAAGCAAAATCGGAAGATAGGTTTATATGGTAGCTTTATCAAGCTATTGATCGATTCAGACCATATTAGACACGTATGTTGAAGGTCACGAGAGAAACCGCTGTACAAAATTTCAGCATAATCGGATAAGAATTGCGACCTCTAGAGGCTCAAGAAGTCACGATGCCAGATCGGTTTATATGGCAGCTATATTAGCAGGACAATGATATGGGAAATGCTCCAACGTCTCATCATCTTTCCCACATACCCTACACATACTATAAATTGCAGCGCCACTTCTGCATAAGTGAGATCATAGCCTTATGTAGCCTGTTATGATACCTAAAGCAATTCTCACCTCTTTCTTATTTTGTTTCACAAAAAGCTTCGTCTTACGACAATCCGGATCTACTCATAGGATTTTCGTTGCCCTCCAGACTGTTTCGCTGCTCCACAGTGCTATATTAGTGTTCGTCACTCACACCCTTAACCCGGACTTGAAAGGCTTCAGACTAACCAAGTTTATTGACGGCAGTCCTCTGGCCTTCACTGCCAAATCATGTGCTGTTTAATTTCATTCTACTCCACTATGGCACGGCACACATTCAATGCGGATAGCGGCATTTAATCACTTTTTACACTCTAAGATCGTTCGCGATTTCACCGTTCTGGTTGCTGTTGCCCTGATGGCCAGCTTACAGTCCGTAAAGTTGTTCACATTCGACGTCCTCGCGTTTACATCACACCACCTCACGCATGAACACCCGGATCTCCGCCTGCAGGACCATATTATGGTCAGGCCGTCGGAAACAGTTCTCAATCCCTCGGTTCTTAATGTATTGTAGATCCCCAGGCGCACTCTGTCCTCTAGCTTTTATCCATTTGTGTAGCATGATCTTCCAAATGACAATACTAAGGTTCCGTTAATCCAAGACAATGCCGCTGGCAGCAGTATCTCGCACTCGACTACAAGTGTCGGCTCAGGTATCCCATCGGAGACCTCTTCAATTCCTTCTTGGTTTCCTGTCGTTGCCTCGATTATATCGCGATGGTATGATCTGCTCCAATCCTCAATCCATCTTCTCATCGCCTTAAGTCTCATAGACGCAGTGGCTGCCTCACACGTAATCTGTATGTCTATGCGTCGGATATCTAGAATAGTCTCCAGTGCCCTAGTGGGCGTGGTCCTCATCGTTCCGCCTATGCCAGGACAACATGTTCTCTGAACCTGGTGTATTATCCTAACATTGCACTACAGTCCACCAAACTACTGAGTGGTGAGTAAGTAATGGTCTTATCGCGCTCTTGTAGGGTCGGTGGACTATCATCGGATTCAGGCCCTAATCTGAGCCTATGTTCCGTCTACATAGTGCCGAACATCGGGGAGCCTTCTCGTTACGCTCCCGAATGTGACACTTCAAATTCAGTTTTCTGCCCAAGATCGCTCCTAAGTTTTTAGCCTTGACTGATCTCGAAATCGTTCTGTTTAGAAACGTGATGCGTTAAGCTGGTCGATCCCCGCACAGTGGGATAGAATCGAAAAAAAATAGTAAAAATAGCGTCATTTTTCTATCAGAACACATAAACTAACTAAAACACCTATTGATAAGGCCCGTCATAGGATGGAAAGTTAAAAAATATACAAACAACCTCAACTAAATTTTTAATACCCACCACCGTATGATAGGATGGTAGGATGATAGGGTGGTGGGTGGACGGACTTTTGTCCGTCCGTCTGTCTGTCCTTGTTAATTTGTGTACAAAGTACAGGTCGCAGTTTTCATCCGATCGTCTTCAAATTTTGGTACAGGCATGTTTTTCGGCCTAGAGACGAAGCCTATTGAAATTGGAAAAAATCGGTTCAGATTTAGATATAGCTCCCATATATATGTTCGTCCGATTTGCAGTAATAATGCAATAAAATGGCCATTTGTTAACCAATTCTCTCGAAATTTGACAGGAAGGATTTTTTTATGACTCCCGACATTACTGGTGAATGTCATGGAAATCGGTTCAGATTTAGATAAAGCTCTCATATATATCTATCGCCCGATTTTCACTCCTAGAGCCACTGCAGGCGCATTTATAGACCAATCTTCCCAAAACTTCGTACAAAGCTTTCCTCGACGACTGTCACAGTATGTGAGAAATTTGCTCGAAATCAGTTCAGATTTAGATATAGCTCCCATATGTAAAATTGCAATAAAATTTATTGTCCGAATTTATAACTGTAGTGGAGGTGTAGGGTATGACATAGTCGGCTCCGCCCGACTTTAGCCTTTCCTAATTGGTTTCTGTTAATTTGGAAACAAGTTAAAATTTGATCCACACTGTCATTAAAAATTAATGAAACATTTATGTTTATGAATTTAATATTAAATCTGCATACTGATTTTGTATTAGGAAAACAAATGCCTTTTAATTTATTTCAATAATATAAACATTATACAACTATTATTCAAATGAGTTTTTTTCGCATTCAAAGCAAAACATTTGATTAAGCGATTACATATTAATAAAACTACAAATTAAATTTAAATTTATTCAATTTGCAGCAAATCGCATAAACAATCTAAATTACATTAATTTACCTCTAATGTTTGTGAAAACTATTAAACAAACATTAAAATCAAATTTAAAATTAAATATTATTTATATACAATAAATTGCCCATGTATATGGGTGCATTTTCAATCAATTATTTGCTCAGTTTTGCATGCAAACAGCGAATAAAAAATCCATGGCAAATATTTTCACGGCACATATTTTAGCTATCAACGTGTCACACATATTGGCTTTGGCAGTTTGGTTGGGTGTTTTTTTTTTTCATTTCTCTCTCTCTCCCTCTCTCTCTCCCTCTCTTGGTGGAAGTTGGCCTTTTTGCGCTTACCTTTGCAACTAATATTTGTTTAAGCTACCAGCAATAAAACAGCTCATTTCGAATTCCACTGACACATATTTAAACGCTGGCATAGCTGCTGCATCAGCAGAAGCAGTAAAAATGCCATAGTGAGCATAAAGAATGTAATCCAAGCCGTGGAAATGAAAAAAAAAAAAAATAAAGAAACACCCACACACACTAACATTCACTCACTTGAAATGAAAGATTGACTGACACACTAGCTTGTAGAGTGGTGGCACAGTGATGGGACATCAACTATATTTATTATGCACCCACACAAACATACAAACACAGTTACCTACTGCTATGCCAGCAGGATGCATGAATAGCAAGAATTTGTTCTTTTGCTTTTTTCATACACCCACTCACTCACTCACTCATTATCGATGGTAACACTGCATTGAGCATAAGCCACCCATACCCAGCACACTATGCTTGTATTTGTATGCCTTCATATTGTAGCATATAGACAATGCACTTGCATGTCTATTAGAAGAAATCTGTGCTGAAAGGCATTGAGTCAATGTCAACGTAGCATAATAACAACGAACCCATGCATGGGAAGAGGGAATGGCAAATCTGTGTCACATAGCAAATAGGTAAATTTTTTAAACTGAGCTACTTAGAGTATTTCAGGGATATGGGGGCTTCAAATCCACTTGGAAAATATTTTTTCTTTAAAGTATTTTTTTAATACCCACCACCGAAGGATGGGGGTATATTCATTTTGTCATTCCGTTTGCAACACATCGAAATATCCATTTCCACATCGAAATATCAGCGTAAAAATCTAGACGATATAGCCATGTCCGTCCGTCTGTCCGTCCGTCTAACTGTACGTCTGTCCGTTCGTCTGTCCGTCCGTCTGTCTGTCCGTCCGTCCGTCCGTCTGTCCGTCCGTCTGTCCGTCCGTCTGTCTGTCCGTCTGTCCATCCGTCTGTCCGTCCATCTGTCCGTCCGTCTGTCCGTCCGTCTGTCCGTCTTTCCGTCCGTCTGTCCGTCCGTCTGTCCGTCCGTCTGTCCATCCGTCTGTCCGTCCGTCTGTCCCTCCGCATCCACAGATTCTTTTTTTGTCCATAAGCAGGGTAAGTTCGAAGATGGGCTATATCGGACTGTCTTGATATAGCCCCCATATGGACCGATCCGCCGATTTAGGCTCTTAGGCACATAAAAGCCACATTTATTATCCGATTATCTGAAATTTATGACAGTGAGTTCTGTTAGGCCCTTCGACACCCTCCTTCTATTTGGCGCAGATCGATCCAGACTTGGATATGGCTGCCATATAGAGCGATCCGCCAATTTAGGGTCTTAAGCCCATAAAAGCCACATGTATTATACAATTTTGCTGAAATTTAAAACAGTGAGTTGTGTTAGGCCCTCCGACATCATTCGTTAATTTGGGCCGGATCGGTTCAGCTGCCACATAGGCCGAATATAGCTGCCATATAGACCGATCTCGCGAGTTAACGTCTTGGGCCCACGAAAGGCGCATTTATTATCCGATGTCGCCAAAATTTGGGACAGTGAGTTGTGTAAAGCCCCTCGACATACTTCTGCAATATGCCAGAGATCGGTTCAGATATGGATATTGCTGCCATATAGACCGATCTCTCGATATAGGGTCTTGCGCCCATAAAAGGCGCACTTATAGTCCGATGTCGCTGAAATTTGAGACACTGTGTTACGTTAAGCCCCTCGACATCGATTTAGATATAGCTGCCATATATACCGATCTCTCGATTTAAGGTATTGGGCCCATAAAAGGCGCATTTATTGTCCGATTTCGCCGAAATTTGGGTTGCATTAGGCTCTTCGACAACTTTCTGCAATTTGACACAGATCGGTCCAGATTTGGATATAGCTGCCATATAGGCCGATCTCGCGATTAAAAGTCTTGGCCCCATAAAAGACGCATTTATTTTCCGATGTCGCCAAAATTTGGGACAGTGGGTTGTGTTAGCCCTTTGACATTCCTCCTCCATTTGGCTCAGATCTAACTGCCATATAGACCGCTCTCGATTTAAGGTTTTGAGCCCATGAAAGGTCCGATGTCGCCGAAATTTGAGACACTGTGTTACGTTAAACTCCTCGTCATACTTCTGCAGTATGCCACAGATCGGTCCAGATTCGGATATAGCTGCCATATAGACCGATCACTCGATTTAATGTTTTGAGCCCATGAAAGGTGTTTTTATTGTCCGATGTCGCCGAAATTTGAGACACTGTATTACGTTAAGCCCCTCGACGTACTTCTGCAATATGGAACAGATCGGTCTAGAATTGTATATATTGCCATATAAACCGATCTCTCGATTTAAGGTTTAGGGGCTATAAGAGGCGCATTTATTGTCCGATGTCGCCGAAATTTGTGACAGTGAGTTGTGTTAAGCTTCTCCATATTTTACTGAAACTTGGCCGAAATCGTTTCAGAATTGGATATAGCTGCCATACAGACCGATATCTCGATTTAAAGTCTTGGCCGCATAAAAGACGCATTTATAATCCGATTTCACTGAAATTTGACACAATGACTTATGTTAGGTTTCTTGATATACGTGTTGTATATGGTTCAAATCGGTTTGTTTTTAGATACAGCTACTAAAAAGATCAATTTGTAGTTATACTTATTAGTATTTTGTCCAAATTGGAACATATTTCTATATAGCTGCTATTGGTCATAAGGTATGAATTTTTCACCAGATTTTGACGAAAGGTGGTTTACATATATACCCGAGGTTGTGGGTATCCAAAGTTCAGCCCGACCGAACTTAACACCTTTTTACTTGCTTTTTTAATCTTGAAAAACATTTTGATTGAGAATACATTGTGACGGAATCTTTTAGTCTCAAAACGGACAAACCGCTTAAAACTTTCAAATACTTTGCAGAAAGTTAATAATCCTCCCCTACTTAATTTTGCTTTAATTGGCCATTACAGAAAAGTTATTCCTCTAACCGAACATAGAATAGATTCCCAAGCGCCTCGATCTTTTCTGCTTTTTCTTCAATCTCTGTCAAATAGTTTTGATCTTTCGTCTTCCTCTTTTGCGTTTTCTTTTATTGTCGCCTTCAAAAGACTTCTTTACTGGAGATTCTTCATAGAGTCTGAAAACATGACCTAGCCAACGCAAGCGTTGTATATTGGTGCGTTTCAATATACAACGCTAGCCGTCATACAGCTCATGGTTCATACGACGCCTATATTCTCCATTAACGCAGACTGGCCGATATTTACAAAGTATTTTTCTCTCAAACACTCCTAAACACTCCCTAGCCTCTTAAAATCTAACCTAAAAGGTTTCAAATGCTTTACTATACCTATCATGCCTTCCATTGACTATAGTCCCAAAGTCATATTCACCGTGTGATATATGTATGAAATATATTGCATTGTCAGGCAGCCCATCAATTTATCAAAGCATATGTTCATCCATGTAAATAACTTGAAAGGCGATCACATTATGATTGAGCGAGTTCTGCAAGTGACTGAGAATATGTCATTGTTGAAGCATTTATTTCTTCCATCTTCGAGATATTCATGCACTCGTCAACACTTCAACAGAGACCACGGGCACACACAGAGCCTGGAGTGTAATGTTGGGAATGACTGACCACCATACGAGTATATCAGTGGCACTGGACAATGCAGGCCAACTATGTTGATGCTTGCAGTAGACGTTAAGATTTCCCCATATATCATTTTTATGGATATTTCTGTTGGAAAAGAATGCCATTTACCTAGCTGTCAACATTACTTGGTTTAAGAATGAGAAGAAAAATAGATGCAAAAATTCTTTATGCAATATACAAATTTAACAAGTAAAGAGCATTAAGTTTGACCGAGGCTAATTTTAAATTGCGGCGGAGCCGACTATAAAATGCATACCTACCTTACAACTGCAGATGTGACCATGGATTTTCTATTGAGGAACAGGTATAAACTTCTCACATATCAATGAGTGCTGCCCGATTCAAGTTTAAGCTCAATGAAAAGGGGTCTCTTCTTTATAGCCGCAGTGCGACACCGCTTTGGGGAGAAGTTTTTGTATAACAGTCATAGAATTTTTTTTCAAATGCCAAATGTTGCCAGCGGATAACGGCCCGAAAATGTTTTCTAATGTTCTCGCCAGGATTTGAACACAGCTCAATGAAGGGGCCTCTTTTTTATAGGCGAGTCCAAACTGCGTGTCATAGTGCGCCACCTCTTTATGGAGAAGTTTTTACATAACAGTCAAACAATTTTTTTCAAACGGCATAGTTCCTTACAAATGTCAGCGTCATATGCGAACATGCTTACCTCTGCGCTACCCTGGCCTCCAATTTGAGATAACTTCTGCTGTATTAATAGAAATCTGGCGGCTACTTTATATGCAAACTATATACAAATCTGAACCAATTTCAGTGGATTTTGATTGAGGTGTTTAGATGAGTAACGAAATATTTCTGGGTCTTTTTTCGTGCAAAAGACGATCCGCACGATCTGTGGATCTGCATAGTACCCTACTTTCAAATATCATTTATTTAGCACGAAATTGGATATCAAATTCGTTTTCTAATCTTAAATGCCATTCATTAAAACGCCTAATTGTAAAAGTCAGCAAATATGGTATGGGGCCTCAAAACTATCAATATCGAGCTCTACTCTCTTTAAGACCCAAATTGTCTTAGTGAGCAAATACGTCCTATTTGGAGGTTGTTATGGTGGTGGGACGTCCGCTAGACAGTTTGTCCCTAATGTTGATCTCAGATACGTGGTCTACTCCCAAATACCTTTAATTCGAGCCCCATATTTCCATAGTCTGCAAACATGACCGGCTTGGGGGTGTTTTGGGGGATGAGCGGCCACTCAGTGAGTTGGCTTTGAAAATATATATCGGATTCGGGTTCCACTCTAAAAACCCCCCTATTTGAGCCTCATATTGAAATAGTCAACAAATACTTCCTAGTTGGGTGGTGTTGTGGGGGTGGGGGGCCCCATAGACACTTTTCCCGAATATTGATATCAGATTCGCATTTTACTCCCAAACACCTTTCATTTGAGCCCTATATTGCTATGGTCGCAAATTTTTCCCCTTAGGGGTATGTTTTTGGGAGAGGCGACCCCCCAAAACAATTGGTCCCTTATTTGGATATCAGATGCTAATTCTACACTCAAATAACTTTTATTTAAGCCCCATATTCCCATGGTTAGTAAATAAGTCCTGTTTGGGGGGTGTTTTAGGGAAGGGGTGGACCCCCAGAAACGTGGTCCTACATTTGGATATCAGATTTGTATTCTACTCGCAAATACCTTTCATTTGAGTCCCATATTGCCATGATCGGTAAATATGTCCGATTAAGGGGTGTTGTGTGGGTGCGTGGTGTTGTCGGGGTCCGATTCGGGGTTGTTTTGGGGGTTGGGGTAGTCCCCCTAGCACTTGGTCTGACAATTGGATATGAGATACGTTTTCTTTTCCTAAATTCCTTTCATTTGAGTCCCATATTGTCGTGATTGGTCTAAATATATGTTTGGTAGGTTTAAGGGTGGGGCGGCCCCCCTAGGTACCCCATCCGAAATTTGGATACCAAATTTTTATTTTTAGGGTATTGTATGAGAGCACACAAAATTTCGCATCACTCTTCTTCGAGATCTGGCGTTTCTGAAAATTAGGATAAGGGGGAGGGTCCGCCCCCCCTTCAGATATCAAAAAATGTAGTACCCTATTTTCACCACGGGATCATTATGCACCATCTGTGAAAATTTCAAGAGTCTATAAGGAACACACAAACATACAAACAAACCTACAAACAAACACAAATTAATTTTTATATATAAGATGTGGGTACGTATTTTCCCGGGGAGACGCCCCACCCAAAATTATGCCCCAAATTGTTATGCATACCAAACGAAACAAATGGGATTCTAATCAAAGTTAAGTCAAAAGGGGGCCGTAAACACTTATGGGCGTATCTTGTTTCCTTTGAATATGAATTTTAAATAAAACTTCCTACATCGCTGCATTTTCTGTGGTTAAACTGCATTCGCTTTTCTCCCGTATGTATACCTGAAAAAACTATTTCATTGTTTTCCAATTAAAACTGCGCTTATATTTCATTATCTTGTCTAGACATAAATTGTTTTCATGTTTTACACTTGAAAAATCTGTTGATAAATATGCCCAAACAAAGTAACTTTTTTGCCACAAAAAAAAAAAGTTTACACTAAACGCTTAATAGTGATGTTTTTTGGCTTGGTAGTTGCTGTCTCCCTTTTTTCTGCTAAACTACTCAAAGTCACTAAATTAAATTAAATGCACATCGTCATGCAGGATATGACGACAATGATGATGTGGATGATAAAAATCGCAAACAGCGTCATAACATGAGAAACAAATGCCACATCATCGCCCATAACACTCTGGCGTGCATCAAACAACCATTCGCTCACTTACCAGAAAAGGATATAATTCATTAACATGTTGTTAGGAGTCTCACAAACAGCTATCCTTGTGAAGCCCGAGCAAAGCTAGTTTATAAAACATTGCGCACAGCAATTGTGTGTGCCAAAAATGTATGCGAAGTCCTTTCATCATCATCACGCGAAAATCCTTTGACAAAAACACTGAGTTTTTTGTTATCGCTGTGGCTAAAACTCTTTGGTAAATTTTGTCATAACATTGAATAGAAAAGGAGTTAAATCTCTGTTAGAGTGGTTTAACAGTTTTTAGACGTTTTGTTTAAAGTTATGGAAAATTTGGCCCAAAACTATGGACTTAAGTCAGGAAGAGGCGATGCCTTGAAACCGTAAACCTCAGATTTGAAAGGAGCAAATAGTTTCACTATCAGGCCTGTTCCGATTTTCGAATTCTCAGAACGAAATAAAAATGTTCGCCTATATTTTCTAAGTCCTTTCCCTTTAAGTTTTGAAACCACTTGAGGTTCCTCTTACTCTATAGGGCCTCAAGGAGTCAAATCGGGAGATTGATTAATATGGAAGCTATATTAGGTTCTTGACCGATTCAGACTGAACTTGGCTCAGTTGTTGAAAGTCATAACAGAACACTACGTGAAAAATTTTAGAAAAATCGGATAAAAATTGCGGCTTCCAAAGGGCTCAAGAAGTTAAATCGGCAGGTCGGTTTATAAGGGAGCTATATCTATATCTAAACCGATACGGCCCATTTTCAATCCCCATCGACCTACATCAATGTTTAGAATCTGTGCAAAATTTCAAGTGGCTAGCTTTAAGCACTCATACGCTATCGTGATTTCGACAGACAGAGGGATGTCGAGAAGATTAAGAAAATATATACTTTATGGGGTCTTAGATCAATATTTCGATACCCCATCCTATGGTGGTGGGTATAAAAAAGTAAGTGATCTAGGCCGTAAGTTTTTATAACCTCCACCATAGGATACTAATTTCGTCATTCTGTTTGTAACTACCCGAAATATTCGTCTGAGACCCCATGAAGTATATATATTCTTGATCGTCGCGACATTTTATGTCGATATAGCCATGTCCGTCCGTCTGTCGGTCCGTCCGTCTGTCTGTCGATAGCATGCTAACATCCGAAGGAGTAAAGCTAGCCGCTTGAAATTTTGCACAACTACTTCCTATTAGTGTAGGTCGGTAGGTATTGTAAATGGGCCATATCGGTTCATGTTTTGATATAGCTGCCATATAAACCGATCTTGGGTCTTGACTTCTTGAGCCTCTAGAGTTCGCAATTCTTATCCGATTGGAATGAAATTTTGCACGACGTGCTTGGTTATGAAATCCAACAACTGTGACAAGTATGGTTCAAATCGGTTCATAACCTGATATAGCTGCCATATAAACCGATCTTGAGTCTTGACTTCTTGAGCCTCTAGAGGGCGCAATTCTTATCCGATTGGTATGAAATTTTGCACGACGTGTTTCGTTCTGATATCCAACAATTGTGCCTAGTAAGATTTAAATCGGTCCATAACCTGATATAGCTGCCATATAAACCGATCTGGGATCTTGACTTCTAGAGCCTCTAGAGGTCGCAATTATTATCTGTTTTGAATGAATTTTTGCCCGAAGTATTTTATTATGATATTCAACAACTGTGCCAAGTATGGTTCAAATCGGTTCATAACCTGATATAGCTGCCATATAAACTGATCTGGGATCTTGACTTCTTGAGCCTCTTGAGGTCGCAATTATTATCCTATTTGGCTGAAATTTTGCATGACGTGTTTTGTTATGACTTTCAGCAACCGAGCTAACAACAATTCAAATCGGTCCATAACCTGATATAGCTGCCATATAAACCGATCTGGGGTCTTGACTTCTTGAGCCTCTAGAGGTCACAATTATTATCCGATTACGACGGATCCTCTCATGACCACCAACATACGTGTTTATTATGGTCTGAGTCGGTCTATAGCCCGATACAGCTCCCATATAAATCGATCTCTCTATTTTACTTCTTGAACCCCCAAAGGGGCGCAATTCTTATTCGAATTGGCTGACATTTTACACAGGTCTCCAACATATAATTTAATTGTGGTCCAAACCGGACCATATCTTGATATCGCTCTACTAGCAGAGCAAATCTTTTCTTATATACTTTTTTGCTTAAGAAGAGATGCCGGGAAAAGAACTCAACAAATGCGATCCATGGTGGAGGGTATATAAGATTCGGCCCGGCTGAACTTAGCAAGCTTTTACTTGTTTTTATGAAAACTAACAGCGAGCATCACCTACAAAAATTCAGCGCCATCTATTGGGGGATATAAGTTATTTGAATAGCAAAACCAATCCGAACAAAGAAATAGAGTGCGAGCGGTAATGCAGAGAGTGTTCAAAATTGATCATATGCTTTTCACTACTGTTTTGACAAGTTGTCTGCCCTTCGCCCTTCAGCAAAAATGCTGTCTTTGCTTAAAAAAGATTTTACAATGTTTTTTTAACTCAAGTTCCCTTTTAATGCATTTAAATTTCCCTTAAAAACAAAATTACAAAATCTCTATGTAAATTACAATTTGTAACTCAAACCACAAATTAGAGCAAACATATTTTTTCCCCCCCGTTTTCAAAGGATAATGGTGAAACATTGCGGAAACACCGGCATATCCGCAATATCCTCTTCATCTTCTACGTTGTTCTCCTAACATATTAAGTAGTAGCAAAGTGGTATGATGCATTGCAATGACTATTTTATGAGATCATCAGATCCAAGTAAAAGCACCATAGTGGTAGCAAAAACACCCGAGTAAAACACGTTACTTAAGAAGACGCAGAATAAGTTAAATGGAATGCATAGAAAATGAAGACGCAAAAAAAAAAGCAGAATCTTCAGCCAAGTCAGCCAACAAGGATGTAAAATGGAATATATATGAGGAGAAAAAAACAGCAGACGATTACAGTACCGAGTAGTTTCTGTAGAAAGGAAGCATTACTAAGTCTAGACACCTACGTCATGCAATTTTCATCACGTTTGGCAAAAAAATATGAAACCATTGAAGGAAAAAACTTAACTCTAAGAAACTTTCCAAAATCCAGTAGTAGGAAACAAAGTCAAGGCAACCTTTGAACCTACTTTAGGATATGATTACTTCAACTATTTTTTTTTCGTTCAAATCCTTTGTGGCTTTAAGAAATTTGAATTTTTCCACAAGTTTGGGGAGATATACTTTTACATTTTAATTTTTTTGTGGGTGGCCTCTTTTTTCACATTCCCCTTTCCTGAAACATGTTGAAAAAAAAAACTATGACTATTTTACATATTTCAGCCATGGAATCCAAAGAGACTTTCTTTCACATAGACGACTTATGTTTCGGCTGGGAAGGCAAAAAATGTGTTTTTTTTTCTGTATCTGTAATGCAATGGTAAAGCTT
The DNA here is from genome assembly GCF_963082655.1 of Stomoxys calcitrans. NCBI lineage: Eukaryota > Metazoa > Arthropoda > Insecta > Diptera > Muscidae > Stomoxys > Stomoxys calcitrans. Next base: position 132,062,879 of record NC_081556.1, on the reverse strand, counting down.
TTGCTTTTTTGCTTTTTTTTCGTCCAAAAATGGTGGGTTTTTTTCAGAGGAAAGCATTCCATCAAAATATCATTCGCTGTTAGTGATATTTTTTGCTTGAGGAATTTTTCATATTTCCTTATTTTGTGGATGGTTGGTTTGAGGTATGTTGGCTTTTAACAAAAAAAAGTAAAAAAAAAAAAACGGATATCATATTCTGTTCAATGATTCCTGGTAAAGGAAAATTAAGCTTTAACATTAAAGCCGCAAGCTCCATGTATTATCTTCACATGGTTCCCATCATTGAAGTATAGAACAAATTTCTAGAAAAAACTGGCAAAATGGAAGCTTGGATTTGTACAAAACTTCATGTGCTCATAAAAGGGATATGTAATTCTAACAAATCCAACATAGCAAAATGAACAACTAGTAAAAAAAGAACCTAAGAGATTAAAAGCAAATCAATAGCTTTCTTTCATAAGCCAAAAAATTAAAAAAAAAATTGCCTATGAAAATTCCATTAAGGAAGAAGGAAGATTTCTATCATGCCGAAAAGTTATTTCCGATTAAATGACAAAATTATACAATTGTAAGGAACCTCGTTTTTATAAACGAGCCAAACCCCCTCTGGAGAAGTTCTAAATGGCTTAGTGTCTTAAGAATGTAGAGGATTAGCAAAACAAACTTTTTTATGTTTATACAAGCTGGACCGGTGTGCTTCGCTACACCCTGGGCTAGACCCAGAGGTCTCAATGTTAACCCAGAGAAGACTGAAATATGCCTAATCACGAGAAAGCCGAAGGTCGACCAATTTAACGCACCCAGTTTCCTCAATAAGACAATTTCGATATACGACAAGGTCAAATACTTAGGTGCGATCTTGGACAGGAAACTGAATTGGAAGTGTCACATTCAGCAGCGTACTGAGAAGGCTCACAGATGTTGGGCACTATGTAGACGGGCCGTAGGCTAGTAGTAGGATAGTCCACTGGCTCTGCAGAAGCGTGATAAGAACAATACTTACTTACGCCTCAGTAGTTTGGTGGACTGCTATGGAGAAAAAGTGCAACATAAGGTCCATACTACAGGTTCAGAGGACATGTTGTCTTGACATAGGCGGAGCGATGAGGACCACGCCCACTAGGGCACTGGAGACTACTCTAGATATCCGACCCATTGGCATACAGATTAAGAGTGAGGCAGCCACTGCGGCTATGAGACTGAAGGCACTATGTAGACGCGCCGTAGGCTCAAAATGGGCTCTGAAACCTAGGGTAGTTCACTGACTCTACAGAAGCGTGATAAGAACAATACTTACTTACGCCTCATTAGTTTGGTGAACTGTTATGGAGAAAAGGTGCAACATAAGGACCATACAATAGGTTCAGAGAACATTTTGTCTTGGCATAGGTGGAGCGTTGAGGGCCACGCCCACTAGGGCACTGGAGACTACTCTAGATATCCGACCCATTGCCTTACAGATTAAGTGTGAGGCAGTCACTGCGGCTATGAGACTTAAGGCGATGGGAGAATGGATTGAGGATGGGAGCAGCTCATACCATAGCGGTATAAAGGAGGCGACTATATAAAACTTAGAAGGAAGAGAAGAGATTTCCGATCGGATACCTGGGATGAATCTTGAAGTCGAGTGCGAGGCACTGCTGCCAACGACACAGTCTTGGATTGACGGAACTCTAGTATTGCCATCTGGAAGATCATGTTACACGAATGGATCAAAGCTAGAGGACAGAGTGGGCCTGGGGGTTTACATTGAGAATCCAGGGACTAAGAACTGTTTTAGACTGCCTGATCATAATACGATGCTGCAGGAATGCATAAAGTGGTGTGGTGCTAACGCGAGGACGTCGAGTGTGACTATCTTCACCGACAGTAAAATTGCCATAAGGGCAATAACAACCAGGAAGGTATGAAGGAGATTAAAGCCTTCTCTGAGGATGGCAAAAACCGCATCGTTTGGCTGACGGGCCATAACGGAGTAAGGAAAAATGAATGGACAGACGATTTGGCGATGAAGGCCAGAGGACTGCCGTCAATAAACATGGTTAACCCGAGGCCTTTCGGGTCGACCCAGTCCGAGTTAAGGGAGTGGGCGATGAATGCGCATGCAACATTGTGGAACAACGAAACGGTCGGTAGGAGGGCGAAAATCCTATGGGGGGATCCAGATCGTGAGAAGATGAGGCTATTGCTGAGAGGATGTAAGATGGAGGTCAGCATAGCTATTGGTATCTTAACGGAACACATAGGACTACGAGCTCACTTATTTAAAAACGGTGCGGCAAGTGATAGCATGTGTAGGACATGAAGGGAAGATGGAGCATTTGGGTTGGCATCTTAAATTAATACCATATTCGTAATCCACTTCTAATGAACTTTTATATGATTATCATATGGTCTCGATTGTCTCACAAATTTATTTTGAGGATTATTGGCCGGTCGTCCTTAGCAAAATACCGAATTTGGTATTTGCTAATTTGGTATTTGCACTCGAGTACCTTCCAATGGAATTACCACAAGCAAAAGAGTGGTGAGTTCGGCCGGGCAGAATCTTGGGAACCCACCATCATGGATACTGCTCAAAAAAATTATACAAAATAAATTTAGTTGGAAAGCACACTATCTTTGAAGGTGTAAAGCTAGGCGCTTGAAATTTTGCACACATACTTTCTATCAGTGTAGATCATTTGGTGTTGTAAATGGGTCATATCGGGCCATGTTTTAAAATCGCTGCCATATAAACCGATCTTGGATCTTGACTTCATGAGCCACTTAAGGGCGCAATTCATATTCGATTTGGCTGAAATTTTGTTTGAGTGGTTCTGTTATGACTTTCAACAACTGTGCCGAGTATGGTCAAAATCGGTTCATAAATGTATATGGCTGCGATATAAATCGATCTCGTATCTTGACTTCTTGAGCATCTAGAGAGCTCAATTATTATCCGATACGGCTGAAATTTTTGCACAATGGCGTTTAATATGGTTTCCAAAATCCAAACCAAATTAAATATAAATTCGTATTCTACTTAATTACAGTCAAGCTTCTCTATAACTTCCTATAACAAATTGTTCTCTATAACGAATGGAAATTAAAAACACAAATTTTTTCAGTCATTTTCACCTATTTTAACATGTCTATAACGATTTTCTCTATAAAGAATATTTGTCTGTAATGAATTGTTTTTGAAGAGCAGGTTAAAATTCTCACATAAACGTATCTCTCTATAACAAATATTTTGGCAATTTTCTTTTTATTGAAATTCACAAAAATCAGTGTGTCAAGCCATGTGTTCGTGCTTCTGTCTGCATGTCTATCTAACCGTGTGAACATTCTTTTGTCCGGTCTTGTGTTTGTCCGTCTGTATGTCTACTCGCTTGCTGTATATTTGTCTTTCCGTCCGGCCTTGCATTTATCCGTATGTCCGGCCATGTGTTCGCCTGTCTGTACGCCTTTCTGCCAGTCTGTCTGTCTATCTGGCCGTCCGGTCGAATGTCTATTGTGTGTACGACCGGGTCTTCGTCCGCTAGTCTGTCTTTTTGTTTGTCCGAGCATATGTACATCTGCCCGTTTGCCTTTTTATTTGTCTGTCTGTTTATGTATCCCTACAATCAAGGCACAGGTCGCATTTGCTGTCTATACCACCTTTTTATATCCTCTACCGTCGACACTTGATCGACTTGATATTCCAAGTTGATTTAGCCATGTCCGTCTGTCCGCCCGGCTGTCTGTCTGTATTCTTTTCTAGTCATTCCATTTGTAGCACATCGAAATATTGGTCTGCGACCCCATAAGGCATATAAATTCATGGTCGTCTTGACCACTCTATGTCTAATAGGCTCGTCTATGACATAATCGACTCTGGAAAACTGCAATTACTATCCAATTTGGTTGAAATTATGCACAAAGTATTTCATTAAGATATCCAACAACCGTGCTAAGTATGATCCAAATCGGCTTATAACCTGATGTAGCACCCATATAACAGGTTTTACTTCTTAAGCTCCTAGAAACCAACATTTTCATCCAATTTGGTTGAAATTCGGTTCGTGATGTACACTTTTGCCCTTCAATATTCATACCAAAGTCCCTTAAAATCCGACACCCCGAAATGACTTCTGAAAACCATAGAAGCCCCAATCAACACCCGATTTGAGTTATAAAAAATAATTCAAATACAAACTGAGCTAATAAGCCTAAATGTTAAGCGCTGTCCATGGTGGTGTATTACCAAAATTCGCCCGGCCGAACTTTGCCCTTGTTATTTCTATTTCATTTCAACATTTGGAATATGTTACTAAAAGTTTCGTTCTTGCGACCTTTGGCATTCAATTTTGATTCATCTCTTGTGAATCCTGTACTTCTTGTCCTAGTTCTTTGCTATTTACCACTCGACATTGTGTTCTTTCGTGTCTTAGCTAATTTATTTATTTCCATTATGATTGTAATTTACTAACTTCTTGTCTCAGCTAATGAGATTTAAATTTTCATGGGTACATCCCTGCGTATGACTAATATTCACTACAGTAGGGCAATCATACGCCACCCAGGCACATTTAAACTTGAAATATCTGAACATAGCAAGAAACACACAAATGAAAATAATTAAATTTCTTATTAGAACGATAACAACAATTTTTTTTCTTTTCTAAGGAGCCGAAATGGGCTATGCACTCCTACACTTCTCGTTCATTTATTTGTTTGTTAGTCGTTATTTATTTACTTACAGCAGCACTGATTTAATAATAAAAGAAAAGACAACAGATTTCCATGACTTCAGGTGTTTTTGAACGATGTGAACATGAGCTGTGAAAAAAGTGTTATTATTGTGTGTGACAAAGATGTTAAAAAGAAGAGAAGAGTGTAACTCAACTGGAGGGGTTGCAAAAAGTTGCGAAAAGCAAACGAAGAAAATCTCATAAAATTGACATACATCCACAGCAGCTTTGCACAACTCAAATTGTCAGCTCCCTTGCTTAGGTGAATTCAGGGACGTTTGCAAGACTTTGGTGTTTCGGTGGGAAGGTTTGAAAGTAAAGTGTATGAAAGCCAAGGGTGTAAAAGCCAAGAACGTACACCGGAAAAAAATATAAAGAGTTCAGTATTAATTTTTGGTAGGTTTACCAGGTTTTTCAGTATCTTAGCAATACATATTTAATAAATTTTTAAACCAGAGCTACCTTTAAAGATACGATTTCTTTTTTTTTCAAAACAAAGTTTCTATAATATTTTTTTTTAGACGACAGTTTAAATCTTAAATCAAAAATTTATTTTGAGGAAGCAAGGCGTCGAATTGCTTATAGGAATCATTACTGGTCACTGCAACTTCTGGTCTTTGACTAACGGTAAAAGTAGGTGATCGGCTTAGAACCACTTCCTGATTCGATTTAGCTATGTCCGTCTGTCTGTTTGTCCATGTATTCTTGTAATCAAGGTACAGCTCGCATATGTTGTCCGATTTTCACAAAATTTTGACTTTGAAAAAAATCGGTCCAGATTTAGAAATAGCTCCCATATATATCTTTCATCCGATGTGCCCTTTTAAAGCTGTAGAAGCCGCAATTGTGGTGCGATCTCTACCAAATTTGGCACCAAGTGCTTTTTGTGACCTCCCAATATGTACGCAAAATTTCATCAAAATCGGTTCAGATTTGGATATAGCTCCCATATATATCTTTCATCCGATGTGCCCTTTTAAAGCTGTAGAAGCACCGAAATTTGGTCCGATCCTTACAAAATTTAGCACGAAGTGTTTTTTTTTTAACGACCCAAAATGCTTGCAAAATTTTATTGAAATCGGTGCAGATTTAGATATAGCTCCCATATATATCTTTCATCCGATGTGCCGTTTTAAAGCTGTAGGAGCCACAATTTTGTTGCGATCTCTACCAAACTTGACATGAAATTTTTCGTGTGACGTCCCAATAGTTGTGCAAAATTTCATTTAAATCGGTTCAGATTTAGATATAGCTCTCATATATAACTTTTGTCAGATTTGACCTACAAAGGCTGTAGAAGGCACAATTTTGGTCCGATCTTTACAAAATTTGGCAGGGAGTGCTTTTTGTGACGTCCTAATATGTGTGGAAAATTTCATTATAATCGGTTCAGATTTATATATAGCTCCCATGAATTGGATCCCATCCTTACAAAATTTGGCATGGAGCGTTTTAATCAACGTTCTCATATGTGTGCAAAGTTCCATAAAAATCGGTCCAGATTTAGATATAGCTCCCCTATATAAATTTTTCATCTGATATGGCTTTTGAAGGCTGTTTGAGTTATGAATTTGCTGTGAGAGTTTCGGGTCATTTAAGTTTGGATGTTAGATGTACTACAGTCTTGAAAGACTTTATTTGAGTTCGATATTCTTATGGAGATTTTGGGAGTGGGAAGAGCCCCAGGGTTGTGGTTGGTGGGTTTAAGGGGTGGTGTAGAAACGTGGTCCCGAAATTGGATATAAATTTCGTGCTCTACTTCAAAAATACTTTTAATTTGAGCCCCATATTGCCATGGTCGTATGTACGATTTAGCGGTGTTTTCGGGTGTGAGGTGATCCCCCAGACACTTAGCCCGAAAAAAAATATCAACATCGTTCTCTACTCTATACCATTTACCATTTATTTAAACCCCATATTGCCATTGGTTAGAGGGGAGTTCATGGGATGTGGCGTTCTCCATGCTCCTGGTCCCACAACTGGTTATCAAATTCGTTTTCTAAGTCCAAAAACTGTTCGTTTGAGCCAAATATTGCAGTGGTAAATTTTTACTTTTCGTGGATTGTTTTGGGAAAGGGGTGGTGCCTCAAATACATGGTCCCCTATTTGGATATCAGATTCGTAATCTACTCCAAAATACCTTTATTTTAGCCCGATATTGCAAGGGTCAATGAATAATTGCTGTTTTTGGGCTGTTTTGGGGAATGGCTAGATATCGATTATGTGGTCTACTCCCCAATACCTTTCATTTGAGCCCCACATTGACATGGTATGATTTAGGTGTGTTTTGGTGAGCGGGGTGATCCCCCAAACACTTAGCTCTGAAAATAAATCATCATCGTGCTCTACTCTCCACTATCATTTATTTGAACCCCATATTGCCATTGGCCTTAGAATTGTGATTTCTAATCTCAAATACCTTTCATTTAAACCCCTTATTGCAAAAGTCAGTATATATGTCCGCTTTGGGGTATGGGTCCTAAGAACTCTCAATATCGAGCTCCACTCTCTTTAAGACCCAAATTGTTGTGGGGAGCAAATGCGTTATATTTGGGGGTTGTTATGGAGGTCGGACATCCCCTAGACAGTTGGTCCCGAATGTTGATATCAGATTCGTGGTCTACTCCCAAATACCTTTCATTTGAACCCCATATTTCCATAGTTTGCAAACATGTGCGATTTTGGGGGTGCTTTGGAGGGATGGGGTGGCCACTCAGTGACTTAGCCTTGAAAATATCTTTAAGGTTCATGTTCTACTCAAAAAAACCTCTTATTTAAGCCCCTCATTGCTATGGTCACCAAATACGTCCTATTCGGTTGGTGTTCTGGGGGGTGGTCCCTTTGATACTTCACCAAATGTTGATATCAGACTCGTGAACTACTCCCAAAGTCTTTCCATTTGAGCTTTATATTGCCATGGTCGTAAATTTTTCCCGTTTGGGCTGTGTTTTTAAGGGAAGGGCGACTCCCTAACCACTTGGTTCCACATTTCGATATCAGCTTCATATTCTACACTCAATACCTTTTATTTGAACCCCATATTGCCATGGTCAGCAAATAAGTCCCGTTTGAGGGGTGTTTTGGGGAAGGGGTGGACCTTCAGAAACTTGGTTCCACATTTGATTATCAGATACGAAATCTACTCGCAAATACCTTTAATTTGAATCCCATATTGTCGTGATTGGTTTATATATATATATATTTGGTAGGTTTTGGGGGTGGGGAGACCCCCTCTAGGTACCCCATCCGAAATTTGGATAACGAATTTTTGTTTTTAGGTCACTGTTAGAGAGCACACAAAATTTTGCTTAAATCACCCACCCACTGCGAGATCTGGCGTTTTTGAAAATTAGGGTAAGGGGGAGGGTCCGCTCCCCCCCTTCAGAAAGCAAAAAATTTAGTACCCTATTTTCACCACGGTATCATTATGCATAATCTGTGAAAATTTCACAGATTATGCATGATCTGTGAAATTTTCACAGATTATGCATAATCTGTGAAATTTTCACAGATTATGCTCGATTCAGCCGTTTTAGAGTCTATACGGAACATACATTCAAACAAACACGAATTATTTTTTATACGCATTTGATTTTTATCACAATTTTTTTCTCAGTGCACTGACATTCTCCAAACTTAGCACCATAACATAACTCTATTAAGACAAATGTAAAAGCTAAAAATTGTTCCATTATATTTTCCCTAGCTTCTAGTTTCTGCTTTATCTCTCAACCGTCCTCCCGCCATCCCTTACACCTTGGCGACGCTACACATCAATGTGGCACAGAGTGAAAGTGGCAATGATAACAATATTACAGCACTGACAGTTAAGGCAAACTTTTTTGCAAACAGCTACGACAGTCAGAGAGATATTCCTTATTTTTCATGAACTTCTACTTCTAGTTCAACAACAAAAAAAAAAAAAAACGAAAAATTAAGTAAATCCTTGAAAAGGGACTGAAGCAGACTGGAGGGTAACAAATTTGTAGACAGACATTTCTTAGCAAAAGCATTTTTGGCCAAGCTAAGGTATAGAGAACTAGAAGTAGATTTTATGTCAACTTCAGGTGTTGACACAGCAAAATATAATGGCTGTAAGTTCAACAAGAAAACAAAATGTGATTTTGGTAGCAAAAAGAAAAAAAAAAGAAAATAATAGAAAAGCCATGGAGGAACACTGATTCCACTCAAAACGAAAGGTAGCTGAAAAAATTCTTGCCCTCGAAATGAGTAACATTTGTTGCATTTCTCTCGTAAAAATATTTCTACGCAATTTCAAGAATGCCAAACCAAAGTCAAAGAAACAGATTTCTTAAGGTAAACTTATCATTGACCTTTAAGAGCGGCCAATAAGAAAAGTTAAATAATTTGCCAAATAAATTGAATTAATTTGAAAAATTTACATCAAACAACTTGAAGGGTGAAGTTTTCTACAAAGTACTTGTAGTGTAGCATGTAATCCAATTAAAAGTTTCTCACAGATTTTCTCTCAATTTTCCATACCAACATGTTATAGCAGACATTGAATCGGTTCTTATCCTAGTGAATAACTCTGGGTAATGTAGAAAAATTATTGGAATTGGCAATGTTAAGAAAGGGGAAGATACGCCTGCTTTATAATATTGTATAGCAAATATTGGACCTTAAAGTATAAAAACCACAAAGCAAGTTTAACAAGTAAAGAAGCATTAAGTTTGGCCGGGCCGAACTTTCGATATCCACCCTTCGTGAATATGAGTTAACCACATTTCAAAACAATCCGGTGACAAATGGACTATGAAACCATTACAGCTAAATACAAAAAAAAAAAAGATTTGATCTGGAGCAAAATCGATAAGGACAACCTCGGAGGGTTTTAAAGGGGGGCGGACCCTCCCCCTTACCCTAATTTTCAGAAACGCCAGATCTCGGAGCGAAATTTTGTGTGCTCTCATATAGTACCCTATTTAGGATAAGAAAACGTATCTGATATCCAATTGTCGGACCAAGTGCTAGGGGGACCACCCCATGCCCCAAAACACCTCTAATCGGACATATTTACCGACCATGGCAATATAGGACTCAAATGAAAGGTATTTGTGAGCAGAATACCAATCTGATATCCAAATGTGGGACCACGTTTCTGAGGGTTCACCCCTTCCCCAAAACACCCCCCAAACAGGAGTTATTTACTGGCCATGGGAATATGGGGCTTAAATAAAAGGTATTTGAGTGTAAAATTAGAATCTGATATCCAAATATGAGACCAAGTGTTTGGGGGCCGCCTCTCCCCAAAATCCTCCCCCAAAGGGGACACATTTACGACCATAGCCACATGGGGCTCAAATGAAAGGTCTTTTGGAGTAAAGCACAAATCTGATATCAATATTCGGGAAAAGTGTCTATGGGGCCTCCCCACCCCCACAACACCACCCAACCCCCAAAACTCTCCTAAATCAGACAAATTTACCGACCAAGGCAATATAGGACTCAAATAGAAGGTATTTTTGAGTAGAATACGAATCTGATATCCAAATGTGGGACCACGTTTCTGGGTGGGGGTCCACCCCTTCTTCAAAACACTCCCCAAACAGGACTTATTTACTGACCATGGGAATATGGGGGTTAAATAAGAGGTATTTGAGTGTAGAATTAGAATCCAATATCCAAATATGGGACTAAGTGTTTGGGGGGCCGCCTCTCCCCAAAAACATCTCCCAAAGGGGACAAATTTACGACCATAGCCATATGGGGCTCAAATGAAAGGTCTTTGGGAGTAAAAAACGAATCTGATATCAATATTCGGGAAAAGTGTCTATGGGGCCACCCCACTCCCACAACACCACCCAAATAGTAACTATTTGCTGACTTTTGCAATATGAGGCTCAAATAAGAGGGTTTTTAGAATAGAACACGAATCCGATATATATTTTCAAGGCCAACTCAATGAGTGGCCGCCCATCCCCCAAAACACCCCCCAAGCCGGTCATGTTTGCCGACTATGGAAATATGGGACTCAAATTGAAGGTATGGGGGAGTAGACCACGTATCTGATATCAATATTAGGGACCAACTGTCTAGCGGACGTCCCACCACCATAACAACTCCCAAATAGGACGTATTTGCTCACCAAGACAATTTGGGTCGTAAAGAGAGTGGAACTAAATATTCATAGTTTTAAGGGCCAATACCCCAAACCGGACATATTTGCTGACTTTTGCAATAAGGAGTTCAAATGAGATTTGAAAACGAATTTCATATCCAATTTTGAGGGCAATGGCAATATGGGGTTCAAATAAATGATATATAGATATATGAGAATAGAGCACGTTGCTGATATATTCCGGGCTTAGTGATTGAGGGAACACCCCAATCCCCAAAACTCTCCTTATTAGGGCAAATTTACCGACCATGTCAATGTGGAGCTTAGTTGAAAAGTATTGGGGGGTAGAGCAAGAATTGATACCCACTTTCGGGACAAATTTTCTGGGGATCAACCCCTTTCCCAAGATACCCCACAAACAGCAATTTTTTAGTGACCATCGCAATATGGGGCTCAAACAAAGGTTTTTGGGAGTAGAATACGAATTTGATATCCAAATGTAGGACCATGTATTTAGGGCATCACCCCTTTCCCAAAACACCCCCAAAGGGAAAAAATTTTTCGACCATACCAATATGTGGCCAAAATTAAAGGTATTTGAGATTAGAAAACGAATTTGATAACCTACTTTGGGCCCATGTGTTTGGGGGGCGCCTCATCCTCTAAACTCTTGTTAAGTCAATGGCAATATGGGGTTTAAATAAATGGTATTTGAAAGAAGAGCACGATACTGATATTTTTTCAGGGCCAAGTATCTGAGGGACCACCTCTCCCCCGAAAACACCACTAAATCAGACATCATGAGAATATCGGGCTGAAATGAAGTATTTTAAGAATGGAGTACACCTTACATCCAAACTTAAATTCGTAGACCACTTTATTGTTAAACTGTTATTCAAGCGATATACTATATTCGTAGCATGGTATTTCACTAAAAGATCTTTAATTGTCGAAAATAAATATTCCAAGGAAACTTTTGTTCCATATAAAGTAAAAGAAGGTGCAGCGGTGCGGGCCCGGGTCAGCTAGTCCGCTAATAAGTGTGACGTTTATGGGTCTAATACATGAAACCTATATCCTTATATGGTCCGATCTGAATCATATTAGCAAGGATGTAGGGGGTCCTAATATAACTCACTATGATAGATTTCAACGAAATCGGGAAACAAATGCGCCAAAGACCATTAATCGAGAGATAACTCTATGCGGCAGCTATATTCTAATAGAGCCCGATTTTTACTATTGTCGGTACTGATGTTGAGGGGTCTAAAATAACTCGCTGAGTGTAAAGAAGCAAGATCTTGAATCAAGAGATCTGTGTATATAGCTGCTATAGCCACATATAGTCAGATCTTGATCATACGCGGTATATATTGGGTTGCCCAAAAAGTAATTGCGGATTTTTCATATAGTCGCCGTTGACAAATTTTTTCACAGCTTGTGACTCTGTAATTGCATTCTTTCTTCTGTCAGTTATCAGCTGTTACTTTTAGCTTGTTTTAGAAAATAAGTGGAAAAAAAGTATATTTGATTAAAGTTCATCCGCAATTACTTTTTGGGCAACCCAATATGTCAAGAGGTCCAACATTACTTCTTGTTTTAAATTTAGTTGAAATCAGATAACAAGTAAAAGCGTGCTAAGTTCGGCCAGTCCGAATCTGGGTGCCCAAGACTAGGACCACCACCATGGAATCTGCTAAAATATAGGAGCTTTATTTGGTTATAGATCAAATTGGACCGCAGTTGTTCGGTCATAACAAATCGCAGTTGTTGAGAGTCATAACATAACACTATACCCAAAATTTCAGCAAAATCTAATAAAAAACGGGGCTTATAGGGGTTTAAAAAGTCAAATCGGTAGATCGCTTTATATGGGAGCTATATCGGGTAAAAACCGATTTGGATGCTACTTAGCATAGTTCTTGAATACCATAACAAAACGCGATGTACAAAATTTCAAATTGGATGAAAATTAAGGCTTCCAGAGGCTCTAGAAATCGAAAAGGGAGATCGGTTTATATGAGAGCTGTATCAGGTTATACACCGACCGTGCTTGGCACAGTTCTTGAAAGCCACAACAAAACGCGATGTACAAAATTTCAAATTGTATGAAAATTGTGACTTCTAGGGGCTCAAGAAGACAAATCGGGAGATCGGTTTATATGGGAGCTATATCAGTTTAAGCACCGATGTAGACCGTATTCGGCGCAGTTGTTAGGAATCATAACAGAACACTATGTGCAAAATTTCAGCCAAATCGGATGCAAATTTAGGCTTCCAGAGGCTCAATAAATCAATTAGGGAGATCGGTTTATATGGGAGCTATATCCAAATCTGATACGATCTGGCCCATTTGCCATCCCCAATGACCTACGTCAACATAAAGTATCTGTGAACAATTTCAAACGGCTAGCTCTACGCGTTCGACCTGTATGGTGATTTCGACAGACGGACGGACGGACATGGTTTGAATTTCGTTGCAAATTTTCGTTTCCCTGCAATTTAGCACTAGTTGCAGGGAGCTATTACTGTTCAATTCTCTAAGAATCGGCTTAGATTAGAATATATAGTTAAAACATACTCCTACGGGTATGAAGATCCAGAAGCTTAATTCATCAACTAATACATCGCTTACAATTTCTTTTACTTACAGATCATGTTAAGGATTTTAGCTGTGGGCCTTTATTCTACAAGACATTTTATTTTGACGAAAGGCATAATGCCTTATACGTTGGAGCAATGTAAGTATCGTTGTTAAAAATTTTATATTTTATTTATTAAAATAATTTTTATTTATTTTTTACATACCATAGTATAGTCTAATTCTAAATACTCCGTTTAAAGGATCCCTTAGATCGTATACATGTAAACTATGGTTGATTAAAATTTTGCATCCCATTTCCTTTCCTGGCAAAACCTCTATTAGCTCCGCTTAAAGGACCCCTTATATCTTATACATCTCTGAACTATCGAATGTTCCATGTAATATATGGTTGATTAAAATTTTGCATCGCAGTTTTAGTTTCTTTTCGTGGCAAAACCTCTGTTACAACATATGTGTGAGGAGCGTATGTGTGTGTTTGTCTCTTTATATGTTGCTCTAATGATTACGTTTTTCAACAACTTTCAAAACTTATTTCCGTTTCCAGTTACTCTTCCGTTTACCACGAGATTGGCAGAGAGAGCAACACTGTTAGCATACGTAATTATAAATTAATGATTTCGTTTTTTTTTTGTTGCTGTTGTTTGTCTGCTTTAATGTCTGCTCATATGGTAAACTAACACACACATACACACATGCATCCGTTCACGCCATTACTGCACACACACATACACACATATACGATAACACATAGATTCATTTCATTATTCGCATACGCTCACGCACAATGAAAACCATTGAGCCAACCACAACGGCTCTGTAGTGGTATAACCTCTTGGCCGTCTAAATAGGAAAACGAGCTAAGTTTGCTTTTTGGCATTTGCTATGCCTGAGATTGGAAGTTCGTTCGAAATGCAACGGATTTGTTAAGACAGGGTCATGGGCGAATATGTAAATTTTTAGGGCAGAACCGCCTATGCCGCCGAACGCCTGGGTTCAAATCCCGGAGTGAACATCAGAAAAAAACATCAGCGGTGGTTATTCCTCAATCATGCTGGCTAGATTTGTGAGGTATCCTGCCATGTTAAAACTTTTCTACGAAGTGGTGTCACTGTGTGCTCGCCGTTCGGACTCAGCATAAAAAACGAGTCATAGGCGATAGGTCATAGGCGAACATGCCAATTTTTAGGGCAGAACCGCGGCGTAGAGGTTGGCTGGTCCGTCTATGACGTCAAACGCCTGGGTTCAAACCCTGGAGTGAACATCAGAAAAGAGCATCAACGGTGGTTATCCCTCAATAATGCCGGCTAGACTTGTGAGGTATCCTGCCATGTTAAAACTTCTCTACGAAGTGGTGTCACTGTGTGCTACGCCGTTCGGACTCGGCATAAAAAACGAGTCATAGGCGAAAGGTCATAGGCGAACATGTACATTTTTGGGTCAGAACCGCGGCGCTGAGTTTAGCATGCCCGCCTATAACGCCGAACGCCTGGGTTCAAACCCCGGAGCGGTTCTCTGAACATCAGAAAAAACATCAGCGGTGGTTATCCCTCAATAATGCTGGCTAGATTTGTGAGGTATCCTGCCATGTTGAAACTACTCTACAAAGTGGTGTCACTATGTGCTACGCCGTTCGGACTCGGCATAAAAAACGAGGCCTCTTATCATTGAGCCATAACTTAAAACGGAATGAACTCATTGAAATGAGAGAAGTATCCCCCGTTCGTTATTGGAATATTTATGGGCAATTTTGTTAGTGGCCAACTTTATGATTTATGACATCTTCATATGTGGATAAAGGGTTAGATAAGGTTGGAATAGGATGATACTATAGCATCATACTGATGTCCATTGAGGCAAACGAAAGGGTCAATTCTTTTGTTTAGCCGTAAGCTTCATAATATCTTCACTTTGAGTTTTAGAGATCCGCCAACGCACCTTCTCTTACCATGAAATCGTTCAGTCAAGTGTGATTAATCCTCCATTGTTTCTCTAGTGCTTAATTAAGAAATATCCCATATATTGGAGGCAGGCTATTTCGTTAAATTTCGTACTTATTGTGGGAGTCATAGAAGGAAGCGTTGTGCAAAATTTTGAAAATAATGGTTGATAAATGCGCTTACAAAGTCTCGAAAGTTGAAAATCGGGCGATATATAAATATGGGAGCTATATCTAAATCTGAATCGATTTCTATAAAATGCACTAGTGATCAAAAGAGGCATGAGAGAAACCTTAATTTTGAATTTCATGAGGATTGCTGAACAAATGATTGCAGTATAAGTAGTATAAGCATTTAAATCTGAACCGATTTTCAAAAAAGTCATTGTGATAAAATAAAACATTGAGCAAAGTATTGATAAAATCTTTAAGACATACGCTGACAAAGGTTGTGAAAGTGAAACTAGGGCGATACGTCTATATATGGGAGCTAAAATTGAGGATTCGTATCCACAGGATTTTCACATTCCTGGATACAACACCCTACCCCTTTTCATTTTCCACTGAGGTTTTATGGTTGACGTAGGGATATAGTAATCCAAAGACAACAACATCTTGATTCCCAAAATTTAGAATTTAACTTCCTTTGGGTTAAATTCAGGGTCAGAACACATCTATTACATGTCGAATTTCTAAATTGAAATCCAAAGTCGGAAAGGAGGATTTTGTTTAATGGCTTTGATTCAACTTCGAGCATTTTGGACCATTTTCTAGCCAGTGAAGTTGTGTTGCTGGGGATTTCAATGTCCACAATTCCTCCTGGCTTTCCCATTCGAGCCAAACGCCTCCGGAGGTCCAACACGCAGAGCTCTTCGCCGCACATAATGGCTTCACGTAACTAATGAATGAACCCACACACATTTCTTGTGTCCAAGGCCACCAAAATAATACTATTGACCTTTGCCTAACTTCACACCCTGAGTAGTAAGAAGTTATCGACCTTGCACCCCTTGGTTATTCCGATCACTGCATCGTTTCCATATTCTGCTCATCGTACCGCCTCATCGTCGCACAGTTGGAAAAAGTCGAAAAAACTAGTAAAACATATGTCGTAAACCCGTAAGGAATGGCAAAAGTCGGTCGGTATAATACCCTACACCTACCCTACTGTATAATACCCTACACCTACCCTATAAGTACAATAAGGGACCTATATCCAATTCCGTACCAATTTTGATGGACCTCGGCTAGCAAACGTGTTCAAACTGTAAAAAAAACGGTTTACAAATGGAAACATTATGGCAAATAACCCAAAATCTGACGAACGTATATATGGGAGCTATATCTAATTCTGAATCGATTCCCAGCAAACTTCTCAGATAATGTGGTAGTCGTCGAGGAAAGCGTTATGCAATATTTTAGCAAGATTGGTCAATAAATGTGCTTGCAGTGGTTCTAGAAGTGAAAATCGGGCGATATACATATATGACAGCTATATCTAAATCTGGGCCGATTTCTATGAAATGCACCAATTATTTTGAGAGTCATAAGAAAATCCCTACTGCCGAATTTCGAGAAAATCGGTTAACAAAAGACCATTTTATTGCAATATTACTGGAAATCGGACGAACATATATATGGGAGATATATCTAAATTGGAACCGATTTTGACCAAACTCCATGTATATTGTGGTAGTCATCGAGGAAAGCGTTGTGCAACATTTTGGCAAGATTGGTCAATAAATGTGCTTGCAGTGGCTCTAGGAGTGAAAATCGGGCGATATATACATATGAGAGCTATATCTAAATCTAAACCGATTTCCATGAAATTCACCAATAATGTCGACAGTCGTAAAAAAACCCTTCCTGCCAAATTTCGTGCGAATCGGTTAACAAATGATCATTTTATTGCATTATTTACTGAAAATCGGACGAACATATATATGGTAGCTATATCCAGATCTGAACCGATTTTTTCCAATTTCAATAGGCTTCGTCTCTAGGCCGAAAAACATGCCTGTACCAAATTTGAAGACAATCGGATAAATATTGCGACCTGTATTTTGTACATAAATTAACATGGACAGACGGACAGACGGACAGACAGACAGACATAGCTAAATCGAATCAGAAAGTGATTCTGAGTCGAACGGTATACTTATCAATGGGTCTATCTCTCTTCCTTTTGGGTGTTACAAACTAATTCACTAAGTTATAATACCCTATACCACAGTAGTGGTCTAGGGTATAAGAAGTCACCACCCTAGTGTACAAATTGAAAGTCACTCCTCATTGCCTTCTTTTCTCAACATTTGCTCTTTCAAGTTTTTCAAAAACTTGACTTAGCACTTTTACACTCTCAGCCAGCAATTTGCTCATACTAGTCATCATTACTAGAAGTGTAGTGGAAATTAAAACCGAGGTAACTTTTTCATTAGACCCCAGAAGAGCGTCTACATTCTCTTAATAAGCACTTACAGAATGTTTCCGTTTTCCAAAAGGCAAAAACCCCTTGAAGTTGCCTCTTGCAAACCCCGTTTGCCGATGAACATGCTTGCCTTCATAGCTATCAACATAATCATGCCAAATGTGTACGTGTTAGTAAATTTTATTTATTGAACTTTTGGAAAAAAACGCGTTTAATTTTTACTATGCGCTCTTTAGCGTTTGTCTGCAATTATTTTTTGTGAAACTTTAAGCATATGAGCTTTCTTAGTGACTGAGAGAACCAACCTGAGGCACCTGAAATGAACCAAAAAACTAATGAGAGGGGAAATATAAAAATTTATATGATTTTTTAAAACATTAAATGGAAGTTTTTGTTAAAAAAATTTAAGAAAATTTAAAAAATTTAAAAAAAAAATTTTTTTATAGCAAATTTTAGGTATTAGATTAGGGAGGAGGTATTAGATGTGACGATATGTTCAGAAAATCTTATCGATGAGGTTCAGGATTGGAGGCTCTCCATGGAACACTCTTTCTCTGACCATCGCTACATTAGGTTTAGAATAGCACGGCCAGCACCGAATCCGATAAGCTTCCGGAATAAGTTGAAGACCAACTGGACAAAATTCGGAAGGCTATTCAGAAGAAGACTTGGGCAAGATAATTTAGATGGTCCAAGCATAGAAGAGATTGACGAGAGTGTCAACAGAATTACGACTGCACTGGTGGGATCCTTCGAAGATAGTTGTCCTCTTCGGAAAAAGAAATCAGCCCAAGAAAAACTCTGGGTGACCGGGGAGATTCGCAATATTGGGAAAGAGGTCCGCAGACTTTTGAACAGAGCACTTCGTAAAAAAGCGGAAGTTTATGAGGAATTGTATTACACACGGCTCAAGGAATACAATAAGATTACTCGAACGACAAAACGTGCCTCCTGGAAGTTTTTCTGCGAACAGGTCGATAGCGTTAATAACACCGGCAAGCTAAAAAAGTTTCTCTCAAAAACCCATGCCCAAACTGAAACTTTAGTAGACGATATGGGAGAGCAGAGACAACGGAGGACATGTTGAGGCTTTTGATGAAAACTCATTTTCCACAGGATTCGAAGGGACTCAAGGAGACACCGGAATCTTGGAATAATGACGTTGATCGAAGGTTTATAATAACGGCATTTATGGTGAAGGAATCCTTGAGGAGCTTCAAACCATTTAAGACACCCGGACCTGGTGGGATATTTCCGGCGTTACTACAGAAAGTGGCAGACTATCTGGCGCCTCGTCTGGCCAAAATTTTCACAGCGGGCCTAGGACTTTCATATACTCCGAAAGCCTGGCAGGAGGCAAGGGTGGTGTTTATACCTAAGCCCGGCAAGGCAAGTTATGCGACACCAAAGGCCTACAGACCCATAAGCCTTACTTTCTTTCAAAACCATGGAACTTATTTTGGACACCATGATAAAGAGTATGGCATCCAGCGAACTGCTCAAACAAACAAACAGCATGCCTATGTCAAGGGAAGGTCGGTGGAAACTGCCCTGCACGAGGTTGTGCATAGAATAGAAGAATCCTTCGATGCTAAAACGTACACACTGGCGGTATGCATTGACTTCGAGGGGGCTTTTAACAATGTGCGGAGCGACACACTGATCCAATTTTTAGAGCAGTACCGGGTGGACCCGGTCCTTAGAGACTGGATAAACCATATGCTAAGGAACAGGTGGATATATTGTGTGTTCCATGGCATAAATATAAGGGAGAAGCTGGCACAGGGCATGCCACTGGGGGGCATTTAATCGCCACTCCCATGGGTGGCCACCATAAATGACCTATTACGGGTGCTGACTGAGAGGGCATTTGAACCCCTCTGCTACGCAGAGGATGTTATACTACTTCTAAGGGGTAAGGATTCGAACGAGCTATGCCAAAGGGCCGAAAGGGTCTTGCATATGGCACATGATTGGGCTACACCAAGAGAGTTCTCAATGTTAACCCAGAGAAGACTGAAATATGTTCACGAGGAAGACGAAGTTGGGCCAATTTAACGCACCACATTTCCGCAATACGACGATTTCGATATCTGACAAGGTCAAATACTTAGGTGTGATCTTGGACAGGAAACTGAATTGGAAGTGTCACACATTTAGGAGCGAAATGAGAAGGCTCACAGATTTTGGGCACTATGTAGACGGGACGTAGTCTACAAATGGGGCCTGAAACTGAGGATAGTCCACTGGCTCTACAGGAGCGTGATTAGACCAATACTTACTTACGCCTCAATTGTTTGGTGGACTGCTATTGAGAAAAGGTGCAACATAAGGACCATACAACAGGTTCAGAGAACATGTTGTCCTGGCATAGGCGGAGCGTTGAGAACCACACTCACTAGGGCACTGGAGACTATTATAGATATCCGACCCACTGACATAAAGATTAAGTGTGAGGCAGCCACTACGGCTATGAGACTTAAGGCGATGGGAGAATGGATTGAGGATGGGAGCAGCTCATACCATTGCGGTATAATCAAGGCGACGATAGGAAATTTGGTAGGAAGGGAAGAGGTTTCCGATCGGATATCTGAGATGAACCTTGAAGTCGAATGAGACGCACTGCAGCCATCGGCACAGTCTTGGTTTGATGGAACCCTAGTATTGCCATCTGGAAGATCATGTTATACGGATGGATCAAAGCTAGAGGACAGAGTTGGCCTGGGGGTTTATATTGAAAACCCAGGTACTGACATCTGTTTTACACTGCCTGACCATAATACGGTCCACTGCAGGCGGAGATCTGGGGAATCACGCAATGCTTGAAGTGGTGTGGTGCTAACGCAAGGACATCAAGTCTGAATTTCTTTACCGACAGTAAAATTGCTAAAAGGGCAATAAAAACCAGGACGGTAAGGTCACGGACAGTCTTGCAGTGTAAGAAGGAGATTAACGCCTTCTCTGGGGATGGCAAAATCCCCATCGTTTGGGTGCCGGGCCACGACGGAGTAAGGGGAAATGAAAGGGCAGACGATTGTGATTTGTGAAGTGGTGTGGTGCTTACACGAGGACATCGATTGGAAACATCTTTACTGACAGTAAAATTGCCATAAGGGCAATAACAACCAGGACGGCAAGGTCACGAACAGTCTTGCAGATTAACGCCTACTCTGAGGATGGGAAAATACGCATCGTTTGGGTCCCGGCCCATAACAGTGAAAGGGAAACGAAATGGCAGACGATTTGGCGGTGAAGGCCAGAGGACTGCCGTCAATAAACTTGGTTAACCCGAAGCCTTTCGGATCGATGCAGTCCGAGTTAAGGGAATGGGCGACGAATGCGCGTGCAACATTGTGGAACAGCGAAACGGTCGGTAGGACAGCGAAAATCCTATGGGGGCGATCCAGGTCGTAAGAAGACGAGGCTATCACTGAAAGGAAGCAAGAAGGAGGTCAGTATAGCTATTGGTATCATAACGGGAGACATAGGACTACGAGCTCACTTATGTAAAATCGGTGCGGCTAGTCATAGAATGTGTAGGGCATATGGGGGTAGATGATGAGACGTTGGAGCATTTCCTTTGTCATTGGCCGTCTTTCGCGTCCAACAGATACCGGTACTTAGGTGGAGACACAATATCAGACATGAACCAACTTAGGGGAGTGGCATTGAAAACCATTAAGGATTTTGTAAGTAGCTCAAAATTCCTAACTTAAAATTTTCTTTTTAGAGGTTACTTTATAGTTTTTAGAGCGCACAACAAGCCGATTACTGGCTTAGGTGTATGTCTATAGTGGCATGGGGCGGATATGTATCTGCACCCTCTTTTCAACCTAACCTAAGTCAAACCAATTTTTAGTTTTTTTAGTTGTTCAAAACATTCTAGGAACTTTTTCCTTTAACCTACTTTCTGCCAGTTGACTTCTCTTCGTCATTCAGTCTAGCGGTCCACTTGTTAGACTTCATGAATTCATCTCTGTGTCCTTCTGTCTCTTATACATCAGCCCCTAAGTCTTAAGCATGTCTTTCTGTTCCTCAACTTTTTTTCTGGAGTTGAAAAAGCTCTTGAAAACGTATACCAGTTCCCTAAGCGTCGTCAAGGCTCAACATTTTTTCAAATCTTTATTGTCCTGCTTACTGTAAATTTCCAAAATCTCAGCCACAACGCTCAAAAACAAAAGGATCATTAAGTTTTCTTAACAAGAAAATCAAATTATTTAATATCCTTTCATTTTCCAGGCTCCCGCTTTGCATGCTATGGCCATTTCTGCATTCTGTTTAGTGTCTGTGCGTCGGCGAAGTCAATGTTTCCTGAAATGTCGGTTGCCATTTGTTTTAAAACATGCTTAAGCGGAAAGGGGGGCGTGGAGCGGCGGCAAGGGGTGTTAGTTAGTTGTATGGCTGCCATGGCAGACTTGTTAGTTGTTGGCAAGGATTGTGTTGTGGGTACTTAAAAGGCATCCGGTGGAACAGTTGTGTGGCAGCAGGCGCTCTGTGTGTCTGTGGCTGGAGTTGGTTAGTTGGTCTTACTGGTGGCAACATAAGCAGAAGTAGTTAGAAAATGAAGATTAATGATTGTTGTTAGAGAACAATTTAACCGCAATATAGAGAATACTTAACTACAAAAAGGAAGAAACTAACTTGCACACATTTAAGCCTCACACACACACTCACACACTCTTCGAATGAATTCCCAAGTAAAATCAGGCCATCTTACTGATGGTTACTGAGGTTATTTGAATAAATTGCAAAATTTTTAAAAAAAGAAGAGCAAACTAACAAAAACGAGAACATCCAAGACAGCAAATATTTCGCCCATACCAATTGATTAACCCATTTTCTTTCACTTGTCTCAATCGGGACTTATATGTTTAAAATTCAAAGCCGATTTTATGGAAAAACAATTTTTTTCTTTTCTTTTTCCCTTAAACCTTCCATGAAAACGATGACTTGCCAGAATTTGAGTCAAATATATCCTCTTTGACCTCCCTTTATGGTTTTGTTTTTTGTGTGTTTACTTCCTAATGACCTTTTAAGTACTTTCCGCAACTAATTTTTCTGCTCCACTTGGCAGTTGAATTTTTTGAAGAGGAAAATATAAAATATTTTTAAAATTAACAACAACAACAGCATCCTCAACTAGAAACAACAACTATTAGACAATATTTTATTGGTATCCGGCCTTCTCTATGATGGTCTTTTGGTTTTTTGCGTCAAATTGCATGGCCTCATGGTCAAGAGTCTTGCTGACCATAGGCAACAGGGTTGCCAATGAAAAAAAAAATGATGCACCATTACTTAAAAAAAAAGATTTTTATAGGAAGAGGATGATCGAGAAGACAACAGACAAGCTGAATGAATTGGAAATGATCACCTAATACAGCACTTGGGGTAGAGTGCAAGACTGTCTTATGCAGTTTTGGTTTGACGAAACTCTTTCATCTGAGTGTTCATGCTGTACGAATGGCTCAAAGCTAGAGCCGAGAACGGACCAAAGTACCAGCAACGAAGGTTCTGCTTTGCTTACCATGGTAGAGGGTCTTAACGAATACATTAAGTGTGAACTTTTTTGCGGCCAATAAGTTGGCCATTGGGGCAATAGCAATCAGGACGGCAAGGCGTCGAACGGTCTTTGAGTGCAAAAAGAAGATTCATGCCATCTCTGAGTATGGCACAATCTGCACAATCACTTAATTGCTATGCCATAGTGGAGTAAAGAGGAATGAAAGATCAGTTCACTTGGTTGTAAGAGCAAGAGGACCGCTGCACAGTGGGATACAATCGAAAGAAACTAGTAACGAACAAGTAAAAGCGTGCTAAGTTCGGCCGGGCCGAATCTTATATACCCTCCTCCATGGATCGCATTTGTCGAGCTCTTTCCACGGTATCTCTCTTTAGGCAAATAAAGGTTAAAAGAAAAAAATAATATCAATTTATGGTTCGGACCATAATTGAACCGAATATTGGAGACCATAGTAGAGGTCATTTTGTAAAATTTCAGCCAAATCTAGTAAGAATTGCCCACTTTAGAGGTTGAAGAAGTAAAATAGGGAGATGGGTTTATAGCGGAGCTGTATTAAGCTATAAACTGATTCATACCGTATTTAACAGGTATGCTAAAGGTCATGTGAGAAGCCGCTGTACAAAATTTTAGCCAAATCGGATAATAATTGCGCCCTCTAGTTGCTCAAGAAGTCAAGACTCCATATCGGTTTATATGGAAGCTATATTAGGCTACGGACCGATTTAAACTATTCTTAGCACAGTTGTTGAAAGTCATAACAAAACACCTCATGCAAAATTTCAGCCAAATCGGATGAGAATTGCGCCCTGTAGAGGCTAAAGAAGTCAAGACCCCAGATCGGTTTATATGGCAGCTATAACAAAACATAGACCGATCTGAACCATACTTCGCACAAATGTTGGAACTGATATCAAAACAGTATGTGCAAAATTTCAGCTAAATCGGATAATAATTGCGCCATCTAGTGGCTCAAGAAGTAAAGACTCCAGATCGGTTTATATGGCAGCTATATCAGGTTATGGACCGATTTGAACCATTCTTAATACAGTTGTTGGAAGTCATAACAAAACACGGCATGAAAAATTTCAGCTAAATCGGATAATAATTGCGCCCTCTAGTGGCCCAGATCGGTTTGTATGGCAGCTATATCAGGTTATGGACCGATTTGAACCATTCTTAATACAGTGGTTGGAAGTCATAACCAAACACGTCATGCAAAATTTCAGCCAAATAGGATAATAATTACGTCCTTTAGTGGCTGTAGTGGCTCAAGAAGTCAAGACCCCAGATCGATTTATATGGCTGCTATATCAGGTTATGGAGCTATAACTTGAACTATCCTTAGCACAATTGTTGGAAGTCATAACAAAACACGTCATGCAAAGTTTCAGCCAAATCGGATAATAATTACGTCTTCTAGTGGCTCAAGAAGTCAAGATCCCAGATCGGTTTATATGACAGCTATATCAGGTTATAGACCGATTTGAATTATGTTTTATATGGGAGCTATATCAGGTTATAGACTGATTTGGAGCGTACTGGCCACAGTTGTTGAAAGTCGCAACAGAACACCGCATGCAAAATTTCAGCCAAATCGGACAAAAATTGACTTGTAACGACTCAAGGACTCAAGAAGTCAAAACGGCAGATGGGTTTATATGGGAGCTATATCGGGTTATAGACTGATTTGGACCGTGCTTGGCACATATGCTGGAAGTCATACAAAATTTCAGCCAAATCGGACAAAAATTACAGCTTCCAGGGGCTCAAGAAGTCAAATCGGGAGATCGGTTTATATGGGAGCTATATCAGGTTAGAGACGGATTCGGACCGTACTTGGCACAGTTGTTGGAAGTCATAACAGAATACCATACGAACATTTTCAGCCAAATCGGACAAAAATTGCGGCTTCCAGGGACTTAAGAAGTCAAATCGGGAGATCGGTTTATATGGGAGCTATATCAGGTTAGGGACCGATTTGAACCGTACTTTGCATAGTTGTTGGAAGTCAAAACTAATAACTAAATGCAAAATTTCGGACAAAAATTGCAGCTTCCTCAAGAAGTCAAATCGGGAGATCGGTTTATATGGGAGCTATATCAGGTTAGGGACCGATTTGAACCGAACTTAGCACAGTTGTTCGAAGCCAAAACAGAAAACTAAATGCAAAATTTCAGCCAAATCGGGCAAAAATTGCGACTTTAAGGGCTCAAGAAATAAAATCCGCAGATCGGTTTATATGGGAGTTAAATCAGGTTATAGACCGACTTGCACCGTACTTCCCACAGCTATTGGAAATCATATCAGAACACCACATATAAATTGGACAAAAAATTGCGGCTTCCAGGGGCACAACAAATCAGATCGGGAGATCGGTTTATATGGGAGCTATATCTAAATCTGAACCGATATGGCCCGTTCGCAATCCCCAACGATGTACATCAATATTAAGTATCTGTTGCAAAATTTCAAACGGCTAGCTCTACGCGTTCGACCGCTATCGTGATTTCGACAGACGGATATGGTTAGGTCGACTCAGAACGTTGAGACAATCGAGAATATATAAACTTTATACCCCTTAGACGGATATTTCAAGGTGTTACAAACAGAATGACTAGACTGGTATAACAAGAAGGCCTAGCGTCCCTCTGTCCGACTCTTCATTTTTACGTCCTTCTATCCGTGCGCTCTTTGATATCTCGATCGGCCCGGCCGAACCTTATCACGCTTTTACTTGTTTGCGTTTAAAGAGATACCGGGCAAATGTGGTCCATGGTGAAGGGTGTTTAAGATTGGACCCGACCGATCTTAACACGCTTTTACTTGTTTTACGCTACACCACCACTATGGTACATGGTATTATTACTTAGTACAGTTGGTTGTAACACTCAGAAAGAAGGGAAATGGACCCATTGAAAAGTATACCGATCGACACAGAATCGCTTTTTGATTCAATTTAGCTATGTCCTTCTGTCTGTCTGTCCGTCTGTCCATATTCAGTTTGCAATTTTCCTCCGATCGTCTTCAAATTCGGTACAGGCCTATTGAAATTGGAAAAATTTGCTTCAAATTTGGATAGAGCTCCCATATAGATGTTCATTAGATTTTGAGAAATATTTCAATAAAGTGCTCATTTGTTAACCACCGATTCTCTTGAAATATGGCAAGAAGGATTTTCTCTTGACTCTCGACATTACTGGTGAATTTCACAGAAGTCACTTCAGATTTCAACATAGCTGCAAACGCATTTATGGACCAATCTTGCCAACATTATAAACAACGTTTTCCTCCACATGACTACCACATTATCTAAGAAGTTTAGTTTAAATCGGTTCAGATTTAGATATAGCTCCTATATGTATATGTTATTCAGATTTTGGGTAATTTTCAACAATGTTGTCATTTGTCAATCGTAGATATTACAGTTTGAACATATTTGCTCGAAATTTGAAACAGATTACTTTTTAGCCCATCTGAGAACATCCGCAGTGGACCATCGAAATTTGTTCAGAATAAGATGTAGCTCCCACATTGCACTTATGGGGTAGGTGTAGGGTATTATACAGTCGGTATAAGTCGGCTGCCCGGTTTTTACCTTTCCGTACCAGTTTTATTTAAATTCGATTTTTTTTCATCACATTTTACCTCTCACACATGGCAACCCTATTCGCCACATTCACTAATACCAACAACCATTACAATCATCATAATCAGCCATAGCGCCGTAGTCATCATCATTACCATCGCCATCACCATCACCATGGTAATGGCGATTCTAGAAAGTCATGCTAGCCATCCTGGCCATCATCGACTTTGGGGCCATCATCATCATTACCATTCCCTGAGCCATTATGTTTATTACTTGTGCTCCAATTCCGTTGTCTCTTCTCTATGGCCCTTTTGGTTGGACAGAGCTTTTTTTTTTTGCCTTGTTCCGGGTGGAGAGATTTGTGGTGACTGCATGGTTTTGGGAGGAGTTTTTTTTTTCAACGCTGGCTGAAAGTCATTCATAATTTTATTTCATTGTGAAAAATTATGATTTGTTGGCTGATGATGCTTTCATATTTTCTATTTCCCAAACTTGTCCTTTCCATCCGACAGCTAGCACAGACAAAAACAACAACGTGCACACTTATGGCCATGGGGACCCATGTTGTCTCCTGTGATTGTCTTAATTCCGTTTTTCAAAAATGTTCAAATGTCTTGACCTTTTTGTCCATTTGCTTTTCGTGGCAACATTTTGTAAATGTCAACCGGGCATTTCTTCTTCAGTCTCGCATTTCCGAATGAGATTTTCTTGGAAAATTAAGACAGACTAATTTGTAATGAGGGTTATGTTGGCTCACCAATAGAAAAAAAAAATGAAAGAGAAAAAAGGGTTTTACCACAAAAGTTAAGTACATAATTTGGCGAAATATGCCGGAATGGTTAGGTGGGGGAAGAAAGAACAAGGAAAGAAACCACACCACTGAAAGTCATAGGGAAATTAATCTTCTACCAAGAATTTAAGCCATATGATGTTGAAATATTTATGTGGGTGCAAATCCCCTTAAAAAAAAGGAAAAATATTATGAAGCTTTGCCAGTAATCTGTAGGGAGAAGGCGTATCAAAAAAAAATAGATTAAATATTTAAAAGTGAAAATTGATATGAACTGAATTTTAATCTATTTTGTCCTGCCAAGAGGCCATTGAGGAAGCCACTTCAGTATTAATTTAGGAAAATTTAATTTTTCAAATGAAAATGAAGATATTTAATAAAAATCAAATAAAAACGTGCTAGGTTCGAGCAGGCCGAAGCTTGGAACCCCACCACCATGATATCTGCTAAATATTTCCCCAAATTAACTTTACCCAGGCCGGAACTGTGTGCTCCAATCTGTGTGGTATTCTTTCTTATCACGAGAAGCTTAGCTGGTAGCTTGCGGGTGCGTCCAAAGGTAGCGAATAGTGGAATGCTCCATACGGAGTAGCTGCCAGTGGAGAGTCTCAGTGTGAGGGTGCCTATGATGCTCTATACGACAAGGCGAGTTGTTGACGCCTTTAAATAACCAATGTTTATTTAAAGGCGTCAATAACTCGGATTGACGGAACCCTGGTATTGCCATCTGGAAGATCAAGTTACACGGATGGATCAAAGCTAGAGGACAGAGTGGGCCTAGGGGGTTTACATTGAGAACCCAGGGACTGAGATCTGTTTTAGACTACCTGACCATAATACGGTCCTGCAGGCGGAGATCCTGGCGATCACGGAATGTGTGAAGTGGTGTGGTGCTAACGCAACGAAGTCGAGTGTGAACATCTTTTCCGACATTAAAATTGCCATAACGGCAATAACAACCAGGACGGTAAGGTCACGAACAGTCTTGCAGTGTAAGAAGGAGATAAACGCCTTCTATGAGGATGGCAAAATCCGCATCGTTTGGGTGCCGGGCCTTAACGGAGTAAGGGGAAATGAAAGGACAGACAATTTGGCGGTGAAGGCTAGAGGACTGCCGTCAATAAACTTGGTTAACCCGAAGCCTTTCGGGTCGACGCAGTCCGAGTTAAGAGAGTGGGCGACGAATGCGCATGCAACATTGTGGAACAGCGAAACGGTCGGTAAAAATCCTGTGTGGGGATCCAGATCGTGAGAAGACAAGGCTGAATCATTTCCTTTGTCATTGCCCGCCTTTCGCGTCCAACAGATACCGGCACTTGGGTGGAGACACAATATCAGACATGAACCAACTTAGGGGAGTGGAATTTAAAAAAGTTTTTCCTAACTTAAAATTTCATTTTTTAAAAGGTTGCTTTATAGTTTTTAGAGCGCACAGCAAGCCGATTTCTGGCTTAGATGTATGTCCATAGTGGCATGTCCTCACTTCCATCAGTCCTTCCTTCCTTCTATCCGTCAGTCCTTCCTTCCTTCCAACCGTCAGTCCTTCCTTCCTTCCATCCGTCAGTCCTTCCTTCCGTCGTTCCTTCCGTAGGTTCTTTTTTCGGTCAGTTCTTCTTTCAGTCATTAATTCCTTCCGTTAGTCTTTCCATTCCATCAATCCTTCCATTCCTTTACAATACTTTCATTAGGCCTTCCTTGCTCCATTCCTTCTTTCTTTCATTTGTTTCCCGCATACATGTCCATTTGGGGCATATTTTTGGGGTGGGCGACCCCCGGGAAGTAACCCAAAATTTTATATAATTTTCGTATTCCACTCACATGTAACTTTCGCTTGGGTCCAATAACTCCTGTTCGGTGTACATGTCCATTTGGGGCATAATTTTGGGGTGGAGCAATCTCGCGGGAATTGTCCCTAATTTTTAGATACGTTTCGTATTCTACTCTCAAGTAACATTCGTTTTTGAATCCCATTTTCCATAGCGTCTACGAACTACGGCCTACATGTCCGTGGTCTGGCTTTTGGGGTTAGGAGGCCCACCTTGAACTTAATCCTAAATTTTTATATAAATTTCGTATCCAACTTCTAATTACCTTGCACTTGATGCCCAATCGGTTAATTTGTAATTTTGGGGGCGGAGTCGGCCCACCGATACTTGGGGTCATATTGTTAGATAAAATTCGTACTCCGCACTTAATAATATGGCCGTTTGGGTGGTTTTTGGGGTAGGACGTCGCCCTCGGTTTTTTGACCCCAAAGTTTTATACCAATTTTGTGTTTTTTAGGTTACCATAAGGAAGCACACATTTGTGAAAAATTCATGAAAATCACTTCAGCCGTTTTTATACCCACCTCCACAACTCAAAATATTGATCGGCGACCCCATAAAGATCGTCTTGACTTTCAGGTCAATCTTGCCTTGTCCGTCCAGAGGGATCTGGGTCTGAGACGAGTGGGTCTGGCTGGGCAGTTATATAGGTGACTGGTGTCATGTGGCCCCTGATCGGTATTTTACAGATTGACACACGTCACCTGTTTAACTGCCCAGCCACACCCACTCGTCTCAGACCAGACCCACTCGTCTCAGGCCCAGATCCCTCTGGACGCATCCCATCTTAGTCGCCAAGGTTCTCCAAAGTGGGTTCAGATATAGATATAGCTCTCAAGTATATTTATCTCCGAATTAATAACTGAAGGGTAAGTGTAGGGTATTATATAGGCGGCTTCACCCGACTTTAGCCTTTCCTTACTACTTTTTATAAAATTCATCTAAGTGGCCATACTCACAAATGTTGCTACTATATGGGGGTGGGTATTGCCAAACCTGGAAATTAGTATGACTTTTCTACAGGGTTTGAACCAAGTTATATGGCCATGTTAACTTTCACACCGCCACATCCTCTTTACTTTCCTGTAGTGATTTTCTCCGCCATCATATGATTAGTGCAACAATTTATGTTGCTATTAAGAAACACCCACACACTCAAACAGGTGAAATGAAATAAAGCCCCAAGCTAACCACATGAATAGCCAAATACTTCAATCATTTTTCATTTCACTCCTCTCCTCTCTCTCTCTCTCACTCTCCTGTTGAGTATGCTTGTGCTTATGTTCATAATGTGTACCTATCCAAAGGACATGACATGTCTGCCCATCACTCTTTGTCCCATCAAAAGTCTCAAAGGAATTTTTCCGTTTACCGGTAAGGCCAAGAGGTGAAAAAAAGGTTAAGAACCATAATGTCTTTTTGTTTTGATACATTGACATTTTAAGGCTTTAACCTAAATACCACCTGATGTCTTCTTGAACTTTACAAAACTGATTGATGGTTTTGTATCAATGTGAGTGTTCCAGCTTGCTGGAGTATGTGTACGGGAGGGGGGTTTGCTGCAGGGTTTTGTCATTAAGAGATTTTGTGGTAAATGTAGCTGGAAAGGAAACGAAAAGAGTCGTATGAGTCGTTGGTGTATAAAAAAAAAACTCCTATCAGCCGCCCTCCCTCTACTCCCCCTTACTCTCCACAAGTATGGCGCGTTAGTTCTACGAATGTGTATGGTAGTCAGTCGATATCACCCCTGCCAGCAGCTTTGAAGGCCACGAGCTGGGGATTAACCATAAGAAGGCTAAATAAAAATTCCATGGAAAATGAATTTTTCATTTCTTGGAAAATCATCCTAATACAAGCCAATGATTTGACTGATTGTGTTTCGCAGAAATGTTCAATGATTTCATTTCGCACTCGTCTGAGTATGGCTGCAAATTTCCTTTAAGAACTTTATTCTTGAAAAACATCCAATAAGTCCTGGGCAAAATGTATTGAATGTATTGCCGAGAAATTGAGTTTGATTTGAAGGAAAATCATTTGTGTCTTGATTAAGGTTACCCGGAAATATTGATGATCATTTTCTTGGAAATATATATCTTCTTGTAGAAAATAAATTTTAAGTAATTTAAGTGTAGGAGAAAGATTTCTAGATAACAAAATTAGATTGTTGAGATAAATGAAAGTAAGAGATTCACTCACCGCGTGATTGATTCACTAGATCATGGGCGTGAGTGTAGTTGGATAGAAAGTTCGCCAGGTCAATGACTTATTGGCTGGGGAAAGTACGCCTTAACAATGACTCAGGAACTTATGTGCTAGAGCGAAAACAAAGAGAGACACGAATAGTGCGTCCACCACTTGACGAGAAAACTACCTGACCGAGATTGTTTTAATTGGAGGTTTAGGTTAGATTAGGTCGGATATATCAAACCGCTTCCCTCGAAGACTTGAAATCAATTGTGTGCGCCCCAGAATAAGGTAAAAGAGAAAAAATTAAATCATATTTAGTAAGGCCGGGCCGAATCTTATATACCCTCCACCCTGGAACGCATTTGTCAAGTTCCTTGCCCGGTATCTTTTTATAGGCAAACAAAGGATAACGGATAGGAAATGCTGTAATTGGAACTCTATAAAGTTGTGCAACGATTCGGACCACACTTTCGTAGTCCTACCGCCCTTTTCCTACCGACCTTTTGGCACAGTGTGACATGCGCGTTCGTCGCCCACGCTCTTAACTCGGACTGCGTCGCCCGTAAAGGTTTCGGGTTAACCAAGTTCATTGACGACAGTCCTCTGGCCTTCATTGCCAAATCGTTTGCTCTGTAATTCTTTGGACTTCCCTTCCGAATATGATCAGTGCTAATCAGCCCAAAACTTCGCCATAGTTCAAAGAACCTCTTCGCATTTTCTAACCAGTCTCGACCTCTAATGACCCAAAGCACTTCAATTCTTGAAGGGTGTAAGGTGATTACAACAGACGGATGGACAGACGGACAGACACACGGACATCGTTAAATCGTCTTAGAATTTGACGACGATTCAAAATATATATATATATTCTTTGTAGGGTCGGAAATTGAAATTTTGGATGTGTTGCAAACGGGATGACTAAATAAATATACCCCTTATCCTACGGTGGTGGGTAAAAATATAAGTGAAAGCTTAACATGATGCGATAGTATGGTCCATATTACTTTATGTTTGAAGATTATTTCATGCAAATGTTAACCGTGACTGCGTCTCAAATAGTCTGTTTAGTCCAATTTTGGGCATACTCTTTCCAACATTTCGGCTGGCATCTCAAGAATAAATGCTTCAACGGTGTCTTCCAATGCGTCAATGAAAGCGGGCTTGTCTGTATAGACCTGAGCTTTAACATAGCCCCACAAAAAATAGTCTGAAGGCGTTAAATCGCAACATCTAGGCGTCCAATTGATCGGTCCCAAACGTGAAATAAAATGTTCACCGAACTCTTCTCTCAATAAGAGCATTGTTACGCATGCTGTGTGGCATATGGCACCGTCTTGTTGAAACCACATGTCATATAAGTCAAGCTCTTGCATTTTGGGCAAAAACAAGCTGGATATCATCTCATGGTAGCGCTCACTATTCACAGTTCAGTTACGATTCGCATCATCTTTGAAGAAGCACGGTCCAATGATGCCACCAGCCCATAAACCGCACCAAAATGGGACTTTCTGGGTGAATTGGTAGCTCTTGCAGTGCATTGGGCTGATATTCACTCCAAATATTCAAGTGGAAGTATGCCATCAGACTCACAGTTGTTTTCGTCCATTGTGATTCCACAGGAACAGAAGGAGGAAGGAGGATGCCTTCTAGTTCCTACCATTAAACCATCCTTATTGCTTAAAAAAGCCCAACAAATTGCGAATATTTACATCCGCTAAATCAGACAAGGTCTCAATTAAATGGGAACTTAAAGTCAAACTCCTTCTGACTGCCAGTGCGCGACACATACCAAGTCCAAGTTTTTCAAAGTACACCACAAAGCCCTCCTGGTCTATGTAACTTGTATTCTATGTAAGTTGAAGTTCCGATGGATTCTATCAAGAATAGTGGAACAGTTCTTTCTATTAAAAAGCGACTCAGGTAGGGTATAATCCACACTGCCTGGAACATCGGACACAGTATCAAGGATAACACAGTCTCGGTAGTCGCTGTACGAACAAAAGGAAAGCTTCCTTTGCCTCACCGTAGTGATTGCAGCCACATTGTTTTTTAGCCACAATGTACAGAGGCATTAGGTGTAGCAATAAATTCAGTGCATTAGATGGTGTATTCCTCAGTGCGGCGGTGTTGTACAAACAAACCATCATTTGGCTCCGTTTGACTATTGAACAATAGGTGGACTTTTGAAGCGTCGTCCACCAGACCACAATACCATATAGCATTATAGGTCTGACAATATGCAGAATATTCCCAGTGCATGACGCGCGATCTAAACCCGCAACTTTTTCCAAGGGCAGGAGTTGCCTCTCAATTTCCTCAATTGCCTCAATTTCCTGTCCATCAAAAGACCCCGGCATTTTGCGCCTTCTGCTGTAAATGAAAAGTTCTCTCCATTGTATATCCCTGGAGATACAACTTACCAATAGGTCTCACTGTAGGTAACTTGCTGTTGATTCTCTTTCGGTAGCCCACGTTGCTGTTGCTCGTAGAGCTACCTCCAACCGCAATTGATACCACATTAGCATATGCGATTCCCTTCCAGAGGCTATAATATATGGCTATATTTCGGAGTAGAGGAAACAGTAAACCTCTTTGAGAAGTTCCTCTGCTGACCCATCTTTTTAGACCTACAGATAAAAAAGCCTGCCGTAATGCATCTTTTAGTAAGTAAGTTATTAAAAAACTTTCTTACGGTAGTGGTGATGCCTGGAAACTGCAGCTTCTTCAAAATTGACATCGGTTTTACATTGTTGAAAGCACCTTCAATGCCAAGAAATGCTGCCATTGTATATTGCTTGACATCGAGAGAACCCTCTATGTGCCGAAGGGCTCGTAAAGGGCGGTTTCGTATGACGTACCCTTACTATGTGATATTGACGAGACAGGCGATCTCCCGGAATCTTTGCTCTAAGATATGTTTCCATCAACCTCTGTTAGATAAACTTAGATTAGAATTCATATGTGCTCTATATTTCTGATGCAGTAGGTTGTGCATAGGTCTTAGTTATTAAAATTCAATAAAGAATACCTTAAGAGTAAGAGTCCAATCAATCATTTAATGTTATTGCTACAACATTAATACTCTGACCAACTTTTGTTACCATTTTTGTTACAGTTTTCAGTGCTTTATATATTCGTTTAATCTAACTCATACATATTTTCTTTTCCTATCTTTCTTTGCAGGGATCGTATATTTCGCTTAAATTTACATAACATAAGCCAATCGATATGTGAGGTAAGTCAGACATTCAATTTATTTTTATACGTTTGCATGTACTTTTATCATGATTCAGTTAGTCAAAACTTCCTGTATTTCATCATCTTATCATTTAAATATTATGCTTCGTTAAGAATGTACACTAGGGCGGGTTGATTTTTACGGAGGAAAAAAAAGTTACAAATCATATAACTAGAACTTAATCTGGATTCAATTCTAAGAAAATTCTTTGTAGAAACCCTGGATCTAAAATCAAATCCGAATCCGCGCCTCTCGACCAGGAAAATGCTATTATTTCTAGAATTTTTTTTTGGCAAAGATCGGCATACAAACTTTGAATTCGAGAGGGGCGAATTAGGAATTTATTTAAGACACATGGTTTATTCGGAGAAGGTTCTTAGAATTTCATATAGTTTATATTTTTGCTATACGTTTAAAATAAGGAAAACCGACCCGCCCTAATGTACACGTTGAAAATTTTTGTAAATATGGGAAATTCCATAGAGAAAGTTAAGACGAGCTTAAATCTTACACAAATATGATAAACCTTCATTGTAGGCTCCATCTCCATAGGTTATTGCTAATAAACAACCTGTCAGGGTTGTAAGTTCTTATGCCACCAGATATATATCTGGCGCTACTGTGCCTTCACAATAAGCAAATTTGTTGGTTGTGAGTCTAAGGAGTGACGTTGCGTTCCATTGCCTTAGTGGATCTTATTTTTTTTAAGATTTCGTTACATTAGTGTTTTTTATACCTTCCACCATAGGATGGGGGTATACTAATTTCGTTATTCTGTTTATAACATCACGAATATGCGTCTAAGACCCTATAAAGTATATGTATTCTTGATCGTCATGTCTTTTTTAGTCGATCTAGTCATGTCCGTCCGTCTGTCCGTTCGTTCGTCCGTCCGCTAACTTTCGAAGGAGTAAAGCTAGCCGCTTGAAATTTTGCACAAATACTTTTTATTAGTGTAGGTAGGTTGGTACTGTAAATGGGCGAAATCGGTCAATGTTTTGATATAGCTGCCATATAAACCGATCTTGGGTCTTGACTTCTTGAGACTCTAAAGGGCGCAATTCTCATCCGATTTTATTCAAATTTTGCACGTAGTATTTTGGTAGCACTTCCAACAACTGCGCTAAGTATGGTTCAAATCGATCCATGTTTCGATATAGCTGCCATATAAACCGATCTTGGGTCTTGACTTCTTGAGACTCTAAAGGGCGCAATTCTCTACCGATTTTATTGAAATTTTGCACGACGTGTTTTGTTATGTTATCCACCAACTGTGCCAAGTATGGTTCAAATCGGTCCATAACCTGATATAGCTGCCATATAAACCGATCTAGGATCTTGATTTCTTGAGCCTCTAGAGGGCGCAATTCCTATCCGATTTAACTGAAATTTTGCACGTAGTGTTTCGGTAGCACTTCCAACAACTACGCTAAGTTTGGTTGGAATCGGTCCATGTTTTGATATAGCTGCCATATAAACCGATCTTGGGTCTTGATTTTTGAGCCTCTAGTGTGCCCAATCCTTATCCGATTGGGATGAAATTTTGCAAGTAGTGTTTTGGTAGCACTTCCACCAACTACGCTAAGTATGGTTTACGTCGGCCATGTTTTGATATAGCTGCCATATAAACCGATCATGGGTCTTGACTTCTTGAGCCTCTAGAGGGCGCAATTCTCTTCCGATTTAACTGAAATTTTGCACGACGCGTTTTGTTATGATATCCAACAACTGTGCCAAGTATGGTTCAAATCGGTCCATAACCTGATATAGCTGCCATATAA
Source organism: Stomoxys calcitrans (assembly GCF_963082655.1). Taxonomy (NCBI): domain Eukaryota; kingdom Metazoa; phylum Arthropoda; class Insecta; order Diptera; family Muscidae; genus Stomoxys; species Stomoxys calcitrans. Next base: position 132,026,178 of record NC_081556.1, on the reverse strand, counting down.
ACCGATCTTGGGTCTTGACTTCTTGAGCCTCTAGAGGGCGCAATTCTCGTCCGGTTTAACTGAAATTTTGCACGTAGTGTTTTGGTAGCACTTCCAACAAATATGGGTTAAATCGGTCCATGTTTTGATATGGGTGCCATATAAACCGATCTTGGGTCTTGACTTCTTGAGCCTCTAGAGGGCGCAATTCTTATCCGATTGGAATGAAATTTTGCATGTAGTATTTTGGTAGCACTTCCAACAACTGTGCTAAGTATGATTCGCATCGGTTTATAATTTGCTATAGCTGTCATATAAATCGATCTTGGAACTAGACTTCTTGAGCCAATAGAGCGGACAATTCTCATCCGATTTGGCTGAAATTTTGCTTGAGGTGTTTTGTTATGACTTCCAATAACTGAGCTAAGTATGGCGTAAATCGATATAGAACCTGATATAACTGCCTTATAAACCGATCTGGGGTCTTGACTTCTTGAACCTCTAGAGGGCGCAAATCTCATCCGATTTGGCTGAAATTATGTACAACGGCTTCTCTCATGACTGTCAACATACGTGTCTAATATGGACTGAATCGATCTATAGCTTGATACAGCTCCCATATAAACCTACCCTCGATTTTGCTTCTTCAGCCCCTACAAGGCGCAATTCTTATCCGAATGAACTGAAATAGTACACAATGACTTCTACAATGTTTAGCATTCATTTATGGTACGAATCGGACTTTTACTTGATATAGCTCCAATAGCATAACAGTTCTTATTCAATATTCTATGTTTGTCTAAAAAGAGATACCTCGCATAGAACTCGACAAATGCGATCAATGGTGGAGGGTATATAAGATTCGGCCCGGCCGAACTTAGCACGCTCTCACTTGTTTTACCTCCTATCGACGAGAAGAAAATAATATGTTAAAAACTTTTCACATTGAACTCTACTTGGTATTTCTATGCCCTACTTAGAAGATCTTCTTTGCAATCTCTCATATGTCCTCGTACAACAGCATCTCAATTTTTTAAACATATTTTCCTTTGCCGTTATGAACCCTTCAGTTTACACAAAAATATGTTTATTCCTTAACGCAACATACAAATACACTCGGGTAATTGCGAAAATATATACACTCAGCAATTCAACGAAACATGCCAGACGCACAGGTAGACAACCAGGCAGGCAGCTTTTACATGCTAGTTTAGATCCTTTTTGAGATTTCTTCAAAAAAGAAGAAAAAAAAAGCCAACACAAACTGTACTGGAATAGTAACAAGAATGACGACAACAAAACTCTTCTCTCAAAGCAGCAGTAGCAACACAGAATCCCAGACAGGATACATATATGGCAAATATAAACTTTTGTAACATCTATCCTTCTAGACCATACTCAAGAGTAATGTTGTTATGTGTTGTTGTTGTTTGTATGTGTGTATGTGTGTGTGTGTGTGACAACATCCATGTCTACTTCAATCTGAATACCTATCCGGCTATCCGACTATCTGAGTTTAAATTTTAGATTTCCTATTCGTTAGGGGTTACGTTGGCTATGTCTGCTGTTATTATGGTGTTGGTTGAGACTTTAGCCGGCATTAAACAGCTGCAGCAGCAGCAGCAACAGCAAAGATGCAAAGTGTTGCCATTTGGGAAATTTTCTTAAAAACTTTTTTCGTATTTTTAAAGGGAAAACAAATCTAAAGGCCATGTTTTGTAAAAATTTTTAATGAAATTGAAATTCTGACAAATATTTTTATTAAAAAATCAATTATTTTACCAAAATTTAATTGCAAGTGCCAATTAGTCCATGAACATGCCAACAGGGACATTGACAAACTTCTCACATATCAAGTTTAAGCTAAATGATTAGGGACCTCGTGTTTTCACACGAGTTCAACGGCGTGCCGCAGTACGACACCTCCTTGGGGAGAAGTTTTTACATGTTAAAATATCTCAGAAATGCCGCCATTGTTAGGATGGGATAATAAACACCGATTTTTTTTTTTTTTTTTTTGGCCGGAGGATATTTTGAAAGGCAATAAAACCATTTTTAATTATGAAAATTTCATTTTCAATACTATGCGAGAGATTTATATAGCAGCCTTCGTATGTGCCGTGTATTATCTTGAAAGGGTATTTTGGAGCTGTATTTTGCTGAACTAGTGGTTAATAGTTATGGTTCTTGTCATCCCTAAGACAAGAACAACAACACAGACCAAGGACTGAATGGTAAAGGACTATAGGCCTTACAATCGCAGACCTAAAGAATATCGACTTAGGTTCTATAGGCCTATTGACTATAGGCATACCGACTTTAGTCCTAAAGACTACAGAAATAAACCTTATGACTACAGACTTATGTACTATAGACAAACGGACTTTAGTCCTAAAAACTACAGAAACATACCAAATGACTATAGGCCTAAGGGCTACAGGCGTAAGCCCTACAGGTCTAAGGACTACAGGCTTCAGCACTACAGGCATACGGACTACAGGTCTAAGGACAACAGGCTTTAGGAATACAGGTCTAAGGAGCACGTACCTAAGGACTACAGGCCTAAGGACTACGGCCCTAAGGAATAAAGACCTTAGGACTGTAGGCGGAAGAACTACTGCCCTATGAACTACGGGCCCGTGTACTACAGTCCTAAGTACAACAGTCTTAAGGACTACAGGCTTTAGGACTAAAGACCTAAATACTGTCCTTTGAACTAAAGGCTCAAGTACTACAGGCATAAGTACAACAGGACTTTAGACTATAATGACTGACGACTACAGTCTTATACTACTGGCTTAAAGGCACCGGAACTAACTACTACCGCCATACTGTGGAATAATATCGAAAAAAATCGAAAAAAAACTGATAGAGATAACTCCTTGAAATTTTGAATATTAAATCGCAGGCGCTACGGGCACCTCTTGGCAGAGCCCTCAAGTTGATCACCTCGCTATTTTGAAATATTGTTCGGGCTAGTAAATAAATATTCATATGACTATGAACCTAGTGCCTGACGACTACAGGCTTGTACTACTGGCCTAAAGGCTCCGGACCGAACTACTACCGTCGGTCGTACTGCGGAATAAAATCAAAAAACGGATATATAACTCCTTGAAATTTTGAATACTTAGTCCCAGGCGGTCCGGGCACCACTTGACAGAGCCCTAAAGTTTATCACCTCGCCATTTTGAAAAATTATTCGGGCTGCCAAGTCAATCTTTAAATTTGGTCCGATTTCCAATTTTTGCGCGATAGTTCTCAAAGATCCCCACAAAAAAGTCTTATTGATATCTAAAAAATCTCTCCTAGCTTTGGGAATATTCGATTTTTAATTTTTTTGAAATTTTGGGCAAGAAAAGTCTTTGTTGAAAAATCTTGCTGAAATACCTTAATTTTTATACCCTACACAACCACTGTAAAAATGCAAATTTTACCCATGAACATTCCACTAAGTAACAGGGGCAAACTCTCACATATCAATGAGTGCAGTCCGATTCAAATTTAAGCTCAATGATGAAGGGCCTCCTTTTTATAGCCGAGTCCGAACGGCATACCGCAGTGCGACACCTCTTTGGAGAGAAGTTTTACCTGGCATAGTACCTCACAAATGTTGCCAACATTAGGAGGGGAAAACCACCGCCGAAAAGTTTTTCTAGTGGTCTCGCCAGGATTAGAACCAAGGCGTTCAGCGTCATAGGCGGACATGCTAACCTCTGCGCTACGGTGGCCTCCGTATAATACCCTGTACCACCACTGTAGTAAAGGGAAATATAACTTTGCGAATTTTTTGTAACGCTGAGAAGGAGACGAAGTAGATGCATTGATAACAATACCGATCGGCTTAGAATCACTTCCTGATTCGATTTTGCTATGTCTGTCCGTCTGACTGTCTGTCTGTCAATGTATTTTTGGGATCAAGGTACAGGTCGCATTTTTTGTCCGATTGGCATGAAATTTTGCATCTGTCTCGTTTTTCGTCCAAGGACGAACGCTTTTAATTTTGAAAGAAATCGGATCAGATTTAGATATATCTTTCATCCGATATGACCTTTTATGAACCCTTAAAAAATTTTACATGAGATGTTCTATACGTAAGAATACGTGTGCAAAATTTTATAAAAATCGGATCAGCTTTAAGGCTGTAGAAGCTACAATTTTGTTCCGATCTTTATACATTTTTTTTCGACTTCGCTGAAATTTGACTCGGTGTATTGTTTAATTTGACCTAGGTCGGTCCAGGTTTAGATATATCTGCCATTTAGACCGATTTATCAACATAAGGTCTTGGAACCATAAAAGACGCATTTATTGACCGATTTCGCCGAAATTTGGGACAGTGAGTTATGTTAGACCCCCGAGATATGATTGTATAATTTAGCCTTGATCGGTCAAGATTTGGATATAGATGCCATACCAAGGCCAATCTCTTGATTTAAGGTCTTAGGCCCATAACAGGCGCATTTATTGTCCATAAAGCGAGTTATGCTAGGCCCTTCGACATTCATACCGGGTATGGTCAAGATCGGGCTATGTTTGGATATAGCTGCCGTATATACCGTTCTCCAAATTTTAATTCTTGGGACAATAAAAGTATTAATGATGCAAGAGTAATTTATTACCCGATTTTGCTAAAATTTTGAACAGGGAATAGTGTCTAGTTTGACTCAGATCATATCATTTTTTGATATAGCTGCTATAGATACAGAATCGTGATTTTTCAGTTTTACGAAATAATGTTTTTATATACCCGAGGCCCTTCCGAACTAATGTTTTTTTACTTGTTATTGAATGTGGTCAACATTTTTATCACCCACTTCAATTTTACAATTTTTTACCTTGATTACTGCCCATGTAAATCTTAAGTTTTGTGGGTAAAGGACTTTTGTGCTGGATTTAGATGTGTTTTCCATACTCCATACGTGAAGACTTCAGTATGTAGGGAATCAATGTATGGAGTTCGTTTGTGCTGATTGATATAAGGCGTTTCGTTCGTACAGATTGCGGTCTCATCGAACACCCTGTCTGAAAACCCCTGGAATCTTGAAAATTCTATCATCAATTGTTCCCGATACCAGGTAGTCTAGGACTTTCTTTTGGCTTCCTATCTATCTATCGATCTATCCATCTATCTCTTGTATTCAAAATGGATCGGTTGCCATGAAGGCGGTTATTTTTTTTTATACTTACCTCACAATTATCAGAATCTTAATCTGCGACAAAATCTAAGAAGATTTTGCTCCAAAGCCTGGAGCTCCAATGTCATCTTTTAAACTGCGTGGACGGGTTCAGCGTAGAACGTTGGTGTTGGCTGGGAACAGTAGGGTTTCCAACTGTATTGATTCCCTTGAATATCGTTGTTATGTGGGCAGTGATGTAGGATATCCGTCATTTTATTGCTGATGTTAGGATGTTTACCAAGAACAGCAGACCTGCCTGAAACTCACACCCGTTTATATGTGATTGCCCAGACGATCGTACCATGCATTCTCGGAGAAAATTACCTTTTTATGCTGTCGGTCTATCTATCTGTCTGTCGCGCTTTTTGTATCTCTGTCTTTCCTTCTGCTTCTCTGTCTTTCTAACTGCCTCTCCATATTTTTGAACCTCTATCTATCCGTCGGTCTTTCTGTCTGTCTATCCGTCCACCTATCCATTTGTTTTCCTACCTATCTGCCTGTCTGTTCGTCTTTTTTTACCCACCATATAGCTCCCATATAACCTTATATAGCTCCCACATAAACCAATCACCCGATTTGACTTCTTGCCCCCTTACAACAGCAGTTTTTGTCCGATTTGGTTAAAATGTTGCGTGTGATGTTCTGTTATGATTTCCAACAACGGTGTCAAGTATGGTCCAAATCAGTCTATAACCTGATATAGCTCCAATTTTAACCGATCTCCCGATTTGACTTCTTGAGGCTTTAGAAGCCGCAGTTTTTGCCCGATTTGGCTGAAATTTTGCATGCGGTGTTCTGTTAGGACTTCCAAAAACTGTGCCAAGTGCGTTCCAAATCTGTCTATAACCAGATATATCTCTCATATAAACCGATCTCCCGATTTCACTTCTTGAGCCCTAAGATGCCGCGTTTTTTGCCCGATTTGGCTGAAATTTTGCATGCGGTGTTCTGTTACGACTTCCACAAACTGTGCGGTCCACATCAATCTATAACCTGATATAGCTCTCCCGATCTCCCGATTTGACTTCTTGAGCCCCTGGAAGCCTCAATTTTCATCCGATTTGGTTGAAATTTTGCATATGATGTTCCATTATGACTTCCAACAACGGATCCAAGTACGGTACAAATCGGTCTTTACTCCCATATAAACCGATCTCCCGATTTGACTTCTTGAGCCCTTACAATCCGCGATTTTAATCCGATTTGACTGAAATTGAGCATGTTGTGTGCCAAGTACGGTACAAATCAGTACCTGATATAGCTCCCATATAAACCGATCTCCCGATTTCACTTCTTGGGCCCTTACAAGCCGCGATTTTTATCCGATTTGGCTGAAATTTTGCATATAGTGTTATGTTATAGCTCTCTCTCAACAACTGCTTGAAGTACGGTCCGATTCGGTCCATAACTAGATATAGCTCCCATATTTTAGCAGAATCCATGGCGGTGGGTTCCCAAAATTCGGCCCGATCGAACTTGGCACGCTTTTACTTGTTTTTTCACATTGGCAACACTACATGACTGAATGCAATGCACTTGACAACATCGGCAACAACAAATGCAGCAGATATCCCAAACCTATTCAGCATTTTTCCAAATGCAACAAAAGTAGCAACAACAACGAGAATACACCTGGCTGGCACTTCATTCTTTGTTTATGTCTGACTTGATGTCTGTCTACCTAACTGGCAGCCTCTGTTAAAGTCATAGTCAAAGCCTTTTGCAACATCACACAAAAGGAGAATGGAGCCCAACAAAGTGTTGCTGTTGTAGTTGTCGTTGCTACTGCCGCTGTTGCATCACAAAACATGAAATAATACAAATTTCAAATACCTTATGCTGATGCTTGTTGTCGAGTTGCTAGCAATTGCTTTGTTTGTTGCATCCTGCATTCATGGCAATGGTGTGCCTTGCAACATTTGTTGTTAGTGCTGCTGTTGCCAATGTTTTGTTCGTCCTGTTGTTGGCAGAAGTTGTTGACGAGTCGAGATGTCGGAGCATATTTTGTGTGACTGTGCATATAAAGTGTGTATTTTCACACGTGAACGGATAGGTAATGTATGCATTTTTCACTCTCGACATCTTCTTTATCACAGACTGTGGGAAATTGTTGGAAAAACTTAGAAATACAAAAACTAAGAAAATAAACAAAATTAAATCAGTACATTTTGAAGAAGATGTTTGAAAAATCATTATTTTGTAGAAACTTAAAGTTATTGAGGTCAGGTTGTAGTGACCGTCTGCTAGCAGTCTCATCAGGAGGATTACAAGCTCATGGTGATTAGACGATCTTAATTTTATAAAAGTGATCGACTGAGAAACTTTGATGGAAATTACCACTACCACCACAATGGTGGCACCAGCAGACCATCAACTCAGCTAAAGGGGTTTCAGCTATAGGTCTTTCAACCTCCAGATGGGCCACACATTATAAATTTTGAATGAAGTTACTCTCAGGCGCCCCGGTAGCCGAGTTGGTAGCCCAGTTGGTAGCCCAGTTGAAAGCCGAGTTGGTAGCCGAGTTGGTAGCCGAGTTGGTAGCCGAGTTGGTAGCCGAGTTGGTAGCCGAGTTGGTAGCCGAGTTGGTAGCGTGCTTGGATTACCAGTGCAGGGGTCGTGGGTTCGATTCCCTCCAGAAGCCTTGGTCTGTCGCTACTGTGGTATCACAATGGACTTAAAATTGTCTAAGTGAGTCTGTAAAGGACTGCCACTCTTGCCTTACCTAACCTACTCTCAGGAAGGGCATTCCTTGAGCACTAACTCAAAAATAACCCAAATTTGGATTAAATTTGGTTTTTATATCCTACACCAGAACTCTGGTACAAGGTATAAAACCTTTGTGCATTTGATTGCAACGCTGAGAAGGAGAAGAGCTAGACCCATACCGATCGGCTTGGTATCACTTTCAGATTCGATTTAGTTATATCCGTCTGTCTGTCCATGTATTCTTGTGATCAAGGTACAGGTCGAATTTCTTGTTCGAGTGTCAACAAGCCATTCCTTGAAGATGGCATAGAATGTCTACCTCCTAGTTAGAATGAGGTCCAAGTAGCAGTGACCCGACTGAAGAACAACAAGGCAGCAGGAGCCGAAGGGTTACCCGCTGAACTATTAAAGACCGGAGGCGACACGCTGATAAGGCATATGCATCAGCTTAACTGCGCAATCTGGCTAGAAGAACGCATAGCCGGTGATTGGAACCCCAGCATACTATGCCTCGTACACAAGAAAGGAGATAAGACGGAAAGATTCATCCACAGAGGAATAAGTCTTTTCTCCGACGTATACAACATACTCTCGAGCGTACTGTGTGAAAGATTCAAACCAAAAGTCAATGTGATAATTGAGCCCTATCAATGGGGCTTTAGACCTGGTTAATCCACCCTATACTGCACCAAATTGTGGAAAAGAACCGAGAAGAACAAATCAACACCTACCATCTCTTTGTTGACTACAAAGCCGCCTTCGATACTCCTTTACGTTCAAAGGTATTTCAAACCATGTCTGAGTTTGATATCTCTGCAAAATTTATAAGACTCTGCAGGATGACACTTGCTGATCCGCGTTCCTCGGTAAGAACAGGAGCGAATCTCTCCAATCCATTTAACACCAAACGAGGTTTCTGACAAGGAGACAGCCTATCGGGTGATCTCTTTAATATCCTGCTGGAGAAGATTAGACGAGATGCAGATGTAAATAGATATGGCACACTACTCATAAGAGGACACATGCTACTCGACTATGCCGAGGACATCGATATCATAGGTGGTGACCGACCTAAGATATCGATGTCCTCGGCATAGTCGAGTAGCATGTGTCCTCTTATGAGTAGTGTGCCATATCTCTTTTCATCTGCATCTCGTCTAATCTTCTCCAGCAGGATATTAAAGAGATCACACCATAGGAAGTAGAAACTGCAGCCTTTTGAAAGAATCGAAAGAGAGTCAGTGAAAATGGATCTGGCAGTAGATGGAGATAAGACGAAATGGATGGTTTCAACTCCCAAAACGCCTTGTGCAACCGAGCAGATAAAGAAAATGGAGAAAGTTGAGAACCACAACTTTGCTATATTCAGCTTGTTTATAGGCCTCGGCACCGTAATAAAGCGAAGAATAATACTGTCAAACAGATGCTACTATGGCAGTTTAGAAACAAGGCCACTTCTCGACAAATGAAGATTACACTATACAAGACACTGATAGTACCCGTATTGTTATGTGGTTTCAAGGCATGGCTACTCGTTAAAGAAGACGATGCAGTACTTGGAGTGTTTGAGAGAAAGATTCTTCGTAAAATATATGGAGTAGTTTGTGTTCAAGGAGAAAATAGGCGTCATATGAACCATAAGCTGTATGAGCTGCATGACGACGAAGGCATAGTTGCACGTATCAAAATACAACGGCTGCATTGGCTAGGTCATGTTGTCAGAATGGATGAAAATATATCAGCATCTTTTTCTTATTCTGCTCTTCCCCAGTCCCGAAGCGGTCAATATTTGTTTACGAAAAAGCACTTTGGGCTGAGCTCAATGGATTCTTTCAGAATTTTAATTGGAGGCTATGTTTTTTAGATGACGATATAAATGCTACTGCTGAAATGATTGAGAAGATAATTTTAAATGGAATCAGGACATTAATTCCAGTTAAGGCTATAACGGATAAATCAGATGATAAAAGTTGGTTTTACAAGACATGCAGATATGCTGTCAGATCAAAAGGAACTGGCGCTTTGATAAAAATGCCAATACTGAACTGCTGCGCAAACAGGCAAGATATTGGTTGCCCAAAAAGTAATTGCGGATTTTTTAAAAGAAAGTAAATGCATTTTTAATAAAACTTAGAATGAACTTTAATCAAATATACTTTTTTTACACTTTTTTTCTAAAGCAAGCTAAAATTAACAGCTAATAACTGACAGAAGAAAGAATGCAATTACAGAGTCACAAGCTGTGAAAAAATTTGTCAACGCCGACCATATGAAAAATCCGCAATTAGTTTTTGGGCAACCCAATATTAGTGTGTCAATGTGCTTAGGCGCGAAAAATTTATTTACGAACAGCGCCTGCGTACTAAGGTTTTTGCTTCTACACGAGGAAGTAAGAGCTTTTTGTCGTTCGTGAAAAGGGATAAGGGGTAGTTCTTCATCTATTCCAACTCTTGTTGAAGATGATCAAACGTTTACTTACCCGGTTGATAAGGCTAACCTGTTGATGCATACACCTTATTCTTCTCTAAGGTTTGTTGGCTGATATATTTGCAGAGATCTCTTCCCTGTCGGATAACAATCAACCACTTCCCTTAATCGAAAATGTATCTGGGGGGATGCCCCAAATATTTTTTCGAGCTCGTGGAGTTAAAAGGGTTCTTTATAATCTAGACGTAAATAAATCCCAGGGCCTGGATGACATATCAACACTTGTCTTACGAAGGTGTTCTTCGACGCTTGCTCGTCCATTACGTAACCTTTTCAACCTTGCCTGCCGTGCGGGAGTCTTCCCGGCGCGTTGGAAGGTTGCGAATGGTAAGCCAATACCCAAGAATGGTGAAGCAAATAACCCTGCGAATTATCGGCCAATTGCGATATGCTCCGCTCTCTCCAAGGTTATGGAGAGCATGGTTAATCACCATCTTGTGAGGTATTTAGAGTCTAATGGTCTAATGGTATGGGTTCCGCAGATATCGCTCTACGAGTGACCTCATGGCACTTCTGTCGAAACATTGGCGCTGCCTAATCCTCCAGTTTGGTGAGATTAAGTTTGTGGCTCTGGATATCTCCAAGTCATTTGACAGGGTCTAGGAGACCACCGTAGCGCAGAGGTTAGCATGTCCGCCTATGACGCTGAACGCCTGGGTTCGAATCCTGGCGAGACCATCAGAAAAAAATTTTCACCGGTGGTTTTCCCCTCCTAATGCTGGCGACATTTGTGAGGTACTATGCCATGTAAAACTTCTCTATAAAGAGGTGTCGCACTGCGGCTCGCCGTTCGGACTCGGCTATAAAAAGGAGGCCCCTTATTATTGAGCTTAAACTTGAATCGGACTGCACTCATTGATATGTGAGAAGTTTGCCCCTGTTCTTTAGTGGAATGTTCATGGGCAAAATTTGCATTTTTTGGCACGGTGCACTACTCTCAAAGCTTGTCGCATTTGGTGTCGGTATTGGCATCGTTCGATTAGTTTCGAGCTTTCTCAGAGATCGCACTATGTGAGTCGTTATAGATGGGTTCTCATCCAATGGGCACAAATTGACCGCAGGTGTACCCCAGGACTCTGTTCTTTCTCCTTCTCTTTTTCTTATTTTCATCAACTATCTGTTGAGTTAGACATTGAATCCGATCTACTTATTTGCGGATGACAGTAATCTCTGTCATTCATACTCATTCGACCATAGGCTGAGTCTTCGAGAGATTGAGGACAAGAGGCGGTTTATGGATGATACACTCCTCCAGGATTTGCTGGCCATTTCTGAGTGGGGTCGAACGAATCGAGTAGATTTTAATGCACGAAAGACTCAGTGCTGTTTGTTGTCACACAAACTATTCGCTGACCTATTATGACCATCTTTGTCTATGAACGGTATAAATGTTGAGCAATCAGAAGATCTTGATGTTCTGGACATGAAAACACAAAGTGATGTCCGTTGGGCTTTACATGTATTTGAAGTGTCGAAAGAGGCATTCAAGTGTTTAAGGTTTCTTAAGCGGAATTATTGGGTTGCCCAAAAAGTAATTGCGGATTTTTTAAAAGAAAGTAAATGCATTTTTAATAAAACTTAGAATGAACTTTAATCAAATATACATTTTTTACACTTTTTCTAAAGCAAGCTAAAATTAACAGCTGATAACTGACAGAAGAAATAATGCAATTACAGAGTCACAAGCTGTGAAAAAAATTGTCAACGCCAACTATATGAATCCGCAATTACTTTTTGGGCAACCCAATACTTCACTCCGTCTGATGTTCTTAACATCTACACCAATTTCATAACCGCCGAAAAAGAAGTACAACTCACATGTACGGCCAGGAGTAGCTTCAAAATCATCCCTGGAGCTACTGGACCGTGTACAGAGAAGAGCGATGGTGTTGATTGGGGACTGTAGGGTATCCAACTCTATTTTCCCCCTTGAATATCGTTGCAATGTGGGTTGTTTGGCGCTTTTCTATCGGTATTTGCATGGTGTGTGTTCGTCTGCTACTCATTTTCTTATTCCTGATGTAAGGATGTTTGTCAGGGATACTAGACATTCCAGGAACTCACACCCATTTGTAATTGATTGGCCAGCGGACCGCTCAATGAATGCATTATAGAGAGAATTCTTATTTCCAGAGATTTACAAATGTCAATAAACACTACATCCTAAGTAGGAGTAGGGTATTATTTAGTCGGCCCCGCTCGACATTTGCCTCTTCTTACAGATGTTAATTTAATTCTCTTTGAAACTTAAATTTTAATGAATTCTTTCATGAAAGCCTAATTTGGGCTTAATTTTCTAAAGTTCCAATTTGTTTATGCTTTCTTACTATGCTCATTTGCCCCCTTGCTGCAAGTTATTATTTCCTTTAAAATTTTACTCTAATGTCATGTTTTCTTCTACAACGTAATTGCGTATTGGCCTAATTGCTGAGAAAATTCAATAAAATTTCCATTCAATTTTCCAAGCTTTAAGCGACTTAAATTCCATACATTTGTATACGACAACATGAAATAATGTGACACATGCCCGAAAAAATATATATGTATGACGAAGCATGAACAAGCAACAAACCTAGAGAGAAAAAGGACATGCAGCAACGAAAATAAAATCAATTTTCTTTTCATAAATATTTCAAACGGAAAAACGTGCAAAAATTTAAATGCTATTATTATTTTCCATTTCCAAGCAACTCGCAAACATACATTTTACTCTACTCTCCACATCACACGACTCCGATTTGGCTGCGTCACATTATTTTTCTACATGGAGAAAATCACTTTGCTGCTTGGTAGCAGCAAAAGCCACTGAAAGCAAGAAATATTCTTCTCTCTGAGTTTTGTTTGACAAAATATAGGCTTCACAAAGTAGTCTCCTATGGCGGTGGTTGGCTGCCAAAAATGCGCCACAGTTCCTTCCCACGACCTATGCCTGTACAACGTTGGCAGAGAAGAAGGCAACTCAGCCTAGGTCCTTTCGGCAAACGTCTAGCTATGGTGCCCCACAACCATCATCAACATTTTGTTGAACATCAGAGCAATCTATTATGGAATTCAGCATTCCATTACAGTTTTTTTTTGTGTTGCTCTGGCCTTTTGCTTATTTAAATGGGTCTCAATATAAAATTCTTTGACATGTCTGACATGACGGTGTTGCCATAGGGAAGAACTTTTTTTACTTAAATTAAAAAAAAAAAAAATTATTTTTGAATATTTATAAAGGGTGATTTTTTTGAGGTTAGGATTTTCATGCATTAGTATTTGACAGATCACGTGGGATTTCAGACATGGTGTCAAAGAGAAAGATGCTCAGTATGCTTTGACATTTCATCATGAATAGACTTACTAACGAGCAACGCTTGCAAATCATTGAATTTTATTACCAAAATCAGTGTTCGGTTCGAAATGTGTTCATTCACCGTAACGTTGCGTCCAACAGCATCTTTGAAAAAATACGGTCCAATGATTCCACCAGCGTACAAACCACACCAAACAGTGCATTTTTCGGGATGCATGGGCAGTTCTTGAACGGCTTCTGGTTGCTCTTCACTCCAAATGCGGCAATTTTGCTTATTTACCATTCAGCCATTCAACCAGAAATGAGCCTCATCGCTGAACAAAATTTGTCAAAATTTGAACACATTTCGAACCGAACACTGATTTTGGTAATAAAATTCAATGATTTGCAAGCGTTGCTCGTTAGTAAGTCTACTCATGATGAAATGTCAAAGCATACTGAGCATCTTTCTCTTTGACACCATGTCTGAAATCCCACGTGATCTGTCAAATACTAATGCATGAAAATCCTAACCTCAAAAAAATCACCCTTTAGAAACAAATTTATTTTTAAAGAAAATTCCTGCAAAATTTTATTTCTGCAGAAAAATTCGCCGTCGCAATTCGAAGGGCTGCATTTTGACAGATCTGTCAGTTAATATGTTAAATTCTATAACTACGACCAAAACCTGTGCCAAGTAGGGTTGAAATTGGTTTTTAACCTCACATAGCTCCCATATGGCCCGATCTCCCGATTTTACATCTTGAGCCTCAGCAGTCCATAATCTTTGTCCGATTTGGCTGAAATTTCGATTTGCTATGACTTTTAACACCTGTGCCATTTATGGTCCAAATCGGTCCATAACCTGATATTGCTCCCATATAAACCAATCTCTCGATTATACTTCTTAAACCTCTAGAGGGCGCAATTCTTATCCAATTTGGTTGAAATTTTGTACAACCGCTTCTTCCATGATCTTCAACATAGGTGTTAAATATGGTCTGAATCGGTCTATTGCCTGATACAGCTTCCACATAAACCGATCTCCCGATGTTACTTCTTGAGCCTCTAAAGGAAGCAATTTTTATTCAAATTGGCTGAAATTTTATACAATGACTTCAGCTATGGTCTCAAACATCTGAACTAAGTATAGTCCGAATCGGTCCATAACCTGATATGGCTCCAATAGCATGTATTGGGTTGCCCAAAAAGTAATTGCGGATTTTTCATATAGTCGGCGTTGACAAATTTTTTCACAGCTTGTGACTCTGTAATTGCATTCTTTCTTCTGTCAGTTATCAGCTGTTACTTTTAGCTTGCTTTAGAAAAAAAGTGAAAAAAAAGTATATATGATTAAAGTTGATTCTAAGTTTTATTAAAAATGCATTTACTTTCTTTTAGAAAATCCGCAATTACTTTTTGGGCAACCCAATAGTTTAGAAACAAGCTCACCTCTCGACAGACGAAGATTATACTATACAAGACACTGTTTCTACCCGTGCTGTTATATGGTTCTGAAGCACGGATACTTGTGAAAGCGGATGAGGCAGTACTTGGAGTATTTGAGAGAAAGATTCTTCGTAAAATATATGGACCTGGAGAATACAGGGGATGCATGAACCACGAACTGTATGACGACGATAGCATAGTTACACGCTTCAAAATACAACGGCTGCGTTGGCTACGTCATGTTGTCCGAATGGATGAAGAAGCTCCAGCAAAGAAGTCTTTTGAAGGCAAACACGGTGGAACACGCAAACCGGGAAGACCAAAAGCCCAATGGAAAGTTCAAGTTGTGGGGGAAACCTCGAAACTTGGTGTCACAGATTTTAGAATGAGCGCAGAAAATCGAGGCGCTTGGAACGCTATTCTATTGTGTTGCCCAAAAAGTATTTGCGGATTTTTTAAAAGAAAGTAAATGCATTTTTAATAAAACTTAGAATAACCTTTAATCAAATATACTTTTTTTACACTTTTTTTCTAAAGCAAGCTAAAAATAACAGCCGACAGAAGAAAGAATGCAATTACAGAGTCACAAACTGTGAAAAAATTTGTCAACGCCGACTATATGAAAAATCCTCAATTACTTTTTGGGCAACCCAGTACGTTCGGCTAGTGGAACAAATATTCTGTCATAGCCAATTAAAGTAAAGTAAGATAACGGTACATTTATTAGCCGATATCGCTGAAATTAAGCACAATGAGTTGTGTTAGTCCCCTTGACATTTGTACCGAGTAAGGTCAATATCGATCTTAATTTGGATATATCTGCTTTATAGGCCAATCTTTCAATTGAAAGTCTTGGCTCATTAAAAATGTATTTATTGTCGGATTTCTCTGAAGTTGAGCACATAGACTTGTGTTAGGCCGCTCGACATTCACACCGAGTATGGTCAAGATCAGGCTATATTAAGATATAGCTGCCATATATACTGATCTCCCGATTTATGGGAGATACTGATCTCCCATATATACTGATCTCCCATATATACTGATATCCCGATATAGGACCATTTGACACAGTGGTCTGTGTTGGGCTCTTCGACACATTCACTTTAAATATGGCATAGTGAACCCTGTTAAGCTCTTCACAGGGAAACGGAACAGGGGCAAACTTCTCACCTATCAATGAGTGTAGTCCGATTCAAGTTTAAGCTCAAGGGGCCTCCTTTTTATAGCCGAGTCCCAACTGGGTGACGCAATGCGACACAAGAATTTTCCCCTGTTCGTTAGTGGAAAGTTCATGGTCAACATTTGCAATTTTGCAAGCTCTTCAACATTCTTGGACTATAAGGTTCAGATTGGTCTATATTTGGAAAAAACTGGCAATATGTATGCCGTTCTTAGGCCCATAAAAGATGCATTTTTTAGCCGATGAATTTGATACAAAGAGTTGTGTTAACCTTCCTAAATATGATGGAGATCCAACTATTGGGTTGCCCAAAAAGTAATTGCGGATTTTTTAAAAGAAAGTAAATGAATTTTTAATAAAACTTAGAATGAACTTTAATCAAATATACTTTTTTTTACACTTTTTTTCTAAAGCTAGCTAAAAGTAACAGCTGATAACTGACAGAAGAAAGAATGCAATTACAGAGTCACAAGCTGTGAAAAAATTTGTCAACGCCGACTATATGAAAAATCCGCAATTACTTTTTGGGCAACCCCTATATATTTAGATATAGCTGTTTGGGGTTCATAAATGAAGCATTTTCACCTTTTTACTGTTTTTTTTTATACCATTTCGGCAACTCTATTCTCCTCTGCCATCTTGCGCTTGTTCTCTAACTTAGGCGACGTTTTTTTGTTGTTATCCCTCATAGCTACTCCACTGTTGGCTGGGTTTTTGTTGCCTTATGAAAGCTGTTGCTGTTGCACGAATATTTTGCCGCGCGTACAACAAATCGAATTAAATAAACAAATGCGTAACGTGACTAAACTGTAAAAATGTGCTTTTAAGTGTTCTCGGAGACGACGACAACACGAGCCAATGCTTTGTAGTGTAGGGTGCTGCATGCCACCACATGATAAACTCTTATTGATTGTGTTGCCACACAAAGATGTCGGCAGTGGGTTAGCAAATTCAAAAGAAGAATTGCAAAACTTTTCGTTGATATTCCATTTTATATACAGAGGGTGTGAGTAGACTGCTAAGATATTTAAAAGTATTTATCACCATTTTTTCCTTCCCAAATGAAAACCCAAACGCAAGGAACAATAAGGACCTTGCCCTTACTCTACGATGGTTTTTAATCCTGCTCAAGTGGCCTTCACTGGTACGTATTACACCACCACCACCACCATCAGTCGCCCCAATAAAATCCAGGTAAAATTCATCTTCCCGGGAGCAGGAAAGTGGTGGGGGGGTTGTTTGGGTATTTAAATAAATTGGAAATTCCTGTGACATTTTTCCTTATATTAACAATAAAGGTAGCTACGACGAATTTTAAATGTTAAATTGATACAGTTCCACATGAAATGGCAAAACAATGCAGCAAAATGCCAAACATCAAACAACAGGGCCATTGACAGCAGCAGCAACAAAATGCCATCACGTATTTGAAGGACCGTTTGAAATTAGAGAAGTTTCCATCTAAGGGAGCAAAATGTTGTTATTGCTTTAGATTTTCATACATTCTTGTTGTAATGTTAAAATTGTTATGGAAAGGCCATGATGGTATTGATTTCATGAAGAATTTTATTGATGTTCATGTAAATGTAAAGTTTACGGTCATTCGATATTTATTTGGAATTTTGCTTGTAATGTAATACAAGGTGTAACTAAATTACAGTAACTCACCAATTAAGGAACAGCTATGCTTAGGCATGCAAATATTTAACGACTAACTTGAATCACTTAAAGTTTAAAGTATACAACGTGGTTTTGGTATTTTGTTCATGAAATCATGCAACCAGAACGGCAATACCTTTATTCCCCGTAGGGGGTGCAACTTGTGAAGGTACAAAAAAAATCTGAAAACCTATTTTTCAAAATCAAATCATTCAATCAAAACCATTAACATATCTGAGGGACGATTTTTGAACCGAGTCTGATAAGAATTCAAATATAGCGTCCTATACTTAACTTACTTTAATTCGCTATGACAGAACATTTGTTCCACTAGCCGAACTTAGAATTGCGTTCCAAGCGCCTCGATCTTCTGCCCTCATTCTAAAATCTCTGACACCAAGTTTCGAAGTGTCTCCCACAACTTGATCTTGCGTATACCACCGTGTTTGCCTTCAAAATACTTCTTTGCTGGAGCTTCTTCATCCATTCTGACAACATGACCTAGCCAACGCAGCCGTTGTATTGTGATGCGTGTTTCGAGGTGTCTCCCACAACTTGATCTTGCGTGTACCACCGTGTTTGCCTTCAAAAGACTTCTTTGCTGGAGCTTCTTCATCCATTCTGACAACATGACCTAGCCAACGCAGCCGTTATATTTTGATGTGTGTAAACATGCTATCGTCGTCATACAGCTCGTGGTTCATGCGTCGCCTATATTCTCCATTAACGCAAATATATTTTACGAAGAATTTTTCTCTCAAATACTCCAAGCACTGCCTGATCTGCTTCCACAAGTACCCACACCTCAGAAC
Source organism: Stomoxys calcitrans (assembly GCF_963082655.1). Taxonomy (NCBI): domain Eukaryota; kingdom Metazoa; phylum Arthropoda; class Insecta; order Diptera; family Muscidae; genus Stomoxys; species Stomoxys calcitrans. The sequence goes on along the minus strand of NC_081556.1, from coordinate 132,007,449 downwards.
CATATAACAACACGTGTAGTATCAGTGTCTTGTATTGTGTAATCTTCCTCTGTCGAGAGGTGGCCTTGTTTCTAAACTGCTTACTTAGTCCAAAGTAGCATCTGTTTGCCAGTATTATTCTTCGCTTTATCTCAAAACTGGTGTCATTCGTTTCAGTTACGGCGGAGCCGAAGTAGATAAAGTTACTGACTATCTCAAAGTTGTGGTTCCCAACTTTCTCCATTCTCTTTATCTGCTCGGTTGTGCAAGGCTTTTTGGGAGTTGTAACCATCCATTTCGTCTTATCTTCATGTACCGCCCAACCCATTTTAATTGACTCTCTTTCGATTCTTTCAAAGGCTGCAGTTACTATTTCCGGTGACTGACCTATGATATCGATGTCATCGGCATAGGCGAGTAGCATGTGTTCTCTTGTGATTAGTATGCCATATCTATTAACATCTGCATCTAGTATAATCTTCTCCAGCAGGATATTAAAGATAACACACAATAAGCTGTCTTCTTTTCTGAAATCTCGTGTGCATGGTTCGTAGAGATTCCTTCCTATTTTTACTAAGCAACGAGTTTCAGCAAGTGTCATCCTGCAGAGTCTTACTGATTTTGCAGGGATACCAAACTCAGAAATGGCATGAAATACCTTTGAACGCAAATGGGTATCGAAAGCTGCTTTGTAGTCAACAAAGAATTGAAAGGTGTTGATTTGTCCTTTTCGGGTCTTTTCCAGGATTTGACGCAGTGTGAATATCTGGTCTAGGGTGGATTTACCAGGTCTAAAGCCTCATTGATAGGGCCAAATTATCTCATTGACTTTAGGTTTTAATCTTTCACACAGTACTCTCGAGAGTATATTGTATGCGATGGGGAGGAGACTTATTCCTCTGTAGTTGGCACATTCCATCCTGTCTCCTTTCTTGTGTGCGGGACATAGTATGCTGAGGTTCCATCGGATATGCGTTGTTCTAGCTAAATTGCCCAGATAATCTAATGCATATGCCGTATCAGGGTGTCGCCTCCGATCATAAATAGTTCAGCGGGTAACCCATCGGCTCCTGCTGCCTTACTGTTCTTTAGTCGGGTCACTACTACTTGGACCTCATTCTGACTGAGAGGTAAACATTCTATGCCATCATCAGGGCTTGGTTCTGCGGACACTAGCAGTTGGGTAAAATGTTCTTTCCATATCCTCAGCATTTTATCTGTGTCAGTTGCCAGATTTCTTTCTTTGTCTCCGTAAGAGGATGCGGTTGTACCAAAGCCACCGGTTTAATGTTTAAATCTTTGGTAGAATTTCAAGACTTCATTCTGACTCCTGTACATCTCAATTCGCTCACACTCATGTCTTTCCATTTCCGTTTTCTTTCTGTGGATTAGATGTTTCTCCTCTCTACTTTTCTCCCGATACCTCCCATTCATCTGGTACGTTGCTACTGATTGCAGGGTTGCTCTAAAGGGTGATTTTTTTGAGGTTAGGATTTTCATGCATTAGTATTTGACAGATCACGTGGGATTTCAGACATGGTGTCAAAGAGAAAGATGCTCAGTATGCTTTGACATTTCATCATGAATAGACTTACTAACGAGCAACGCTTGCAAATCATTGAATTTTATTACCAAAATCAGTGTTCGGTTCGAAATGTGTTCAAATTTTGACAAATTTTGTTCAGCGATGAGGCTCATTTCTGGTTGAATGGCTACGTAAATAAGCAAAATTGCCGCATTTGGAGTGAAGAGCAACCAGAAGCCGTTCAAGAACTGCCCATGCATCCCGAAAAATGCACTGTTTGGTGTGGTTTGTACGCTGGTGGAATCATTGGACCGTATTTTTTCAAAGATGCTGTTGGACGCAACGTTACGATGAATGAACACATTTCGAACCGAACACTGATTTTGGTAATAAAATACGAGCGTTGCTCGTTAGTAAGTCTATTCATGATGAAATGTCAAAGCATACTGAGCATCTTTCTCTTTGACACCATGTCTGAAATCCCACGTGATCTGTCAAATACTAATGCATGAAAATCCTAACCTCAAAAAAATCACCCTTTATATGCCGCATTCTTGGCTTCAGTAGCATCTCGACACTCTAGGTCGTACCATGGGTTTCTTGGAGGAGGATTCCGGAATCCAAGTACCGATTTCGCGGCATTTTCCAAGTAGTGGGCAATAGTTTGCCACTGCGCCATTATGTCAACTGTGGAATAGACGTTCCTTCACTCTCCTTTTCTCCCGATACCTCTCCTTCATCTGGAGCGTTGCTACTGATTGCTATACTGGTTGCTCTATATGCCGCATTCTTGGTTTCAGTAGCATCTTGACACTCTTGGTCGTACCATGGGTTTCTTGGAGAAGGGTTCGGGATTCCAACTACCGATTTCGAGGGATTTTCCATGGAGTTGGCAATAGTTTGCCACTGCACCATTATATCATCGGAACAAGGAGTGCTTTCATCCAGCTGTTGGGTCAGTCGAGTGGAGTATGCCGCTGCCATCTGTTGCTTTTCAATGTCGAGCTTCCGTGCAGTGACAGACTGTGCTCTTATCGCCATGCGCCATTCTTATCCGATTGGAATGAAATTTTGCACGACGTGTTTTATTATGACTTTAAACAACTGTGCCAAATAAGGTTCAAATCGGTTTATAACATGCTATAGCTGCCATATAAACCGATCTGGAATCTTGACTTCTTGAGCCTCTAGAGGTCGCAATTATTATCCGATTTGCCTGAAATTTTGTACGGCGGATCCTCGCATGACCATTTACATACGTGTTTGTTATGGTCTGAATCGGTCTATAGCCTGATACAGCTTCCATATAAATTCATCTCTCTATTTTACTTCTTGATCCCCCAAAGGGTGCAATTCTTATTCGATTGCCTGACATTTTACACAGGAGTTCAACATACAATTTAATTGTGGTCCAAACCGGACCATATCTTGATATCGCTCTAATAGCAGAGAAAATCTTTTCTTATATCCTTTTTTTGCCTAAGAAGAGATGCCGGGAGAAGAACTCGGCAAATGCGATCCATGGTGGAGGGTATGTAAGATTCGGCCCGGCCGAACTTAGCACGCTTTAACTTGTTTACTATTCCTTTGTTTCTCATAGTAGTTCTCATAGTTTCCGGGGGCGGGTTACTGGCCCAACGCCCCAAACGCATGTGTTATGTTGGATTGCACATGTATCCCTCATTGTGGCGCGCCGCTTGCTCCAAGATCCGACGCTCGCTTCCAGCCGCACCTTAATAATATCTGCCTTACACTTCTTCAATACATCCCTCAGCGCGTATATTGCACCTTCTCTATAGAGAGTAAGGACATTCCAGGTGCAGATCCGCAAATCATGGCCCTTGTTTCGTTTGCGTGGGTCGTCAACGTTGGTTTTTACTATTCCTTTGTTTCTCATAGTAGTTCTCATAGTTTCCGGGGGTGGGTTACTGTCCCTGCGCCCCAACCGCATGGGTTTTGTGGGATTGCACATGTATCACTCGTTGTGGCGAGCCGCTTGCTCCAAGATCCGACGCTCGCCTCCAGCCGCCCCTAACCTGAGAACAGACGCTGATGTTGGCCTTTGGTTATTTGAAGGCGCCAATAACTCGCTTTGTCATCTCGAGTATCATTGGCACTCAGTATGTAATTAAGAGCCAGAGCCGCCTGACTCCTCACTATGACTCTCCTCTCGAAAATCGCTGACTGGCCGCGGCCGCATTTGCAGCTACTCCGCATAAAAACCGGAGCTTTCCACCATTAGCAATCTGTGGACGCGCCCGGTAGTTTTCCAGCTAAGCATCCCGTGGTAACGATGGACACCACACAAGTCGGAGCTCAAAGTTCCAGCGTGAGTGGTGCTCATAGTTATCTCGTGTCGATCGGGATAGCGTCCTATGGTCCTAAATTTTTCACCTATAGTGCATATGCAGGGTAGTTTAAGTCGGCACCGCCCACCTATTGGTTTTCTTTACTTTTTAGTTATAAATCAGTAACCAGACCAGACAAATTTCGAGCCGAACTGTGACTAGCACACGTTCTTCCACTTTTTAACCAAAAATTTAAAAGTTTTCACCATAATTCCTTTTAAATACGTTTAGTTATATGGCACACAACAATTTTCTGTCACTTTAAGACCATATGAAGCGAATACATTGCCTTTCAATTACACTGCACGACCTTATGTTTAAGAAAGCTTTCATGGAAAAATCAATAAAAAATTTAAGAATTTTTTCCTTTAAGTTTTGAAAAAGAATCAAACTGAACCTACAAACTCTGAGGCAATTTTTCAATTTAAAATAAAAACTAAAGCTCCTCAAATGATAGTTTGAGCATATGTGTATATCTAGAGTTTAAATGCTGTAAAGACTATATCACACATACATAACTGGGGGTAACTGAGTGTGTTCGTGTGTGCCTCAATATTTCCCTGTCTCTTTCATTCTCTCTCTCTGCCATGGATGTGTAAATAATGGTGTATGTGTGAATAAACTTGAACCGGAAACTGTTTGACATGTTCACCATTAAACTTTGCCTTCCCTTATAGTTGTTCGTTGATTTTTCCATTCGATCGTTTCGTTATTTTTTACTTTCTGCTCATGTCCTCTTACCGTACTAGTGTTTGTTTAAAGTTTGGTTTCCTTTGATATGTGAAAACACATACTCACATACACACATGGAGTACCCTTAAAAAAAAAGTTATATATTGACACAGATGAAGTGATATGTGTGAGTGCAGTTCACAAAATTCAAGACTTGTCTTTTAGATCAATATATTGATAGATATCTGTGATTTTATTTTAAGAGTAAGATAACTTACTATGGCACAAAATTGGTAGGATATTGAGCATGTGGTTTAAGTGTATATTGGACAGAGGACAAAAGACAACATCAATGAGCTTTAAGAATAAATTGCAATGAAATGTATGAGTAACGGAATATTCTAGATATGATTAAAGTTGCTGCAACACGGCATAGGAAATTAAAGTAAATGATATATATGAACTTAACATGGAATTTTGGGAGAAATCAGAATGATTTAAGTGCTTGAATATCAAAAAATTTTTTTTTTGTTGGGTTGTGGACCTCAGATATCATTTGAAGTATCCGATAGGACACCTCTTCCATTCCTTCCAGCTTTCCTATCGTTGCCTCGATTATACCGCCATGGTATGACCTGCTCCTATCCTCTATCCATTCTCCTATCGCCCTAAGTCTCATAGCCGCAATGGCTGCTTCACATTTAATCTGTATGTCAATTGGTCGGATATCTAGAATAGTCTCTAGTGCCCTAGAGGGCGTAGTCCTCATCGCTCCCGCCTATGCCATGACAACATATTCTCTGAACCTGTTGTATTATCCAAACTATTGAGTAGGTGTCGGTCTAACGACGATCCTGTAGAGACAGTGGACTACCCTCGGATTCAGGCCGCATTTTGACCCTAAGGACCGTCAACATAGTGCCCAACATCTTTTGGCCTTCTCGGTACGCTCCTGAATGTTACACTTCCAATTCAATTTCCTATCCAAGAGCTCACCTAGGTATTGGACCATGTCAGATATCGAAATCGTTCAACTAAGAAAATGTGGTGCGTTAAATTGGCCCACCTTTGTCTTCCTCGTGAAGAAGCAGATTTCAATCTCATTTGGGTTAACATTGAGACCCATTCGTATGCCATCTGCAAGACCCTTTCGACCCTTCTGCATAGCTGGTTCGGATACTTGCCCCTTAGAAGTAAGGAGTGATTTTTTACGAGCTATAGGAAAGTTTTAAACACAAAAACATAAAATTCAGAAAAAACATGAAAAATTTTTTTTTTAATCGATAGAACGGTCCTACATGGACCGTGAAGATTATTTCATGCAAATATTGACCTTAATTGCTCCTCAAATGGTCCATCCGCTTTTGGCATACTCTTGTCAACATTTCGGCCGGTATCTCATGAATAAATGCTTCAATGATGTCTTCCAATGCGTCAATTGAAGCGGACTTGCCTGTATAGACATGAACTTTAACATAGCCCCACAAAAAATAGTCTAAAGGCGTTAAATCGCACGATCTAGGTGGCCAATTGACCGGTCTAGAACGTAAACCGTATCACCGTCTTGTTGGAACCACATGTCATGCAAGCCAAGCTTTTGCAATTCGGGCAAAACAAAAATTGGATATCATCTCACGACAGCGCTCACCATTCATAGTAACGTTACGATTCGCATAATCATTGAAGAAGTACAGTCCAATGATGCCACCAGCCCATAAACCGCACCAAGCTGTGACTTTTTCTGAATACATTGCTAGCTCTTGTAATGCTTCTGGCTGATCTTCACTCCAAAATCGACAATTCTGCTTATTAATAAAACCATTGAGCCAAATATAAGCTTCGTCGCTGAAGAAGAAGAAGCGCGCTATAAACCTTTTTAATAGAGCATGCATTTTGATAACAAAATTTAATAATTTGCAATCGTTGTTCGTTTGTAAGACGATTCATGATTAAATTTTAACCAACCTAAAGATGTTTGACAGTAAAATAAAGAACAAAATTGCGTGAGTTGTTAAACCAGTGTTGCTAAAAAGTTAAAAGCTAAAAAATCACCCTTTACTTCATAAATGTAAAATGTACCCACAGTGGCACCTGTCTTCTTGGGAGGAGAGAATGATCCATTTACAGAAAGCGCTAAATTTCTGGGTGTTTTGCTGGACAGGAAATTGAACTTCAAATCAAACATTTTGGAAAGGGCAACAATGCGAGAGCGCCATTGGCAAAAGTTGGGGGTTTAAATTGCGTGTCATGCACTAGGTACATACTGCAGTTGTCAGACCTTTAATGCTATATGATTTTGTGGACTTTTGGACGGCGCTTCAAAAGTCCACCTACCAGTCACTAGTAAAACGGTTCAAAAGGATGGCTTGTTTGTGCATCACAGCCGCACTGAGGACGACACCATCTGATGCGCTGAACATTATGCTTCACCTAATGCCTCTAGACAGTGTGGCGGGGCAAATTGCTGCGACCACTTCTGTAAGGCTTAGGAAGGATACTGTGTTATCCTTGATGTAATGTCCGATGTTCAAGGCAGTGTGGATTAAACCCTGCCTGAACCGCTTTTTGATAAAAGTACTGTACCACTATTCCTGATAGAACCGATTGGAGCTACGATATCAGAACAGACGACTCAGTCATTGTGTCCGTCATGACATTATTCTTTTTTTTGGAAAACATGCTGACAAACTGAAGGTTGCCTCTAACGATTTTGTGAGGACGTCGAGAAAGAAGGGACTATAGAACATTTGCTGTGTGTGTGTGTGTGTCCCAAACTGGCAGCCAGAAGGAGTTCCACTTTAGGTTCTCATTTCTTTGGGAAATTGTCCGATTTAGCGGGAAATTGTCTGAACATTCGCAAGTTATTGCGCTTTCTAAAGCGATCTGGATGGTTCAACGGTAGAAACTAGAAGGCATCATCCTTCTCCTGTTCCTGTGGTATCACAATGAACGAAAACGTCTAAGTGAGTCTAATGACAGAATGCCACTTTAACCCAACCTTATGATCCTACAATGGGACTCACAATTTATCCACCTGCTCCTTTGTATATGGTTTATCCAGTTTCTGAGAACCACCTGGTACTGTCCACCTGGCACTGGTTTAAGGATTTGATCAGTTTGTCGGTCCGCACATTGTGCCCCCTCGATGCCAATGCATACCGCCAATGTGTACGTTTTGGCATCGGGCATTCTTCTATTTTATGCACAACCTCGTGCAGAGCAGTCCTCCACCGACCTTCCCTTGACATAGGCATTCTGTTTGAATTTAATCAGTTCGCTGGATGTTCTACGCCTTACCATGGTGTCCACAATACGTTCCATGGTTTTGAGTAGAAAGGACGTAAGGTTTATAGATCTGTAGGCCTTTGGTTACGTATAACCTACCTTGCCGGGCTTAGGAATAAATACCACCCTTACCTCCTGCCAGGCTTTCGGAATATATGCAAGTCTTAGGCACGCTGTGAAAATACAGGCCAGATAGTTCGCCTCCTTCTGTATTAACGCTGGAAATATTCCATCAAGGCTTCCTTCGCAATAAATTCTGTAATCATATCCTTTGAATATTTATTTTCGACAATCAAAGAGCTTTTAGTGAAATACTATGCTACGAAAATGGTAAAGGTATATCGCTTGACTAACAGTATAACAATCTGAATACCTTTATCTGAATCCCATTTGATCTTTATTGATCTATGAATTCTCTCAGAAGGTTTTGGGTCATTTAAGTTTTTAAAAGACTTTATTTGAGCCCGATATTCTCATGGGTATTTGGGAGAGGGAAACCCCAGGGTGGTGGTTGGTGGGTTTAGGGGGTGGTGTGGACCCCTAGAAACGTGGTCTCGAAAATGAGTATGAATTTCGTGCCGTACTTCCACATACCGTTCCATTAAGCCGCATATCGATAAATACAAATGTCCGATTCAAGGATGTTTTCGGGTGTGAGGTGGTTCCGCAGACATCTAACCCGGAAAAAAATATCACCATGGTGCTCTACTCTCAAATACCATTTATGTAAACCCCATATTGCTATAAGGTTAAGGAAAGTTTATGGGACGGGATGGTTAATGGGATGAAGCATCCCCCAAACACTTGTCCACAAAATTGATTATCAAATTCGATTTCTAATCTCAAATACTTTTCATTTGAGCCACATACTGGCATGGTCGGTAAATTTTTACCCTTTGGGGTTTTTTGGGGAAGGGGCGGTGCTCCTAAAAACGTGTTCCCACATTTGGATATCAGATTCGTATTTCACCTCCAAATACCTTTATTTGAGCCCCATATTGCGATGGTCAGTAAATAATTGCTGTTTGTGGGGTATTTTGGGAAAGGATAATTGGTCCCGAAAATGGGTATAAATTTGGTGCTCTACTCCCCAATACCTTTTATTTGAGCCCCACATTGACATGGTCGGTAAATATGCCCGACCATGTCAATGTCTACAAAATATGTCCGGTTTGGGGTATGGGCCCTAAATACTATCGATATAGTACTCCACTGTTTTGAAGACCCATGGTTGGCAAATACGTCCTATTTGGGGGTTTTTATGAGGGTGGTCATGATAGTTTGCGGTCTACTTCCAAATACCTTTCATTTGAGCCCCATATTTCCTTAGTCGCAAACATGCCCGGTTTGAGGAATGGAGTCACTCAATGACTTGGTCCTGAAAGTATATATCTGAATCATGTTCTACTCTAAAATATTTTTTATTTGAGTATTATTTGCAATGATCAGCAAACACTTCCTATTTGGGTGTGATGCTATGGGGGTGTCCCTTAGACATTTTTTTCAGAATATTGATATCAGATTCGTCCTTTTTTCCTAATGACCTTTCATTTAAGCCCCATATTGTCATGATCAGTAGATAAGTCCTGTTTGGGGGGGGGGTGTTTTGGGGAAGGGGTGGACCGCCAGAAACATTGTCCCAAATTTGGATATCAGATTCGTATTTTATTCGCAAATAAAGGGTGATTTTTTTGAGGTTAGGATTTTCATGCATTAGTATTTGACAGATCACGTGGGATTTCAGACATGGTGTCAAAGAGAAAGATGCTCAGTATGCTTTGACATTTCATCATGAATAGACTTACTAACGAGCAACGCTTGCAAATCATTGAATTTTATTACCAAAATCAGTGTTCGGTTCGAAATGTGTTCATTCACCGTAACGTTGCGTCCAACAGCATCTTTGAAAAAATACGGTCCAATGATTCCACCAGTGTACAAACCACACCAAACAGTGCATTTTTCGGGATGCATGGGCAGTTCTTGAACGGCTTCTGGTTGCTCTTCACTCCAAATGCGGCAATTTTGCTTATTTACGTAGCCATTCAACCAGAAATGAGCCTCATCGCTGAACAAAATTTGTCAAAATTTGAACACATTTCGAACCGAACACTGATTTTGGTAATAAAATTCAATGATTTGCAAGCGTTGCTCGTTAGTAAGTCTATTCATGATGAAATGTCAAAGCATACTGAGCATCTTTCTCTTTGACACCATGTCTGAAATCCCACGTGATCTGTCAAATACTAATGCATGAAAATCCTAACCTCAAAAAAATCACCCTTTACCTTTCATTTGAGTCCCATATTGTCATGGTCGGTAAATATGTCCGATTTAGAGGTGTTTTGGGGGTTGGGGTGTTCACCCTAGCACTTGGTCCGACAATTGGATATCAGATACGTTTTCTTATCCTAAATACCTTTCATTTGAGTCCCATATTGTTGTGATTGATGTATATATATATTTGGTAGGTTTTGGGGTGGGGCGCCCACACTGGGTTCCATCCGAAATTTGGATACCAAATTTTTGTTTGTAGGTTACTATAAGAGAGCACACAAAATTTCGCTAAAATCGCACCACCCATCTCCGAGATCTGACGTTTCTGACAATTTTAATAAGGGGGAGGGTCCGCCCCCCTTCAGATAGCAAAAAATTTAGTACCCTATTTTCACCAAGGGATCATTATGTGAAAATTTCAAGAAAATCGGTTCAGCCGTTTCTGCGTCCATAAGGAACATACAAACAAACAAAGAAATAAACAAACAAACCGACAAACAACAAACACCAAACCAACAAAAATTGATTTTTATATACAACAAGTAAAAGCGTAAAAGCTAAGTTCGGTCGGGCCGAATCTTATATACCCTCCACCATGGATCGCATTTGTCGGGTTCTTTTCCCGGCACCTCTTCTTCGGCAAAAAAAGGTTAAAAGAAAAGATTTGCTCTGCTATAATAGCGATATCAAGATAGGGTCCAGTTTGGACCAAAATTAAATTATATATTGGAGACCTGTGTAAAATATCATTCAATTCGAATAAGAATTGCGCCCTTTGGGGGCTCAAGAAGTAAAATAGAGAGATCGATTTATATGGGAGCTGTATCGGGCTATAGACCGATTTAGACCATAATAAACACGTATGTTGATGGTCAAGAGAGGATCCGTCGTACAAAATTTCAGGCAAATCGGATAATAATTGCGACCTCTAGAGTCTCAAGAAGTCAATATCCCAGATCGGCTTATACGGCAGCTATATCAGGTTATGGACCGATTTAAACCTTATTTGACACAGTTGTTGAAAGTAAAAATAAAATAAGTCATGAAAAATTTCAGGCAAATCGGATAGGAATAGCGCCTCTAGAAGCTCAAGAAGTCAAGTCCCCAGATCTGTTTATATGACAGCTATATCAGGTTATGAACCGATTTGAACCATACTTGGCACACTTGTTGGATATCATAACAAAACACGTCGTGCAAAAATTCATTCAAATCGGATAAGAATTGCGCACTCTAGAGACTCAAGAAGTCAAGACCCAAGATCGGTTTATATGGCAGCTATATCAAAACATGGACCGATATGGCCCATTTATAATACCAACCGACCAAAATTTCAAGCGGCTAGCTTTACTCTTTCAGAAGTTAGCGTGCTATCGACAGACAGACAGACGGACGGACGAACGGACAAACGGACGGACGGACAGACAGACGGACGGACAGACGGACGGATGGACAGACGGACGGACATGGCTAGATTGACATAAAATGTCGCTACGATCAAGAATATATATATATACTTTATGGGGTCTCAGACGAATATTTCGAGTAGTTACAAACAGAATGACGAAATTAGTATACCCCCCATCTTATGGTGGAGGGTATAAAAATAGCGAAGTTGTATGGGATACCCTACTCTCCCTTTACTTACTTACTTTGCTTTGCTTTATTTGATTTATAAACTAATGTAAAATCTTTTTTTGTACTTTCAGCGTGATGTTCTTATATTGGAGCCATCAGGTTCTGATATTCTTAGTTGTGTATCCAAGGGCAAACAGGAGGTGAGTAATCACATGAAGATCACATTTGCACCCCCATGTAAATCCAACACAGAGGGAGAAAATTGAAAGGAACTAAAACACAATAAAATTAAATTTTTGGCACACTTAACAAAACAAATATCAAACAAAAAGAAACTTTTGGAAATTTAACAAATTTGGAACAAAAAAACTAATGGATGCGTATATTTTTCTCTCTCTATATATCTCTCTATTCCCAATTGCACAACCTTAAAAAATACCATGATAACCTTTCAATTGAGGGTATTGTTACCTGAAATTTTTTGTTTGTTTTTATGTTCCCTGATTTTAAATTTTTGGCTTTCCTGTTTATTCTCTATATTTCCCCTATTTGTTATTTTCCTTCCATTTGTTTTTCTCTACTTTTTGTTGTCCCTTTTCTCTCTTTTTTTTCTCTTTCTAAAATTTTGTTTTCTTTGCGTACGTGTGCCTTCTGAATTGCTTTGAAGAAGGTGGAATGCCGTAATCACATACGTGTTATACAGCCCATGGACTCGGGGACACGTCTATATGTTTGTGGTACAAACGCCCACAATCCCAAGGACTACGTGATAAATGTAAGTATATACACATATATACAGACAAACTCATGTATATGAGAATTTATACTGGGTAATTGTTATAGCAGAGTCCCTAATCACACATACAAACGCACGCACGCACATATAGCCAAGCATATCCTCTTAAGTGTATTTGGCATTAAGTGTTATAGTAGGATGGTGGGTAATAGTAAGTATTTGTAAAGTTTTTACTTATGTACGTACATACACACATAGACAGCCTTATAAACACGTCTCCATAATGATGATGCCGGCTGCATGGACCTCCATCAACAATCCGGGTATTTAGGTAAAGTGTGTATTTAAGGAAAGAAAAAAAAATTATACTTCATAACATAAAGTTGTGCGTTTTTTTCGTCTTCTTCTTTTCAAGTTTTCTTTTATTCACTTTCAACTATTTCCAGGAAAAAATGTGCGTTAGACATTCTATTGGTAGATCTCTTAAAGTTGAGTTCTTCCTGATTATCTTTATATGCATGTACATAAGTAAATAGGATTATGTCTGAGGTAAACAAACATTTTTCAAAACGATTAGGAACGGAAATAAAGCAGGGAAGAGAAATAATTGAGTGTTTAAAGTAAAAAAGATAAAGTATACCCTACACCAACAGTGTGGTACAGGGTTCCATAAGTCTATGCATTTATTTGCAACGCTAAGAAGGAGAAAAGCTAGAGCCATTGATCGGCTTAGAAACAACAGATTCGATTTAGCTATGCCCGGCGGTCCGTCTGTTCATGTATTCTTATGATCGTATTTGATCTATGGGAGGTCTGCCAGCTACATATTTTGGGTCCACCATGGAACTTTTTCGGGATTATGAGCTGATAGTGGAACATTCCAAGTTGCAAATGCTAATTTTGCCCATGAACATTCCACTAAGGAACAGGGACAAAATTCTCACATGTCAATGAGTGAAGTCCGATTCAAGTTTAAGCTCAATGATAAGGGGCCTCTTTTTTATAGCCGAGTCCGAACAGCGTGCCGCAGTGCAATACCTCTTTCGAGAGAAGTCTTACCTGGCACTCACAAATGTTGCCAGCTTTATGAGGGAAAAACCATCGCTGACAATTTTACAATATATGATGGTCTCGGCACGATTCGAACACAGGCGTTCAGCGTCATAGGCAGACATGCTAACCTCTGCGCTACGGTAGCCTCCGGAACATTCCAAGTTAGGGTGATGATATGGACAGTACAAGGTGTGCCAGAGAAACTTGAATCGTAAATTAGATCGTTAAAGGAACATGATCGAGGATTTTTCTCTTTTAAGCCTGTAAGAAATAAATTAACGTTAGAATCGTGTGGTTTCAACAAGTTGGAGCACACAGAGCACTAGACACAATGAAATTGTTGCAACAACATTTCTCCGACAGCCTCATCTCTCTCAGTGGCGATCTCCAGTGGCTGGCACGCTCTCCAGATTGGAGTCCGTGAGTTTATTTTTAATGGGGTAATTTGAAATCCCTGTTTTATGTTGATCGACCACCGATCATAGCGCAGCTTAAGAACAAAATTCGCGACACCATTGCCAACATTCCGGTTGATATGCTGCAAAGAGTGGTATGCGCATATTCTGATGCAAGCAAACAAACTATGTTTGTAAGCAAACATATTATGCTCCCAATCATATTAAGTTTGCTCCCAATCATATAATGTTTGCTCCCAATCATATTATGTTTGCTTACAAACATACAATTTTTTGCTTACAAACATATTATGTTTGCTTACGAATATAATGGCAAATTTAATACGTTTGAAGGCAAACGTTATATATTTGTGAGCAAAGATAATATGTTTGCAGGCAAATATATATTGTAATCATAGATTGGGTTAAGATGGTTGCCTGTACCATTCCAATCACTTTAGGAAGCCCTACAAATTGTTCACATCCGCTAATTCATAAAATTTCTCAAAGAAATGAGAACCTAGAGTGCAATTCTTTCCGACTGCCAGAGTGGGACAAAAACACTGCAGATATTTTATAGTCTCCTCTTCCTCGAGGTTCTCATCGCTTCTGTAGAAGTCGTTACTTGCAACCTTCAATCTGTCATCATGTTTTCCGACCATATAGTTACCTGTCATGACGAATACAATAACTGAGATGTCTAGATTATCTAGATAAGCTCCTGTGCTCCCCGGAGATTTAATAACTACCTGGCTGATTGAGAAGATATTGAGGCTCAGTCATTGTGTAACCCACAATGCCTGCAACATCGAGATTTGTATCGCCGCATGGCCAAAGAGAAAGATCCCTTAGCCTCACATAAGTGGTGGCAGCAATATGTCTAGCCACAATATACAGATGCATTAGGTGTAGCATTAAATTCAGTATATCAGACGGTGTCGTCCTCAGTCCGGCTATGATGCATAAACAACACTTCCTTTAGATCCTGCTGAGTATTGAACATTACTAGTAAAAAATTATGTTGGTGTTTTGTTTGTTTTCAAACGTGTTATGTTTGTGAACAAACATATTATTATTGCCTACAAACATATTATGTTTGCTACGTATATATTTAGTTTGCCTACAAACATAATACGTTTGCTGACAAACAAACTATGTTTGCTCACAAACCTATTATGTTTACTTACAAACATATTACTTTGGCTACAAGCATAGAATGTTTGCCTACAAGTATTTTATGCTTGCCTACAAACATACTATGTTTGCCTTTAAACATATAATGTTTGCTCACAAACACATTATGTTTCTGTTGAAACATATAGTGCTTACATATGGTGGAAAGCTGTTGATAGAAGGGCTCATATTAGGTAGTTGGACAAGATCCAAGGATGTACCTGCATCTGTATCACAGAATTGATGAACATGTACGGACGTCCACGAACATTCAATGAAGGAATATGGGGCAAACTTTTCACATATCAATGACTGCAGTCCGATTCAAGTTTTATGGTCAATAATGTAGTGTGATAATCATCACAGCATTGATTTGGTTGCTTTAAAAGCAATGCTGAATGTTAAGCTTTGGATGTAATTTCAGAACTAGACTTAAGAGTTTCTTTTAGGTTAGGTTGAAAAGAGAGTGCTGATATTAATCTGCCCCATTCCACTATGAACATACACCTAGGGCAGTAATCGGCTAATTGTGCGCTCTAAATAATCGGAGAAGAAAATCTAAGTTAAGAGTTCTGTGCTACTTACAAAATTAATTAATTGATTTCCATGCCACACCACTACCACTGATTTGGTTCATGTCTGATATTGTGTCCACAGTATCCCAGGGTTCTTTTACTATTTCAAAATAGTTTGATTCGTTATAAAATTCTTGTGCTAAATTATTGTAGTTGTATCTTGAAGCAAGGCGTACCAGTGACTGCTTCTCGGTCTTATAGAATTTTAATAAGCTCTAATGAAAAACAAGTAAAAGTATTCTAAGTTCGGCCGGACCGAATCTTGGGTACCCACCAGCATGGATTCCGTTAAAAATGTACCCTTATTAACTGAGTTTGTATTTGAATTATTTTGGTCTTTTATCTCGATTTCGGTTCTTAGAGTGGCCTATATCGCCATATTGATCGATTCGGGTAAAACATGGCACTGATGTTGTGAGTCATAAGATAGTTTTTTGGCCCAAATTTTAGCCAAATCAGGTGAAAATTTAGGCTTCTAAGAGCTGATGAAGTCCAATTCGGGAATCGGTTTATATGGGGGCTATATCTGTCTATTGAGCGATTCGGTTCATACTTGGCATAGATGTTAGAGTTCATAACACATGTCCTTGTAGATATTAGAATCTATAACTCAATTCTTTGTTCCAAATTTCAACCAAATCGGATGAAATTTGAGGATTCCAGGTGTTCAAAAAGTGAAATCCGGGGATCGGTTTATATGGGGGCCATGTCTGTTTATTGATCGATTCGGATCATAATTGACATGGATGTTGACAATCGTAACTCAAGATTTTGCTCCAAATTTGAGGCAAATCGGATGAAAATTGGGGCTTCTAGGGGCTAAAGAAATCAAATCGGGGGATCGGTTTAAATAGGGGTTATATCCAAATCTTAGCCGATATGGCCCATTTGCAATGACCTGCATGAAGTAGAAGTATCTGTACAAAATTTCGAATTGCTTTGTTTATGAGTTCGGCCGCAATCATGATTTCGACAGACGGACGGACATGGCTAGATCGACTCAGAGTGCTGAGACGATCCAGACTATATATATACTTTATGGGGTCACAGATTAATATTTGGAGGTGTTACTAACGGAATGGATAGATTAGTATACCCCATCCTATGGTGGTGAGTATAAAATCAACAAGTAAAAGCGTGCTATGTTCGACCGAGCCGAATCTTATGTACCCTCTACCATTGATCGCATTTGTCATGTTCTTTGCCCGATATCTCTTTATAGGCAAACAAAAGATAATTGATAAGAATTGCAAAGCTATTGGAGCTATACCAAATTATGAACCGATTGGGGTCATACTTGTTTTCGCTGTTGGAGACCAAAATGGAAGTCATTATGCAAAGTTTCAGCCAATCGGATTAATTAGAGGCTCAAAAAGTATTTCTATAGATCGGTTTATATGGGAGCTGTATAAGGTTATGCACAGATTTAGGCCATACTTGGTGCAGTTGTTGCAAATCAAAACAAACCACTTCATGCAAATTTCAACCAAATCGGATAATAATTGCGCCCCCTAGCGGCTCAAGAAGTCAAGATCCGCGAAAGGAAGCTTTATCAAGCTATGAACCGATTTAGATCATATTGGCACAGTTGTTGGGAACCAACCCAAACCACTTCATTCAAATCCTGTAATATTTGCGCCCTCTAGCCGTTCAAGTAGTCAATAACCGAGATCGGTTCATATGGGAGCTATATCAGAATATGAACCAACAACAGTTGTTGGAAGTTAAAACAAAACACTTCGTGCAAAATTTCAGCCAAATCGGACAATAATTGCGCCCTCTTGTGGCTAAAGAAGTAATGATACAGGATAGGTTTATTTGGCAGCTATATCAAAACATAGACCGATATAGCCCATTTACAATCCCAACCGACCTACACTTATAGGTAGTGGAAATGGAAATTTGCCCATGAACATTCCATTAAGGTACTGGGGCAAACTTCTCACAAATCAAGTAGTGCTGTCCGATTCAATTTGAAGCTCATTACAGCCGAGTCCGAACGGCGTGCAGCAGTGCGACGCCTCTTTGGGGAGAATTTTTTATATGTCAAAGTACCAAACAAATTTCGCCAGCATGAGGAGGGGAAAATTTTCTAATGTTTCTAACAGGATTCGAACTAAGGCGTTCGGCGTCATAGGCGGACATGCTTTCAACACATGTACAGAGGGACGGACAGGGCTAAATCCAATTAGAATGTCAATGCCATCAAGAATGTGAATACTTTGTCGGGTCTCAGATCATTATTTCATCAGTATTTCGATGTTTTACAAACCAAATGACGAAATTAGTATACCCCCCTCCGATGGTGGAGGGTATAAAAAATACAAAACATATTACGAAAATGTTTTGTCTTGCCATCTCCTTTTGCAACACATCAATGTTAGGCTCCGGGCAATTCAAGGCATACACCTTTTGCGAAACATATTTTCCACACAAGAAATGTTAAAATAAACCTGACAAAGGCCGACAAAATCTGCATACTCCTACTAGTAATGGTATTGGCAATGGAAACCCTATTATATATTGCCTTTTCTTTAATGCAACAATTCCAATGCCCATGGAAAATTTAATTTATTCTAATGAAGGTTAGTGGGTCATAGATTCAATGTTCTAATGGAATCCTTAGAAAATCTCTTCAAGAAAATAATGAAATTAACCTACCATATTGAAATCACAATTTTGCAAATCTAATAACAAAAATGTCACAGAGTTTTCCAAATTTGCAATAATAACAATAATAATAGGAAAAGAACGACCTTAGTTAAATAAGCATTAGTTACCTTAGGCTACGAACGACATGGAGCAAATCTAAGACGGAGAGGAAATGACAAACAGTATTTGGTTACAATCATTATAATGGTCTTTTAATAGAATATAATCCATGAGGGTATAATAATGAGGGTTTTATTCTCTGTATTACCAAGGATATGTCTCAAAGCTTATGTTGATAACATCCTAGACCTGTGGAACAGAATTTCACATATTGGAGTTCTCATATATCCTACCACTCTTGATTTCATTTAAATCAAATAAATGAACCTTCCATAATCTCAAGAAGTCAAATTAAAAACCTAATCAGTATCTTGGAGGAAACATGCAAAAGGCCCATTTAAACAAAATTTCTTCGTGCCTCGGTGCTTACAAGAGCGGAAGATCGATCTTTATAAGACAATACATCAAAAATGCGCAAATTTTGGGTCAGATTCTTTCGGTATCTTTCACTATCGGCAATTTAATTTAACTAACCGTTACGCACGGACTTAGTCTTGTTTTTGATTTTAGACCACGGTTAATTTTCTTAGAAAACGTCTTAGACTTTAATAACTTCTTGGTTTTCGAGATACATCTGTTCTTCCGTCTGTATATCTATATGTTGAAATCACGTTACAGTCTGCAAAGTTGAAGCTATAGCTCTGAAATTTTCGCAGACAATCTTCTGTAGCGAAGGCAGGTTTAGTTCGAAGACGGGCTTTGCAAATGCATATTTGCCCATGAACATTCCAGTACGCAACAGGGGGCTAACTTCTCTCATATCAATGAAAGCAGTCCGATTCAAGTTAAGCTCAATGATGAGGGGCCTCCTTTCTCCTCCTCCTCCTCCTTTCGCCGAGACCGAACGATGTGCCGTAGTGCGGCACCTCTTTGGAAAGAAGTTCTTACCTCACAAATGTTGCCAGCATTAGGAGGCGAAAACCACGGCTGAAAATTTATTCTAATGGTCCCGCCAGGATTCTACAGTGGCCTTCCGAAGATGGGTTTTATCTCCCGATTTAAGTTCTTGACCACATAAAAGAAGAAATTATTACACGATTCCGCTGAAATTTGGTACTTTGAGTTGTTTTCTACCATCCGTGTCAAATACGGTCAAGATTGTATCATATTTGGATATAGCCGATTTCCCTACATATCGTGTTGACCCGACGCATATTTATTACCCGAGTTCGCCAAAAATTTGGAACAAGATGTTGGGTTATGCCAATAGACATGCTTGCAGTGTATGGTCAGATATACCTCAGGAAGCTCAACGTGCGATAGCGAAGTTGGTTACCGAAAGTGATCTAAGCGTAAGTTCGTGCAAGACCGAAGGTGTACTTTTCAGCAGGATATACTAGTTACCTACAATGTCAACTGCCTCCTGGGGAACCCTACGGGAAAACATTTAGGCGAAAAGTATATAATAGCTTTTCACCACGATCTGAAGTTGTTGTTGTTTTTGTAGCAGTTTGTTGTGTTCTATCTTTCGTCTGCTTGATTCTGTTGAGTGTCAAGACCCAGAAACTCTGCGACTAAGATGGGGTTCGTCCACAGGGATCTGGGTTTGATTCGAGTGGGACTGGCTGGGCAGTTAAACAGGTGCCGTGTATCGTGCGGACCCTGGTTACAATCGGAACGTACATCTTGCACATCGGCATCAATTCTTGCTCTGCAGGTGTTGAGTCGGCTGCATCTGCCGGAACGTAATTGAGCCGGAAATTAATTGGTTTGCCGGGGGAGGTCAATTTCTTCGGGTGCAAAGGGAGGCGGTCGTTCTCCAAGGACTTCATTCACCCGGAAGCCATTTACCGCATCTGCTACCGTGTCTGCACGAATGTTGTCTAGACCTGCTTGATAAGTCGCTTGATCTAGGGGTTCAATTTTGGAGCGCTAAAGCTCATGCTCTAGATCATGTAGATCTAACTTAAGGCTTCTAGGCGGTGGATATCTATCCACAAGATGATGATTTCGATGGTTTCTGCGATCTGAAGTGAAATATTAAAGCTTCCCAGGTATCGTGTTGTTTTGGGATTTCCTTAGCAATTGATTTCCTGGGTACGACACAACGTTGTATAAAAAGCTGTTTAAACGAAGTGTATGTGGAGTTTGATGGGGTTGATGGGAAGTAACGGGTGAAGCGATAGGACGACGGATGGATGAGCAGTTAGTAGGCTGCACCGAAAACGTCGGTGAGCTGAAGACGGTTGGACCATGAAGTATTGGAGCTGTTTGAGTGTGTGTGAAATTTTGATGGCAGTAGGTTGCATCGTAAAAATCGTTGAGCTCAAGACGGCTGGACCACGAAGTCTTGGAGCTGGTCGAGTGGGTATGTGTGAAATTATTTTTATACCCTCCACCATAGGATGGGGGGTATACTAATTTCGTCATTCTGTTTGTAACAACTCGAAATATTCGTCTGAGACCCCATAAAGTATATATTCTTGATCGTCGTGAAATTTTATGTCGATCTAGCCATGTCCGTCCGTCTGTCCGTCCGTCCGTCTGTCTGTCGAAACCACGCTAACTTCCGAAGGAGTAAAGCTAGCCGCTTGAAATTTTGCACAAATACTTTTTATTAGTGTAGGTCGGTTGGTATTGTAAATGGGCTATATCGGTCCATGTTTTAACATAGCTGCCATATAAACCGATCTTGGGTCTTGACTTCTTGAGCCTCTAGAGTGCGCAATTCTTATGCGACTGGAATGAAATTTTTGCACGACGTGTTCTGTTATAATATCCAACAACTGTGCCAAGTATGGTTTAAATCGGTCCAAAACCTGATATAGCTGTCATATAAACCGATCTTGGTTCTTGACTTCTTGAGCCTCTAGAGTGCGCAATTCTTATCCGATTGGAATGAAATTTTGCACGACGTGTTCTGTTATGATATCCAACAACTGTGTCAAGTATGGTTTAAATCGGTCCATAACCTGATATAGCTGTCATATAAACCGATCTTGGGTCTTGACTTCTTGAGCCTCTAGAGTGCGCAATTCTTATCCGATTGGAATGAAATTTTGCACGACGTGTTTTGTTATGACATCCAACAACTGTGCCAAGTATGGTTTAAATCGGTTCATAACCTGATATAGCTGCCATATAAACCGATCTTGGGACTTGACTTCTTGAGCTTCTAGAGGGCGCAATTCCTATCCGATTTGGCTGAAATTTTGAATGATGTATTTTATTCTTACTAAGGTTCAAATCGGTTCATAACCTGATATAGCTGTCATATAAACCGATCTAAGATCTTGACTTCTTGAGCCTCTAGAAGTCGCATTTATTATCCGAATTGCCCGAAAATTTGTACGACGGATTCTCTTATGACCATCAACATACGTGTTTATTATGGTCTGAATCGGTCTATAGCCCGATACAGCTCCCATATAAATAGATCTCTTTATTTTACTTCTTGAGCCCCTAAAGGGCGCAATTCTTATTCGAATTGGCTGACATTTTACGCAGATCTCCAACATATAATTTAATTGTGGTCCAAACCAGACCATATCTTGATATCGCTCTAACAGCAGAGCAAATCTTTTCTTATATCTTGTTTTGCCTAAGAAGAGATGTTGGGAAAAGAACTCGACAAATGCGATCCATGGTGGAGGGTATATAAGATTCGGCCCGGCCGAACTTAGCACGTTTTTACTTGTTTTTTTTTTAATATTTTAACACGGTGTTACTGTTTGTCGTGACTAACATACTGTACACCGTGTTTGTGAATGTTTCGGTGGCATTCCTGTTTTATTTCAGACCTGAGTCATTTCAGGTTATGCCACCTAATTTCTGATTATTTCTGAATGACCTGTTGCTACGGGATGGTGTTTGCATCATCTCATTAGGTGACCAGTCCGGAACTGTCTGGAGTTCAACTGGTAGTAGTTGGACTATGTGGTCGAACTAGAGTCCTTTATCTGGCACCACGGGAGTTAGGAGCCACTGGAATTTCGGTTACAACCAGACTATTGGTGAGGCCCCAGTTGGGAGCATAGTGGTGACTGTGGTTTAACACCTAAAATCTCAGGAAGGGTATTTCGATGCTCGGTGAGGAGTTGCATGTACTTAACCGAATGCCGTTACCTATAGAACGGAAATATTTTGGATCGTACTCTGCTCCTAATCAAGGGGGAGGACACGTTCAGACAACGTGAACTCGAATTGGTCCATATGCTAGTTTCGGCTATGTACGGGGGCCTTGTTAGACGCATCGTTTTCACCCGGGGTTAAGAGCCCCGTAGGATAAAGCCATCGTGGCAAGTGCCTCCATTAAACAATATTTAGACTTATCCCCTGGGGAGGAGAGAATGTTCCATTGACTAAAAACCCAAAATACATAGAAGTTCTGTTTGACAGGAAAATGAACTTCAACTCCCTGTACACCTACAAAAATGCTTTATGCAAACGTTGGGGGTTTGAACCATGTGTCATGCAATGGGTTTATATGTTTGTTGTTGTTGTTCTACCCACATTTATATGTTGGAGTTGGCGATCCTCATCAAGCTCTTATAGGCGAGCAAGCTCGTTCCGGTCTGTACGATCGATCGCCGCGGCAACATGATGGCCATTGGTTATTTAAAGACGCCACTAACTCGCCTTGTCGTATCGAGCATCATAGGCACTCATAGGCACCATTCGGCCTCTCACTCAGACTCTCCACTCGATTCCGCTGATTATTCGCAGCTGCAGTTGCAGCTACCCCGTATGGAGTACTCTACTACCCGCTACCTGTTGACGCGCCAGGTAGTTCGCAACTAAGCTTCTCCTGATAACGAAGAACACCACTCACAGATTGAAGTTCAAAGTTACAGCCTGTGTGATGGCTATAGTTATCCCCTGCCATATGGTTAGTGGTGTGGTGAACGGCGCTTCAAAGGATCCAAAAGATGGTCTGTTTGTGCATCACAGCAGCACTGAGGACGACACCATCGGATGCACTGAATTCAATGCTACACCTAATGGCTTTGGACAATGTGGATAGGCAAATTTCTGCGACAATTTTGCTGCGAGGCTAAGTTAAGCTTCCTTGATACCAATGCTACACCTAATGGCTTTGGACAATGTGGATAGGCAAATTTCTGCGACAATTTTGCTGCGAGGCTAAGTTAAGCTTCCTTGATACCATGCCTGATGCAGTCAGTGTGGTTTATATTGGGTTGCCCAAAAAGTAATTGCGGATTTTTTAAAAGAAAGTAAATGCATTTTTAATAAAACTTAGAATGAACTTTAATCAAATATACTTTTTTAACAATTTTTTTCTAAAGCAAGCTAAAAGTAACAGCTGATAACTGACAGAAGAAAGAATGCAATTACAGAGTCACAAGCTGTGAAAAAATTTGTCAACGCCGACTATATGAAAAATCCGCAATTACTTTTTTGGCAACCCATTACATTACCTGAGCCACATTTTGATAAAAACTACTGTACAACAATTTCTGATAGAACTCATTGGAACCAGAATATTCGTGGTAATATAATTTACATAGACTTATCTACGGATGGTTCCAAACTAGACGACCAGGTGGACTTTAGGGTGTACTCTAAAGGACTTGGACTGGTCATATCGAGAAGGTTACCCGACCACTGCGGTGTGTATCAAGCGGAGATCCTTAAAGAAGTGGGGGATTGGCTTAGATACTAACTACGACTGGCATAAATATTTTATCAGACAGCCAGACGGCCATGGAGAACGCATTTCTGAACTCGAAGGCCCCTCGACTGTTGCAGATCTCTCAACGAGATGGCTGAACGGTTCAAAATTCGACTGTTCTGAGTGCCGAGCCGAAGAAATATCCCAGGAATTGGTAAAGCAAATGAGCTTGGGAGACTAGGAACTACCATACACATTCCAGGGGACGTGAAATCTATGGGTATGCCTCTAGCGACATGTAAGCTTAGTTTTCAGGAACAGGCACGAAAGGCAACAAATGATAGATGGTCACAAAGATTGGTTTCTGAACTCAAAGACCCTTCGACTTTCGCAGATCCCTCAACGAGATGGCTGAACGCTACAAAATTCAACTGTTCCGAATGCCAAGCCGCAGAAATATCCCAGAGAATGGTAAAGCAAATGAGCTTGGGAGACTAGGAACTACCATACACATTCCAGGGGTCGTGAAATCTATGGGTATGCCTCTAGCGGGATGTAAGCTAAGTTTTCACCATCAGGCCCGAAGGGCAACGAATGATAGACGGTCACAAAGAGGGGTTGTGATAATTCCAAAATTATGTGGCGAAATCTAGAATTGAAGAGAACCTAAAGTGGAACTCCATCTGCCTGCCAGTGCGGGAGACACACACAGCAGATGTTCTATTGTCTCAAAATTTTGCCAAAATTTTATTTTTGTTGAAAATTTTGTCAAAGATTTGTATTTTTAGAAAGTTCTGGCAAAATTTTATTTTAAAGAAAATTTTGTCAAAATTTTATTTTATAGAAAATTTTGTCAAAATTTCAATTTATAGAAAATTTGGTCAAAATTTCATTTTTTTTTTGAAATTTTTTACAAAATTTAATTTTTATCTAAAATTTTGTTAACATTTACTTTTTATAAAAAATTTTGTCAAAATGTATATTTTATAGAAATTTTTGCCCAAATTTATAGTTAACAGAAAATTTTGTAAAATATTTGTTTGTGTTTTCGTTGAATTTAGAATCATAAATGTGCTTTATATGCTCAAAATGGCAATCTATGCATTATAACATTTTGTCCACATGCTGTTATTATACCATTATTTACGGTCTCTCTAGTATACTCAAGTTTCTATATATCTTAATGGCTATGTGATTATGTGAGTGTGCGAGTGTGTGTGTGTGAGCGACTTTAAGCTTTTGTGTTTATGTGTCCTTGTGCGACACAAAAATGCCAAGGTTAGGTTATCCTTAAGACATAATTTTCAGTGTTCTTAACAACTAATGTGATTATTGTCTACTTCTTTCTATTTTTTCGCCTTCTCCCCTCTCTCTCTCTTCCATTCGTTCTATGTGGCAAATTCCTTGGATTTTCCATTTTTTTGCTATGCCAATGTAATTGTCTTGACTGCGTGACCTGCTAACAATGTTAAAGGCAAACTTAACACATTTACCGAGATCCGAATACGTGCCCGGCATTGGTTTAGGCATTGGCAAATGCCCTTACGATCCTGCCGATAATTCAACGGCTGTTTTTGTGGAGAAGGGTAATCCATTCGGTTTACCAGCATTGGTAAGTAAATTTGTAACTGTTGTTCATTTTTTTTTTTGTTTGACTTTTCTGCCATTTTTTTGTTTTTTTGCATACTTAAATACAGAACACTATTATCACAAATAACAACAAACAGTAGCTACAGCAACTGAACAGTTTAAAGGATATAAAAAGAACAAAAAAAAACCCATGGTTTACAACTTCCTTGAATGGAAAATTAACAAAAGCAGCAATTGTCTGTTGTTGTTATTGCAAGGCATTTTCTAGGAAATGTACTACAAGACCAGGCAACATCTGAAGCACTGTTATCTTAGGGAAATTTTCAGTTAGTGAAATAAGGGTCAACTCTTGGTTCGAATTTTTTGTCTCTGTTAAGCTGCTTAGATATTAAAGTACAAATGAAAAGAGAAAACAAATAAAGCCAAGACTTTATTTGAGGGACTTTAATTGGCTCTTAAAGTTTTTTTTTTCGAAAAAAAAAACTTAAGCAAATTGGCCTAGATATTCAGTTAAATTCATGGAAATGGGTATAAGTAGTGTGGATAGAGATTATCAAGGACAATATTTTCATAGTCCAAAAAAAGCTACTTTGCATTTTAAGACAGGAGGAAGAATTCAAGCCTAATTGACTTGATAAATATTGCAGGCAAGGAGATAAAAGGGGTTCAAAGTAGGCATTTTCATGGGGTTAATAACTTTAAGGACAGCGATTTTAATCCGAATGACTTCGTACACAGTTATGTTTGAAATATATCGAAAAGTGAATAGCCTAGAATATTCAGGACAAATTCAGTAGTCTTATACCAAGTACAGTAATAGCTGACTCGAAGTTATACGAATTCAAACGAGGAGGCGCGATATGGATGATACACTCTGCCAGAATTTGCTGGCCATTTCTGAGTGGGGTCGAATGAATTGAGTAGATTTTAATGCACGGAAGACTCAGTGCTGCATGTTGTCACACAAACTATTCGCTGATCCATAACGATCATCTTTGTCTATCAACGGTCTTGATTTTCTGGGCATGAAAACACAAAGTAATGCCCGTTGGGCTAAACATGAATTTGAAGTGTCGAAAGAAGCATTCAAGTGTTTAGGATGCCTTAAACGGTGTAAGAATTACTTCGCTCCGTCTGATCTTCTTTACATCTACATCACTTTCATAAGGCCGAAAACGGAGTACAACTCACATGTATGGGCTGGAGCTTGAAAATCATCCCTGGAGCTACTGGACCATATACAGAGGAGAGCGATGGCGTTGATTGGGGACAGTAGGGTATCAAACTCTATTGCCTTCTTGAACATCTTCGCTATGTGGGTTGTTTGGCACTGTTCTATCGGTACTTTCATGGTGTGTGTTCGTCTGATATTCGTCTTCTTATGCCTGATGTTAGAATGTGTGTCAGGGATGCTAGACATTCCAAAAACTCACACCCGTTTGTAATTGATTTGCCAGCGGACCGCACAATGCGTTATAGAGAGAGAATTCTTATTTCGCCCGAACCGTCCGTATGTGGAATCTAATTCCGGTTATTGATTTTCCCACCCATTTTGACATCCAGAGATTAAAGAGAAATATCAATAAACACTACCTTCTTTCCTCCCTCCAAATTCTAACTTCTTTGCTTCGTGCATTATGTTGATGAATGCACTGCATTCATGCGTGTTGTTTGATAGAAAACAAGCAAACAGTCATAAAGTTCGGCCGGGCCGAATTTTGAGTACCCACCATCTCGGGTATGTATATGTTAACCCCTTTTCGTCAGAATCCGATGAAAATTGGATAACTTATGCACCCAAATTCGGCACGGGCATTGAGTGGTCTTATAAATAAAAGTCTCTGTTGAATTTTGTATTTCAAATTTCAACAAAATCGTTTAATAAATAAAGCTTTTATGAGCTTCAGACACTTCAGACACCGGCATATCGGTCTATAAGACAGCTATATCTAAATACAGTCCGCCATCCAACCCAAATATGGCATTTGGGTTGGATGGCGGGTGGTCTAAAACTACTCACTGTTTCAAATTTCAATGAAATTGGATAAAAAGTAATGCTTTTTTGGGCTTCAGACCCTTTATCGGGAGATCGGTCTATATGGCAGCTATATCTAAATATAGTCCGATCCAACCCATCTTTCGAACGTTTGTCGGGAGACCTAAAACTGCCCACTGTTTTAAATTTAAGCGAAATCGGATAATAAATAGGGCTTTTAGGGGGTTAAGACCCCTTATCGGCAGATCGGTCTATATGACAGCTATATCTAAATATAGTCCGAACTGAACCATATTTGGGTCCAATATTAGGAGGTCTAAGACTAATCGCTGTTTCAAATTTCAGCGAAATTGGATATAAAGTAAAGTTTTTATGGGCTTAAGACCCCTTATCGGCAGATCGGTCTATATGGCAGCTATATTTAAATATAGTCCGACCTGAACCATATTTGGGTCCCATGTTAGGAGGCCTAAGACTACTCACCATTTCAAATTTCAGCGAAATCGGATACAAAAATAAAGCTTTCATGGGCTTAAGACCCCTTATCGGCAGATCGGTCTATATGACAGCTATATCTAAATATAGTCCAACCTGAACCATATTTGGGTCCTATATTAGGAGGCCTAAGGCTACTCACTATTTAAAATTTCAGCGAAATTTCAGCGGTACAAAAAATAAAGATTTTATGGGCTTCAGACCCTTTATCGGGAGATCGGTCTATATGGCAGCTATATCTTTCTATGGTCCGATCTAAACAATACTTAAGTCTGATGTCGGGAGGTTTAAAATAACCCACTGTTTCAAATTTCAGCGAAATTGGGCAATTAATAAAACTTGAATGGGCTTCAGACCCTTTATCAGGTGATCGGTCTATATGGCAGCTATATCTAAATATAGTCCGGCCTGAACCATATTTGGGTCCTACGTTAGGAGGCCTAAGACTACTCACTGTTTCAAATTTCAGCGAAATCGGTAAAAAAAAAATATCAATGGGCTTCAGACCCTTTATGGGGAAATCGTTCTATATGGCAGCCATATCTATATATGGTCTGATCTGAACATTACCTATGTCAGATGTCGGGAGGTTTAAAATAACCCACTGTTTAAAATTTCAGCAAAATCGGATGAAAAATTAAGTTTTTATGGGCATTAGACCCTTTATCGGAAAATCGGTCCTATATAAAATCGGTCCCGTTCAAGAACCTAACTAGCGTGCATCAAAAATACGTATCTGTGCCAAATTTCAGCTCAATACCTCAATTTTTGAAGCCTGTAGAGTGATTACAACAGACTGACGGACAGACACACGGACATGGTTAAATTGTCTTAGAATTTTACGACGATCCGAAATATATTTACCTTGTAGGGTCGGAAATTGATATTTCGATGTATTGCAAACAGAATGACTCAATGAATATACCCTCTATCCTACGGTGGTTGGTATAAAAATGACCCACAGTTGCCTTGATTATTGCTCCAAGTCGGTCAAAAACGAATGTGCTGGTTAATTGGCCCATTCCCGTACAATGGCTTTCTGCGCCACGTCCAAAGAGAAAAAATCCATCATGTCGCAGCTGGCGCATTGGACAGCCACTGTGTGGACGAAATGAAGTCATAACATTGATTTTTAGCCACTCTTGGTTTACACGCCTTTTAAGTGACGGTGCCGAATCTTGCGCCGAAACAAGACATAAGTGTCTATTGAGTGCCACATATGGTGTATTATACAGCTCTCTGTTACAAACTGAGACATGGCTTGAAATACCCTTGAACGTATAGGGCTATCGAAAGGGGCTTTGAAGTCATCGAACATATGATAAGTGTTAACCTGTCCTTATTGAATCTTTTCCCAAATGGTGGATTTACCAGCTCTAAGGCCTCATTGATAGGCTCCTCTTATTGCATTGACTTTAGATATCAATCTTTTACACAGTTCGCTCCAGAGTATCTCATATGCGATGTGGAGGAGACTTATTCCTCACATTTGTCTTGTCTTCTAAGTGTTAACCTGTCCTTATTGGATCTCTTCCTGAATAGTGGATTTACTAGGTATAAGGCCGCATTGATAGGGTCCACTTTAAATTTCAATCTTTCTCGCAGTACGCTCGAGAGTATTTCATATGCGATGCGGAGGACACTTATTCCTCACATTGTGTCTTGTCTCCTTTCTTGTGTACGTGAGGTTCCAATCATCGGGTTTGTGTCTTCTAGCCAGATTTCGCATACGAGCTGATGCATTAGATGTATCTGCTTGTCGTATCTATTCTTAAATAGTTCAGCTGGCAACTCATCGGTTCCTGTTGCCTTGATGCTCTTCCGTCAGGTCACTTCTACTTGGACCTCATTTTGACTAGGTGGTATACACGTTATGCTATTATCAGGGATTGGTTTTGCGTTATTCTCACCGCCGCCACTGTCGAATACTAGCAACTGGGAAAAATTTGCATTCCACATTCTAAGGACACCATCTTTATCAGTTACTAGATGTCTTTCTTTATCTCTGCAGAATTATGTGCCTGTACGAAAGCCATCAGTTTGATGTTTGACTTTCCGTACTTCATTCTGACTCCTGTTCATCTCAATTCGCTTACACTCGAGTGTTTTCATTACCTTTTTATACCCACCACCATAGAATGCGAGGTATACTAATCTAGTCATTCTGTTTGTAACACCTGCAAAACAAATATTCCTGATCGTTTTGACATTTTAAGTCGATCTAGCCATGTCAGTCCATATGTGCAAATCACGAAAGCGGTCGAATGCTTAAAGCTTGCCGCATAGAATTTTGCACAGACACTTTTTATTCATGTAGTCCGGCGATTGTGAATGGGCCATATCGGTAAGGGTTTGGATATAGCTCTTATACAAACCAAAATTTTTGAAATTTGAAATTTTGTACGAAGGGTTCTGTTACGACTCCCAACAATCGAGCCATGTATGGTCCGAATCGGTCTATAACCAGCTTAACTCCCATATAACCGATCTCCCGATTTGACTTTTTGAATCAATAGAATTCGCAATTCTTGTCCAATTAAGCAGACACTATGCACGTAGTGTTCCCCTCCTTGCATTGGACCCAAATATGATTCAGATCGAACTATAGTTAGATATAGCTGTCATAAAGACCGATCTGCCGATACAGGGTCTGAAACCCATAAAAGCTTTGTTTTTTAACCGATTTCGCTGAAATTTGTAAAAATTAGTAGTTTAAGGCGTCCTAACATTAGACCCAAATATGGTCCAGATCGAACTATATTTAGGTATAGCTGTCATATAGACCGATCTGCTGATAAAGGGTCTGAAGTCCATAAATGCTTTATTTATTACCCGATTTTTCTGAAATTTAAAACAGGGTGTTATTTTAAACCTCCCCACATTTGACCAAAATATAGACCTATCTGCCATATCTGCCATTATTTTTATCCGGTTTCGCTGAAATTTGAAACAGTGAGTAGTTTCAGGCCTCCCGACATCTGACCCAAATATGGTTCAGATCGGACCATATTTAGATATAGCTGCCATATAGACTGATCTGCCGATAAGAGATCTAAAGCACATAAAAGCTTAATATATTACCCGATTTCGCTGAAATTTGAGTGTGTTGATTTGATCATCCGGATATCCGACCTTAATATGGTTCTGATCGGTTTACATATGGATATAGCTGCCGAATTTGGGTGCTTAACCGCATGGGTTATGGGAGATCACATATATATCCCTCGGCGTCGCGAGCCGCTTGCTTCAAGATCCGAAACTCGCTTCCAGCCGCCCCTTACCTAGGAACAGCCGATGAGTTGGCCATTGGTTATTTGAGGGCGCCAATAATTTGCATTGTCATTTCGAGTATCAATGACACTCAGTATTTAAGTATGAGTCAGCGCCACCTGACCCCTCACTGGGGCTCCACTATCGAAATTGTTGACTGCTCGCATTTGGAACTTCTCTGTATAATTACGAAGATTTCCTCTATCCGCAACCTGTGGACAGACCCGGAAGCTTTCAGTTAAGCTTTCCGTAATAACGCTGAAGAACACAGTAGTCTGAGCTCAAAGTTCCAGGCAGTGTGGTGCTCACAGTTATCCCGTGTCGGACGGACTAAAATCAATTACAGCCGCATTTATTACCCGATTTAGCTGAAATTCGCTGCAATGATTTTTGTTAAGATCCCCAATATTCGTGCTTAAATCGGTCAACATCTAAATATAGCCTCCATGTGGACCGGTCTCTCGATTTAAGCTTTAAGGCTCACTCTCAGGCACTTCTCACATATCAATGAGTGCCGTCCGAATCAAGTTTAAGCTCAATGATAAGGGGGCCTCCTTTTTATAGCCGAGTCCGAACGGCGTGCCGCAGTGTGACAACTCTTTGGAGAGAAGTTTTACATGGCATAGTACCTCCCAAATGTTGCCAGCATTAGGAGGGGACAACCATCGCTGAAAATTTTTCTGATGTTCTCGCCAGGATTCGAAACCAGTCGTTCAGCATCATAGGCGGAAATGCTAACCTCTGCGCTACGGGGGCCTCCTCCTTTTTACTTGTTATTATATTCATGGGCGATGCAAACCAAACGGGTCAGACTTAGAATTCAGTCTAGGCTCAGTCCACAAGAAATTGAGGACAGGGGCGTATTGTGGATGAGACGGCCACCCTGCATTTTTGTTGGCCATTTTCGGGGTGGGGTAGAATGAACAGAGTAGACTTTTACGCACAGAAGACAAGGTACTGTTTCTTGTCTCATATGCACCATCAGATGTTATATGGAACAATTAGATGCTCTTGATGTTCTTTGCCAACCAGAGGCCTTGGTCTGCTGCAGCTATGGTGTCACTAAGGACTTAAAATTGTTTAAGTAAGTCTGTAAAGGACTGCCACTCTTACCTAAACTAGTCGAACCTACCTGCTTGTTATTAATATGGTAGGATATATGAAATTAAAGTGTGAACCATAATATAGCCCGAATTATTGCATTATGGTATGACAGCCATTTACTCATACTCTCCTGAATATAACCCACTTATGAACCCAGAATATCATATTTCCTACATTTATCTCAAAAGGAAACGTTAAGGTGGACCAGTATTACTTGACTTGGCTATTAACTTAAAAATTATAGTGTTCTGTAAAGTTAAATGCAGTTTTTCCCCTTCTTTACATGTTCAAATTTTAAGCTTTTAACTCCTTTTATTCGCATTTGATTGCAGTATTCTGGTACCAATGCAGAATTCACTAAAGCCGATTCTGTAATTTTTCGTTCGGACCTATACAATATGACCTCTGGACGAAAGGAGCATAATTTCAAAAGAACTGTTAAATATGATTCCAAATGGCTGGACAGTAAGTACCTCAATCTTAAGCAAATCACACAAAAAGTTTTAACTTTAAAGAAACCTCTGAAATTTAAATTCTCTACTTTATTTAATTTCTTCCACTTTTTTTTTCTTTCTTTTCACACAGAACCCAATTTCGTAGGCTCTTTCGACATTGGCGAGTATGTGTATTTCTTTTTCCGTGAACACGCTGTCGAATACATCAATTGTGGCAAAGCGATTTATTCACGTATTGCCCGCGTTTGTAAGAATGATCGTGGCGGTAAATATATGACCGGACAGAATTGGGCCACATACCTGAAGGCTCGCATCAATTGCAGTATATCAAGCGAGTTCCCATTCTATTTCAATGAAATACAATCGGTCTACAAAATGCCACATGATGATACGAAATTTTATGCAACATTTACGACCAACACCCATGGCATAGTGGGTTCAGCGGTGTGCAGTTACGATATACGCGACATAAATGCCGCATTTGATGGTAAGTAAAGCGAAACAAATGTTACAGAGGAGAACAGAGAGTGTTGCAGTGATTTTATTTTTTTTGCTCTCGTCTTACGTTAAGCTTTTGAAAAATGCAGAAAAAAATGAATGGGTGTGAAAGGAGTAGGAAATACAAGGAAATGAAGAAGTTTGGATATGAGGCAAACATGCATATGCATTGTCATGGGGTTATCAAAAAGGTGCTTTGAGAGGGATAATAGTGGTGGAAAATGGTTTTTCAAAAAAAAGTCGTTTTTAAAACTAAATTTCGAAAAAATTTCAAATAAATTTTTTTTCTGAATAATGCGAATTAAGGCCTTTTGAGTTCCAGACTGACTTGGTTCACTATGAGCAGCTATGACACTATGGAGGCCACCGTAGCGCAGAGGTTAGCATGTCCGCCTATGACACTGAACGCCTGGGTTCGAATCCTGGCGAAACCATCAGAAAAAATTTTCAGCGGTGGTTTTCCCCTCCTAATGCTGGCAACATTTTTGAGGTACTATGCCATGTAAAACTTTTCTTCAAAGAGGTGTCGCACTGCGGCACGCCGTACGGACTCTGCTATAAAAAGGAGGTCCCTTGTCATTGAGCTTAAAACTTAAATCGGACTGCACTCATTGATATGTGAGAAGTTTGCCCCTGTTCCTTAGTGGAATGTCCATGGGCAAAATTTGCAGTTTAGCTATAGCACTCCTTATTGGTAAACTAGTTTTTCCCAATTTCCAATGTTTTGGTTAAGTTCATCCCACTTTGGGAAAACTTAAAAAAAATTTTAAAAAAAAAACACAAAATTAAAAGTTAAAATAAATTTTATTGCTCTGATAGACGAACGGGCGCTACAGGTGCACAATGACAATTAGATGCAGATTGCTCACAACTGTGTTAGTGCAACTTTATGTGTGTAGTAGTTATAGTTCT
The DNA here is from genome assembly GCF_963082655.1 of Stomoxys calcitrans. NCBI lineage: Eukaryota > Metazoa > Arthropoda > Insecta > Diptera > Muscidae > Stomoxys > Stomoxys calcitrans. The sequence continues at coordinate 131,973,189 of NC_081556.1, read as the reverse complement.
ATGTATAGATGGTACGAGTATTGCATGTCATCGCATAGAGGGCACTAATGGTTACAACTTTCTGCTGTTAAAGACTAATATGGCTTCAACTGTTTTTATTGTTGTTTTTTTTTTTAATACCAAAGTATTTATATTCGTGATCGTCGTAAAAATCTTCAACGATCTAGCCATGCCCGTCCGTCTGAAATTTTGCACAAAATCATTTTTTTTTTGTCCATAGAAAGGATATGTTCGAAAGTAAATAGCTCTATATCTCGATGTAGTCTCTGTATAGACCGATTAAAGGTCTAAGCACGGCTGTGAAGTAGGGCAATTTTATTCGACTCCGACTCCGGGAAGACTTCGGACTGGCTCCGAGCACTTAAAATTTTTGAATTTTTGTAATAAAATTTAAAAAAACAAGTAAACGCGTGTTAAGTTTGGACTGGCCGAATCTTATAAACCCTCCACCTTGGATCGCATTTGTCGAGTTCTTTTCCCGTCATCTCTTCTTAGGCAAAAACAAGTAAAAGGGTGCTAAATTCGGCCGGGCCGAATCTTATATACCCTCCACCATGGATCGCATTTGTCGGGTTCTTTTCCCGGTATCTCTTCTTAGGCAAAACAGGATATAAGAAAAGATTTGCTCTGCTATTAGAGCGATATCAAGATATGGTCTGGTTTGGACCACAATTAAATTATATGTTGGAGACCTGTGTAAAATGTCAGCCAATTCGAATAAGAATTGCGCCCTTTAGGGCCTCAAGAAGTAAAATAAAGAGATCTATTTATATGGGAGCTGTATCGGGCTATAGACCGATTCAGACCATAATAAACGCGTATGTTGATGGTCATGAGAGAATCCGTCGTACAAAATTTCAGGCAAATCGGATAATAATTGCGACCTCTAGAGGCTCAAGAAGTCAAGATCCCAGATCAGTTTATATGACGGCTATATCAGGTTATGAACCGATTTGAACCATACTTGGCACAGTTGTTATATATCATAACAAAATACGTCGAGCCAAAATTCATTCAAATCGGATAAGAATTGCGCCCTCTAGAAGCTCAAGAAGTAAAGACCCAAGATCCAAGATACACGTCGTGCAAAATTTCATTCCAATCGGATTAGAATTGCGCACTCTAGAGGCTCAAGAAGTCAAGACCCAAGATCGGTTTATATGGCAGCTATATCAGTTTATGGACCGATTTCAACCACACTTAGCCCATTTGTTGAAAGTCATAACAAAACACATCGTGTAAAATTTCAGCCAAATGGGATAAGAATTGCGCCCTCTAGAGACTAAAGAAGTCAAGACACAAGATCGGTTTATATGGCAGCTATATTAGGTTATGAACTGATTTCAACCACATACAGCACATTTGTTGGAAGTCATGACAAAACACCTCATGCCAAATTTCAGCCACTTTGGATAAGAATTGCGTCCTCTAGCGGCTCAAGAAGTCAGGATGCAAGATCAGTTTATATAACAGCTATATCAGATTATGGACCGATTTTAACCATACTTTGCACAGTTGTTGGAAGTCATAACAAAACACTTCATGCTTAATTCTAGCCAAATCTGATAACAATTGTTTTCCCTAGCGGCTCAAGATGTCAAAATTTAAGATCGGTTTATATGGCAGCTATAACAGGTTATGAACCGATTTCAACCATACTTAGTACAGTTTTTGGAAGTCGTAATAGAACAAAATTGTGCAAAATTTTAGCCATATCGTATAAGAATTGCGCCCTCTAGCGTTTAAAGAAGTCAAGATGCAAGATTGGTTTAAAAATTTGGCCAAATCGTATAAGAATTGCGCCCTCTAGCGGCTAAAAAAATCAAGATGCAAGATCGGTTCATAAAGCAGCTATATCAGGTTATGATCCGATTGAAAACATACTTAGCACAGTTCTTTGAAGTCATTTCAAAACACCTCGTGCAAAATATCAGCCAAATCGGATAAAAATTACGCCCTCTAGTGGCTCAAGAAGTCCAGATCCCAGATCGGTTTATATGACAGCTATATCAAAACATGAACGATATGGCCCTTTTATAATGCCAAATGACCTACACTAATAAGAAGTATTTGTGCAATATTTTAAGTGGCAAACTTTTCCTTCGAAAGTAAGCGTGCTTTCGACAGACGGACGGATGGACATGGCTAGGTCGACTTAAAATGTCATGATGATCAAAAATATATTGGGTTGCCCAAAAAGTAATTGTGGATTTTTTAAAAGAAAGTAAATGCATTTTTAATAAAACTTAGAATGAACTTTTATCAAATATACTTTTCTTACACTTTTTTTCTAAAGCAAGCTAAAAGTCACAGGTGATAACCGACAGAAGAAAGAATGCAATTACAGAGTCACAAGCTGTGAAAAAATTTGTCAACGCCGACTATATGAACAATCCGCAATTACTTTTTGGGCAACCCAATATATACCTTATGGGGTCTTTGACGAATGTTTCGAAGAGTTTCAAACAGAATGACGAAATAAGTATACCTCCATCCTATGGTGGAGGGGATTTTATAATAAAATTTTCGTTTTTTATGTTTTATTGAAACATTTTTTATTACTTTGTCCGAAGTCAGAGTCGAGATAATTTTCTCAACTCCGACTCCAAGACTCCCACTCCGCATCTCTGGGTCTAAGGCCTTTAAAAGTCTCATTGATTGTCCAATTCCGTTGACAATTAGCGCAGCGATTTTGTTGGGTATAGCTGTCTTATTTACCAATCTCCTGATTTAAGATCTTAAGCCCATGAAAGGCTTATTTATTACCCGATTTTGTCAAAATTTGATGCTATGTGCTCTGCTGGGCCCTTCGACAACCGTGCCGAATATGATTCCGATCGGTCTTCCTTTGTATGTAGCTGCCATATATACGGATCTCCCGATTTATGTATCATAATCTTCGACGTCCGTATCTAGTTTAGTCCAAATCATACCATATGTCGATTAAGCTGCCGTGGATTCTTAGTAGTGCATTTTCATCGAATTTTGACGAATTTCCTAATTTAAGATCTTAAGCCCATGAAAGGCTTATATATTGGTCGATTTTGTCAAAATTTGATACTGTGTACTGTGCAAGGCCCTGCAACAACCGTACCGAACATGGTTCGTACTACCTTTGAATGTCGCTAAATGCAGATCTCCTGATATATGGGGCATAACTTTGGACGCCCTTGCCAAGTTTGGTCCAAATCATAACATATGTCGAATTAGGTATCATGGATTCTTAAGTAGTGCATTTTTCATCGGATTTTGACGAAATGTTTTCAATGTATATTTCCCTTGTGATGGGTATCAAAAGTTCGGCCCGACCTCACTATATGCCTTCTTACTTCTTTAAACATCAATTTCTTTGTTTCATTTTGGCTGTAACCTTAGTTTTCCAACATTTCTCATTCAGTAGCCCTTTACATCAGCAGCCACAGTAGCTGTGCACAGGAAACCTAAAATAAGATTCTAGGAAATTCACACTAAATGTTTGTTAAACACACTCTCTCTCACACACACTCACACTAAATGTTTGTTAAACATGCTTGCACACATACACTCACAATCATGTGTAGTGTTTGTGTCTCTTTGCTTGCAAAAAGCGATTGCAATTGGACATGTGTTGGTGCCTCTGTAAGCCTTGGGTGTAGTGTACTACTTGTTTGCCACAGAATGTTGGCCTCTATACAAGTATTGCTTGTATATGAGTATCTATGTATACAATGTTGGATTCGCTCTCTTTGAGACTGTCTGTGTATTTGTGACGATTTATTGCACCTGCTATAAATTCTTAAAAAGTGAAGTTTTTATTTCCATGGTGTTTGCACAAAAAAGCAAAAAAAAAACACACTCGCTTGAGTTTGTGTATGTCACAAACACAAGTATACTTGAAGCAATGAAAGTGTGTCTGGTCCGTATGCGAACGTTCGTTCGTTCGTTTACCAAATGGTATTAAGAATAATGGTGGTATATTTTTTTAAACTTCTATATCTTACTTTTTATGCTGGTTTCTTTCGCCATTATTTTGTTTTTTATTTTTTTTTTTTTCATTTGAAATGTAGAAAAATGTCATAGGACACATTTAAATTTTTTTAACTCATCTTAAATGTTTGTTAAAGATGATTTTAGAGACAAAGTTAAAGTTTTAAGATGAAATTTTAGTACATTGTTCTTTTCTGTTGTTTTGAAAGAGTCGATGACAAATGGATGTTATATGTCATTTCATTTTGAAGTTGATAACCATCAACAAGTTGCTGGCTTAGAAGATTCGAAATAGAATGAACTTCCTTTCTTCTTGACTTGGGAAAATTGTTATTGAGTTTAAAAGATGCTGATGCAAAATGGTTATAACTACCGTTATATGAGTACCATGTTTAAACTTCTTTACCAAGGGGTGTCACTATACGGCACACCGTTCGTACTCGTCATACAAAAGGCGGCCTCATATCATCGAACTTAAAACTTAACAGTTCAAAGTTAGAAAGATTGAAAATCGAAAAATTACAAAAGTGATTTTTTTGCCTTTTTTGGTCAAGAGATGTATTTTCATTGATTAGTCTTAGTCCGCAATGAAAACCTTCTTCAAATACCTTAAATTTTATACACTCCACCATAAGATGGGGGGTATACTAATTAAGCCATGTTATATATAACACATCGAAATATTGATCTGAGAGCCATAAAAGTACATATATTCTTGATCGTTTTGATATTCTAAGTCGATTAAGTCATATACGTCCGTCTGTCCGTCCGTCTGTCCGTCCGTCTGTCCGTCCGTCTGTCCGTCCGTCTGTCCGTCCGTCTGTCCGTCCGTCTGTCCGTCCGTCTGTCCGTCCGTCTGTCCGTCCGTCTGTCCGTCCGTCTGTCCGTCCGTCTGTCCGTCCGTCTGTCCGTCCGTCTGTCCGTCCGTCTGTACGTCCGTCTGTCCGTCCGTCTGTCTGTCCGTCCGTCTGTCCGTCCGTCTGTCCGTCCGTCTGTCCGTCCGTCTGTCCGTCTGTCCGTCTGTCCGTCCGTCCGTCCGTCCATCTGTCAGTCTGTCCGTCTGTCCGTCCGTCTGTCCGTCCGTCTGTCCGTCCGTCTGTCCGTCCGTCTGACCGTCCGTCTGTCCGTCCGTCTGTCCGTCCGTCTGTCCGTCCGTCTGTCCGTCCGTCTGTCCGTCCGTCTGTCCGTCCGTCCGTCTGTCCGTCCGTCTGTCTGTCCGTCCGTCTGTCTGTCCGTCCGTCTGTCCGTCCGTCTGTCCGTCCGTCTGTACGTCCGTCCTTCTGTCAGTCTGTCCGTCCGTCCGTCTGTCAGTCCGTCCGTTTTCGAAAGCACTGCACTCTAACTTTCGAAACAATATAGCTAGACGCTTGAAAGTTTGAACGAACCCTTCCAATCAGTGTGAATCGGTTGGGATTATAAATGGGCTTTATGTTTTGGCACATCTGCCATATAAACCGATCCTGGATCTTGACTTCTTGAGCCTCTAGAGTGCGCAAGTCTTCTCCGATTAGCTTAAATTTTGTTTTATTTTGACTTCCAACAAATCGGCCACGTATCGTCTAAATCTGTTCATAACCTTATACAGCTCCTCCCATTTCGGATCTTGATTTCTTTAGCCGCTGGAGGGCGCAATTCTTATCCAATGTGGCTTAAATTTTGCACCAAGTGGTTTGTTTTGACTTCCAAAAACTGTACCAGGTAGGGTACAATATAAAACGATTTTAAATCTGGACTCCTTGACCCTTTAGAGGGCCCATTTCTTTTCCGATATGTCTAAAATGTTGCACTCAGCCAAGTATAGTCTAAATCGGTTTATAACCTGATTTATCTCCAATAATCAATAATCTTAATAATCTTTCTGTGATCTCGACTTAGTGAGCTGCTAGAGGGCGCAATTATTATCCGATTTGACTGAAATTTTGCATGAAATGTATCGGTTTGACCAGCAATAACTGTGCCAAGTATGGTCCAAATCGCTCCATAACCTAATATAGCTCCTGTATAATCCGATCTTGGAATTTGACTTCATGAGCCTCTAGAGGGCGCAATTCTTATTCGATTTGGCTTAAATTTAGCTATTTGCTAAATTTTTTTATTTTGACTCCCAATAAGTCTGAAATCGGTTCATAATCTGATTTAGCTCCAATATAAACCATCGGTAGATAGGTTTATATACTTCTTGAACCTCTAGAGGGAGCAATTCTTATCCGATTTGGCTGAAATCCGCTTTGTTCTCCAATAGCCAAACGAAATATGGCCCAATCGGTTCATAACTTAGTATAGCTGAAATAGCATAGCATTTCTTCTCTATTATCCTTTGTTTGCCTATAAAGAGATATCGGCCAAAGAACTTGACAAATGCAATCCATGGTGGAGGGTATTTATCATCAAAAACTTGGAAAATTGCTCCAATTCCTCAAAACGCAAAGCCCAAACCCCACTTTTGGGTATTTGATATGTTTTAAGTCATATGTCTCCTAAACACATGCAAAAAATCTTAAGCACCATACAAAATTTTCTTGGTGGCAAAGTTGTTGTAAATTTTGTCACCAATCCAAATCATGCATCAAAATAAAAATCAAAATCGCCAAAATTTCCAAAAAAAAAATTTTTTGGAGTCAAATCCCCGAAACTGGGATGGTTATTGTAAACCTCAAGCAGAAGGATTTTTCGTATGGATTTTTGAGCACTATCCAGCAAAAAGAATTTTGGAAAGCGGACCACAAATGAAGGTTTGGCAGCACGTGCAAGTTTTCGAAATACGGCGGTGACTGGGCGCCTCTTGGTACAATCTTTAAGTTTTTGAGAAACTACCAAGAGGCGCCCGAACCCCCTGGGACCTTGAAATTTTGGATATGATCTCGTTAACACCTCTAACCGTTTTAAATTTCAAAGAGATATCTCGACTCGTTTTCAAACGGTATATTTTTGGTTCGTTCTTCCTCTCTATTGTCTCCTTTACCATCCGTTCTCTATTCTGGCTATTAAGTCCTTGCATCCGTCCATCGGTTCCATGAATTCAGAAACTTGGGTCAGGCAGCACTTATTTAAATAAGAAAAATTTCTAATACTTACCTTAGAAAGCGTATAGAATATGATGATACTTGCAGCATTTACCAATAAAGCCGGGGAGGTGAATTTTTTTGGTGGCCTGAGATTTAAATCACTCAGTCAATAGCCAGCAAACGACATCCGTCATAACTTCTTTCGCAGAGCTATAAATCATTTCTCTGATAAATCCAAGAAGTTTGTTTTATATTGGTCCACGATTTGATTTCCTCCCTAACCTTTTAAATGATTTGTCTTCTTAAACCCTTGACTAGGATGGGTTAACTTTGCTGCTGCTCGAATTTGGCCTTGTTTTTTCCATAAAAATATTTATAAAACGTTTTAGCTATTTCATATACCCCCTCATCCTCTCTAGATATTTATTCAAAACTTAGGAGCATATGAATATATACTACCCATGGCTAAACTAAAGCAAAACTTTGCTGTTTTGTATGCATGTTTAAGCATGCATTCTATGTCATATTTGCATGCAATCCTAAAAAAATGCAAAAGCAAAAAAAAAAAGAGGAAATGCAAGAAAGTTTTATGAAAAAGTAGAAGAAAACCTCTAAAAACTACTTGAATGCCATATAAGCATAAAAGAAATCTCATACTTGGTGGCATGACAAAATTTGCATGTGTATTCATAAAACAAGTAAAAAGGCGTTAAGTTCCACCTTTCGTCATAATCCGGTGAAAAAGCCTAATTTATGCCCCTACACCAGCTATATTGAATTATGGTCCGATTTGGACCAAATTCGGCACGAACAATGAGTGGTCTCACAAATACAATGCACTGTTTAAGTTGGCAAAACTGTATTTTGGTTTACATGGCAGCTATATTCAAATATAGATCGAACTAAACCATATATTGCAAGGATATCAAAAAGTTTAACATAGGTCACTATGCCAAATTTCAGCAATATCGGAAAATAAAAGCGCCTCTTATGTTGCCAATACCTCTATTTGGGGCCATTTTGAACACAGATTTCGAAGGGCCTAACACATCTCACTGTGCCAAATCTCATCGAAATCGAGTAATAAACGCTGTCGGCAGATCGGTATATGTGGCAGCTTTAACCAATATAAATGGATCAGAACCATATATGGCAAGGATGTCGAGAAGCCTAACACAGCTCACTGTGTCAGAGATATCGGGTAATAAATGTGCCTATGGGGCCAAGACTTTAAATCGAGAAATCGGTCTATATGGGAGCTATGTCCAAATCTCGACCGATCTGGGCCAAATTAAAGAGGGATTTTGAAGGGCCCAACACAACTCACTGTACCAAATTGCGGCGAAATCGGATAATAAATGTGCCTTTTATGGGCCAATGAACTTCAATCGAGAGACCTTTCTATATGGCAGCTATATTCAAATCTGAACCGATCTGGGTCAAATTGAGGAGGGTTTTGAATGGCCCAATACAACTCACTGTCCCAAATCGCGGCGAAATCGGATAACAAATGCGCCTTTTATGGGCCCAAGACCTTAAATCGAGAGATCGGTCAATATGATAGCTATATTCAAATCTGGACCTATCTGATCCAAATTGCAGAAAGATGTCGAGAGGCCTAACACAATTTTCCATCCCAAATTTCGGTGAAATCGGATTATAAATGCGCTTTTTATGGGCCCAAGACCTTAAATCGAGAGATCGGCCAATATGATAGCTATATTCAAATCTGGACCTATCTGAGCCAAATTGCAGAAAGATGTCGAAAGGCCTAACACAATTTTCTATCCCAAATTTCGGTGAAATCGGATTATAAATTCGCCTTTTATGGGCCCAAGACCTTAAATCGAGAGATCGGTCTAAATGGCAGCTATATCCAAATCTGGACCAATTAGGGCCAAATTGAAGACGGATGTCGAAGGGCCTAACACAACTCATTGTCCCAAATTTCAGCAAAATCGGTTAATAAATGTGGCTTTTATGGGTCTAAGACCCTCATCAGCGGATCGGTCTATATGGGGGCTATATCCAAATCTAGACCGATCGGGGCCAAATTAAAGAAGGATGTCGGAAGGCCTAACACAACTCATTGTCCCAAATTTCAGCAAAATCGGCGGATTGGTCTATATTGGGGCTATATCAAGATATTGTCCGATATAACGGATCTTCGAACTTATTTGCTAATGGACAAAAACGAATCTGTGCAAAATGTCCGCTCATTATCGGTATTTTTATACCCACCACCATAGGATAGGGGGTATATTCATTTAGACATTCCGTTTGCAGCACATCAAAATATCAATTTCCGACCCTACAAAGTATATATACTTCTGATCGTCGTCAAATTCTAAGACGATTAAACAATGTCCGTGTGTCTGTCCGTCTATCCGTCTCTCCGTGTGTCCGTCTCTCCGTCTGTCCGTCCGTCTGTTGTAATCACTCTACAGGCTTCAAAAATTGAGAAATTGAGCTGAAATTTCGCACAGATACGTCTTTTTGATGCACGCTGTTTAAGTTCTTGAACGGGCCAAATCGGCCCATATTTAGATATAGCTGCTATATAGACCGATTTTCCGATAAAGGGTCTAATGCCCATAAAAACTTAATTTTTCATCCGATTTTGCTAAAATTTGAAACAGTGAGTAGTTTAAGGCCTCCCGATATCTGACCTAAATATGGATTATATCTGAAGATATTTAAATATACCTACTATATAGACCGATCTGCCGATAAAGGGTCTGAAGAGGATAAAAGCTTTATTTGTTACCCGATTTCGCTGAAATTTGCAACAGGGGGTTATTTTAAGCCTCCCGACATCTGATCTAAATATGGATTAGATCGGTCCTTATTTAGATATAGTTGCCATATAGACCGATCTCCCGATAAAGGGTCTGAAGTCCATAAAAGCTTCATTTATTACCTGATTTCGCTGAAATTTGAAACAGTAAGTTATTTCAAGCCTGATATAAATATGGTTCAGATCGGACTATATTTGGATATAGCTGTCATATACACCGATCTCCCGATAAATTGTCTGAAGGCCATAAAAGCTTCATTTTGTATCCCATTTCGCTGAAATTTGGAACAGTGTGAAGTTTCAAGCCTCTCAACATCCGAACCGAATATGGTATAGATAGGACTATATATAAATATAGCTGTAATATAGACCGATCTGCCGATAAAGGGTCTGAATCCCATAAAAGCTTCATTTATTACCCGATTTTGCTAAATCAGGTCAAAATTTTGTAATGTTTGGGTGAAAATTGTGGCGTCAGCTTTAAAAGGCCATCTCGGATGAAAGATATATATGGGAGCTATATCTAAATCCGGACCTATTGTTGGTCAAAATCAATGGTGTTCATCCCTCGATCAAAAAGTTACCTCTGCAAAATTTTACGACAGTAGGACAACAAATGCGACCTGCACTTTGATTACTAGAATACATTGACAGACAGGCGCACACAGTTAAATCGAATCAGGAAGTGATTCTAACCCCATCGGTATGCTTATAAATGGATCTAGCGCTTCTCCTACTTAGCGTTGTAAACAAATGCACAAAGTTGTAGTACCCTGTACCACAGTAATGGTGCAGAGTATAAAAAGAATATGACCTTAACTCGTGTTAAGGTTTTACCACCCATCCACTAAGTGAAAGAGGCCGATACATAACCAATACCGGTCGTTAGTACTGCTAATACCAAATGGCATTAAACGAATTCTATGCTTCACTACATAAGTCAATAGTTTGTTTAAATCGCTCCAATAGCGACTAGAGTACCTTCGATATCGAACTTTCTTTTGGTTTGAGTTGTTAAATCAAGAATCTCTTCCTATCCATCATGTGAGACCCTTTCCCAAAGCATCTTTTCTGCTTTATGAACACGTATAATACTATTTTGCCATCACACATACTTATGTATATGTAGAGCTGATTGCTTGAAAAAAAAAACAACATTGCAAACGACAAACGTATTATAAGAAAAATGTTAGAAGAAGAAGAAGAACAACAACAAAAAATATTAAAATTGCATAACCGTTTTGTGTGTGGCGGCACCATGAAACAACCGGAAACGGAAAGCTCATAGTTGCATTGTGTGGCGACAATAAAACCATAGCATTGAAGTGTTTTGCATGTTAGAGTTTAAATGAAATATTTAAATGCAATTCACCAGAAACACCAAACAAAATAACGACAAAAAACGAAAACATAAAAAAATATTGCCAACATATACAATTGTTGTTTAATGATGTTGTTGGCTTTTTGGCGTATAGCAAATTGAGGTGTTGACTTTTGATTGTTTCTTCCTATTGTTTCAAGTTTCTGCAGGAGGTAAAATGGTGAAGGAAAAAAAGCGAGAAATAAAAAAGAAAAAAAAAATTCAAAAAGAACCTGTCGGAATTCTTGCCAGGTCCTTATAATAATGAATAAAGGTACCTTGGGGAAATTGGTACGGTCAATGTCGAACTGGACACAATTCAGAGTACTACTCAGAGTAAGACTTAGACTTAGATACATTGGACTGCCCAAGTTTAAAAGACATAGATAATTACATAGACAGTTGTCCCCTTCCAAAAAGGAAATCAGCCCAAGAAAAACCTTGGATGATCGGGGGAAAGGAGGCCACCGCAGCGCAAAGGTTAGCATGTTCGCCTATGACGCTGAACACATGGATTCGAATCCTGGCGAGAACATTGAAAAAAATTTTTATCTCTGTTATCCGCCTATATTAGTTTATGGACCGATTTGAATCATATGCAGCACAGTTGTTGTATATCATAACAAAACACGTCGTGCAAAATTTCATTCCAATAGGATAAGAATTGCGCACTCTAGAGGCTCAAGAAGTCCAGACCCCAGATCGGTTTATATGACTGCTATATCAGGTTATAAGCCGATTTGAACCATACTCAGCAGAGATGTTGGAAATCATAATAAAACACGTCATGCAAAATTTCAGATAAATCGGATAAGAATTGCGACCTAAAGGGCATGAAGTCAAGATCCAAGATCGGGTTATATGTCAGCTATATCACATGGACCAATTTGGCCCATTTACAAACCCAACCGACCTACACTAACAAGAAGTATTTGTGCAAAACATTCAAGCGGCTATCCTTACTCCTCCGGACAGAAAGACCGACAGATGGACGGAAAGACTGACGGACGGACGGACGGACAGACGGACGGACAGACGGACGGAAAGACTGACAGACGGACGGACAGACGGACGGACAGACGGACGGACAGACGGACGGACAGACGGACGGACAGACGGACGGACAGACGGACGGACAGACGGACGGACAGACGGACGGACAGACGGACGGACAGACGGACGGACGGACAGACGGACGGACAGACGGACGGACAGACGGACGGACAGACGGACGGACAGACGGACGGACAGACGGACGGACGGACAGACGGACGGACAGACGGACGGACAGACGGACGGACAGACGGACGGACAGACGGACGGACAGACGGACGGACAGACGGACGGACAGACGGACGGACAGACGGACGGACAGACGGACGGACGGACAGACGGGCGGACAGACGGACGGACAGACGGACGGACGGACAGACGGACGGACAGACGGACGGACAGACGGACGGACTGACAGACGAACGGACAGACGGACGAACAGACGGACGGACAGACTGACGGACGGACAGACGGACGGACGGACAGACTGACGGACGGACATACGGACGGACGGATAGACGGACGGACAGACGGACGGATAGACGGACGGACAGACGGACGGACGGACAGACGGACGGACAGACGGACGGACAGACGGACGGACAGACGGACGGACAGACGGACGGACAGACGGACGGACAGACAGACGGATAGACGGACGGACAGGCGGATGGACAGACAGACGGACGGAAAGACAGACGGATAGACAGACGGACGGACAGGCGGACGGACAGACGGACAGACGGACGGACAGGCGGACGGACAGACGGACAGACGGACGGACAGGCGGACGGACAGACGGACGGACAGGCGGACGGACAGACGGACGGACAGGCGGACATACGGACGGACAGACAGACGGGCGGACATGCCCAGATCGACTTAAAATATCATGACGACCAAGAATATACATTATTTATAGGGTCTTAGCAAATATTTCGATGAGTTACAAACGGAGTGACAAAATAAGTGTACCCCCATCCTATGTTGGAGGGTATAAAAATGATCCACATTAGTCCATATTTCGACACAAATGTGAGTATGGTAGTGAAGTTATAATAAAATAGGATGATGAATACATCCATGGTGGTGGTTATCCAAAGTTCGGCATGGCTAACCTTAATGGCCTTGAACTTATTCTCTAATAAAATGGGCAAATTCTGTGACAGCAAATTCGTACAGCTATTTCAGCTAACAAAACCTACCAATTTCGGCCGGGCCGAAACTGGGGAACCCACCACCATGGATTCTGCTAAAATATGGGAGCTATAGCTGGTTATAGACCGTTTTGGACTGTACTTGGTACAGTTGTTGAAGTTCATAACAGAACACTACACGTCAAAATGTCAGCCAAATCGTATAAAATTCGTGGCTTGTAAGGGCTTAAGAAGTCAAATCGGGAGATCGGTTTATATCGGAGCTACATCAGGTTATAGACCGATTTGGTCTATACTTGTCACAGTTGTTGAAAATCATTACAGAACACCACAAATATCAGCCAAATCGGAAAAAACCCGCGGCTTGTAAGGGCTGAAAAAGTCAAATCGCGAGATCAGTTTACATAGGAGCTACATCAGGTAATAAACCGATTTAAACCGTACTTGGCATAGTTCTGGGAAGTCGTGACAGTACACTATGTGCAAAATTTCAGCCAAATCAGAGGAAAAAAGCGGGTTCCAGGGGTTCAAGAAGTCATTTGAAGAGTTCGGTTTATATGGGAGCTATATCAGGGTCTTGACTGATTTGTATCGTTTTTAGCACAATTGTTGGAAGTCATAACAGAACATTATGTGCAAAATTTCTGCCAAATCGGACAAAAATTGCAGCTCCCTGGGACTCAAGAAGTCAAATCGGGAGATCGGTTTATATGGGAGCTATATCCAAATCTGATCCGATATGGCCCATTTACAATCCCCAACCACCTTCATCAATATTGAGTATCTGTGCAAAAATTGCCAGCGGCTGGCTTTACGCGTTCGACCGCTATTGTGATTTCGACAGACGGACGGACGGTCGGACGGACATGGCAAGATCGACTCAGAATGTCGAGACGATCGAGAATATGTAGGGTACTAGATCAACATTTCGAGTTGTTACATATGGAATGACTAGATTAGTATACCTCCATCCTATGGTGGTGGGTTTAACAAGAAACCGTATGGAATATAAACAACCTCTGAGACACACATCTTGATTTGCCTCTCGGTCACCATCTCATTTAAAAACATTCTTTGCGCATTTTGTTTTGCAACGTTTAGAAGGATAAGTGTTTTACCCACTGTGAAGTATACTGATCAAATCACTTTTTGTTACGAATTAGCCATGCCCGTCTGTCTGTTTCACTGCCAGTATGTCTGTCTTTTTCTAGAAGACCCACCAAACCCTGTTTTAATCTTCTAGCACTGCTTAAATGCCAAGGTTGGCAAAGCAGTCGTAGTTTTTGCTATATAAGCTCGCACCGCATATCCTCGTCAGTTAGTCCTTTTCCTCGACTTACTTTAATCACTGAGTTAAAATAGGTACATGAATATTAAATGGTTTATCCTACTAATATTAAGTTGTTCTTATTTCTAAGGTAGCATTTTAAATTCAACAAAATTTGAGGTTTAGTAAATTATTAACGACCTTCAGCTTAAAAATAAACTAGGCATTCATTGTTGGTTAGTAATACCTACTTTCTATTTATTTTAAAAATCTCATCGTCATCTTCATATACATATTTGCTCCATTTTCACAAATTTCCGGTTTAAGCCATGCTGCAGGTGCTTTAGGTTTCATTTTAGGGTTTTTTGTCTTCTTTTGGATGCCATAATAAAAATGTACTCTCACATATCCTTCCGCATACAATCCCTAAAGGTTTATTACACTACACCGACTAACACCATTGTACGCTATGTGGTACACGCTGTATACCTGCATGCACATACATATGCATGGGCGCATTTTTTTTTTATTTGTATAATGGGATGCAATTTTATCTGGATATTTTTATAACCTGAAACAATATATGGTTAAATGTAATTTTAAATGTAATATTTCTCTTTTGTGGGTGTTTTGTGGGGCAAGACTTAAGAAGCAGATTTTCAGTTAAGGATGCTCATTTTTAACAAGGGCAAACTAAACATAGGTTCTGTTACAACATTTCAGCAAGAAATTGTTTAACATAATTATAAAGCACAAAATTGAGGTAATTTTAAAAATTAAGATGATACTTGAATGATGAATATGAAATTTGTATGGCTCAGTTTATTTGGTAACTTTGTTGTAAAAAAAAAATTAGATTCGAAAAAATTTTCCCCAAAGAGGTACACTGCGGGACGCCGTTCGGACTATAAAACAAGTAAAAAGGCGTTAAGTTCGGCCGGGCGGAACTTTGGATACCCACCACCATGTAAAGCACCTTTCATCAAAATCTGTTGAAAATTGCATACCTTATGTCCCATAGCAGTTATATCGCAATATGTTCCGATTTGGACCAAATACTAATAATTACACGTCAATGTTCAATTGTGTATAACGAAATATTGATCTTTTTAGTTGCTATATCTATAAATAAACCGATCTGAACCGTATACTACACGGATGTCGAAAAGTCTAACATAAGTCACAGTGTCAAATTTCTGTTACATCGGATCAAAAATGCGCCTTTTATGGGGACTTTAAATCGAGATATCGGTCTACATTGCAGCTATATCCAAATTTGGACCGATTTGGGCCAAGTTACAGAAAAATGTCGAAAAGCCTAACACAACGCACTGTCCCAAATTTCGGCGAAATCGGACAATAAATGCGCCTTTTAAGGACACAAAACCTTAAATCGAGAGATCGGTCTATATAGCAGCTATATTCAAATCTGGACTGATCTAACCCAAATTGAAGAAGGACGTCGAAGAGCCTATCACAACTCGCTGTCTCAAATTTCAGCGACATTGGACAATAAGTGCGGCTTTTATGGCCCTAAACCTTAAACCGAGAGATCGGTCTATATGGCAGCCATATTCAAATCTGAACCGATCTGGGCCAAATTGAAAAAAGATGTCGAAGGGCCTAAGATAACTCACTGTCCCAAATTTTGGCAAAATCGGATAATAAATGTGGCTTTTATGGGCCTAAGACCCTAAATCTGAATATCGGTCTATATGGCAGCTATATCCAAATTTGGACCGATCTGTGCCAAATTGATGAAGGATGTCGAAGGGCCTAACGCAACCTACTGTCCCAAATTTCAGCAAAATCGGATAATGAATGTGGCTTTCATGGGTCTAAGACCCTAAATCGGACGATCGGTCTATATGGGAGCTATATCAAGATATGGTCCGATATAGCCCCCCCATCCTTCGGTGGTGGGTATAAAAAGGTCCCTCATCATTGAGAAACTTGAACTGGAAAGCACACATTGATGTGTGAGAATTTGCCCCTTCTCGGTTCCTGGTGGTAATGTTCTTCCTAAGGGTAATGTTCTCATTAGGGGAGGGATGGCACCTCAGAAATTTCGACTTCTCAGACAGACTCAAATATGGCTTCCAAATTCGTGCTGCACTTCAAAATCCCTTTAATTGACCCTCATATTGCCATGGCCGGTAAATATGAACCCTTTGGAGGGTGTTTTGGGTCTGGGGTGGCCAACGGCACTTTGCACTGAAAAAAGATTTTAAATTCGTTTTTTATTTCCACGGAAATGAAGTTCAGTATACGGGGGTGCTTTAGGGCGTACCTCAAAACCCTTGGCACCAAAATTGGATATCAAATTCGTTTTCTACTCTCAAATACCTTTCATTTTAGTCCCATATTGTCATAATGGGTCAAATAACCCATTTAACGTATCTTTCGGAGGAAAATCGCCACCTAGACTTGAATGCAAATTTTAATGTCATATTCGTAATCTACTCCCAAATACCTTTCATTTGAGCCCCATATTGAAATGAACATCCAATATGTCTGTTGGGGTTAGGTTGGGGGTTGGGCCGGCCCGATGGATACTTAGATTCAAATTTTTATACCATACTCGTGTTCTACTCTTCAATAGCTTTCATTTGATACCTGTATTATCCCGATCGGTCCACTTTTGATTTTGGGTTGTGTTTTTGGCATAAGGGGGAGCGTCCGTCCCCCTTCCGGGGTGGCATGACCCCTATACTTCGATCTGATTTTGTTTGCCAGATTCGAAATCTACTCCCGAATACCTTTCATTTGAGCCCCATATTAAATTGAAAGTCCAATATGTCTGTTTGGAGGAGTTTTGGGGTTGGGCGGCCCGATAGGTACTTAGATTCAAATTTTAATACCATATTCGTATTCTACTCTCCAGTACCTTTCGTTTGATTTCTATATTGTCCCGATCGGTCCACTTTAGATGTTGGGTTGTATTTTTGACATAAGGTGAAGGATCCGTCCCCCCTTCAGATACGGATAAATTATATAGCCTATGTTTTTTTCCAGATCAACCTACACAATATTCGAAAATTTCGAGAAAATTGAGAAAATCAGCCGTTTTTCAGTCTATACGGAACAAACAAACCTAGTCCCATATATCCGTGATTGGCTAATGTCCCCATTTTGGGCGATTTTGTGGGGGTGGGGTGACCCCCTATACTTCGACATGAAATTGTGTGCTACATTCGTTATCTACTCCCGCACACTTTTCATTTGATACCCATATTGTCCCATATTGTCAAATAAACCTATTTTAAAGGGTTTTGGGGCTGGGCGGTACTTGGACCCAACATTTATTATGAAATTCGTACGCTACTCTTGAATACCTTTCATTTGAATCCCATATTGTCCCGATCGGTCCACTTTTGATTTTGGGTTGTGTTTTTGACAAGGGGGAGGGTCCGTCCCCCCTTCCGATACCGATAAATTATATAGCCTATGTTTCCTTCCAAATCAACCTACACAAAATTCGAAAATTTCGAGAAAATCGGTTTAGCCGTTTTTCAGTCTATACGGAACAAACAAACCGAGTCCCATATATCCGTGATTGGCTAATGTCCCCATTTAGGGCGATTTTGTGGGGGTGGGATGACCCCCTACACTTCGACATGAAGTTGTATGCCAGATTCGTTATCTACTCCCGCTCGCTTTTCATTTGATAACCATATTGTCCCATATTGTCAAGATCGTCGAATAAACCTATTTTAAAGGGTTTTGGGGCTGGGGCGGCACCCCAGTTACTTGGATCCAACTTTTATTATGAAATTCGTACTCTACTCTGGAATACCTTTCATTTGAATCCTATATTGTCCCGATCGGTCCACTTTTATTTTTGGGTAGTACTTTAGGGGCAAGTGGGAGGGTTCACCTACCGATTTCAAAAAATTATATAGCCTATATTTCCTTTCAGGCCAACCTACACAATCTGTTTACCAATTTTTTAAAGTTTAATAAAATGTTATTCCCTATTTTTTCTTACAGGTAAATTCAAGGAACAAGCCACCTCCAATTCAGCATGGCTGCCAGTGCTTAACTCCAAAGTACCTGAGCCACGTCCCGGTACATGTGTAGAGGACACCACTGCTCTGCCCGATTTAGTGCTCAATTTCATACGCAAACATCCCTTAATGGACAAAGCCATCGATCATGAATTTGGCAATCCAGTGTTTTATAAACGTGA
The DNA here is from genome assembly GCF_963082655.1 of Stomoxys calcitrans. NCBI lineage: Eukaryota > Metazoa > Arthropoda > Insecta > Diptera > Muscidae > Stomoxys > Stomoxys calcitrans. The sequence goes on along the minus strand of NC_081556.1, from coordinate 131,954,395 downwards.
TATTATCTTGACCAAATTGGTTGTGGACAAGTAAGTATTTGGCCTTTATGTGGCAAAACATATTTCTTAGTTTTTTTTTTGTGGACTTTCTTGAGTGCCGTAAGGAAGCAATGGAGAGCAATGGTGCAAGGGGTTTTTGTATGTATGTGTGTGAGGTTGGTAAGACCAGCTAGCAGGAAGTGTTCATGTTTTTCCGCTCCTCTCTCTCTCTCTTTCTTTCTCTCTTGAGATATTTATGGCATAATATTTTAAACAATGACTTTGTGAAAGCAACAACGTGCTGGCCAAGAGTCTCCAGTAAGTGGTCGTCTCGTTGAAAAATCTCAAGTTCTTGTTCGTTTGCCAAAAACTGTAAAACAAAGTTATTTACCACAAGTATAAAAACATTTGAGAGAGCAAACAAACAAACGAACATGAGACCAGCAACAACAATAACAAAAAGGTCAATAAGTGGACATTCGGAATAATAATAATGGCCGTAGGACCACAAGAAAATTCTAAGAAGTTGAAATGAGTCCAATTTTTTTGTTTTGTTGAAACAAAATAGCAATAAATTAGAAGTACTAACTTTAGGTTTTTTTACTTAGGAATTTTTGGGAATATTTTGTTTTTTGGTAAGCCTTTTAGGAAAATAGGGAAGAAATTAAGTACTCGGATTTAATTTTCCCTAAATTTAGAAAAAAAATAAAACCAGTAAAGAGAGGCAAAAGTTGAGCGAGGCCGACTATATAATACCCTACACCACCGAATGTACGTACTACTTTTGATATATGGAATCTATGTTAAATTTATGGCTACTACAGCCTTAAAGAGCCATATGGGATAAAAGATATGTATGGGAGCTATTTGATTCAATTTTAATGAAATTTTTCACACGTATTGGGACGTCGTATCAAACATCGCGTGCTAAATTTTGTAAAGATCGGACCAAAATTGCGGCTACGACAGCCTTAAAGGCCGTATCGGCTGAAAGATACATATAGGAGCTCTACCTAAATCTTATCCGATTTTGTTTAAATTTTGCACACGATCCGGAACGTCTAAAAAACATGTCGTACTATATTTTGTCAAGATCGGATTAAAATTGTAGCGACTACGTTCTTGAAAGTCCACATCGGATGAAAGATAAATACGAGAGATGTATCTTAATCGGATCCGATATTTTTATACCCACCACCGAAGGATGGGGGTATATTCATTTTGTCATTCCATATGCAACACGAAATATCCATTTCCGACCCTAAAAAAGTATATATTTGTGATCGTAAAAATCTAAGGCGATCTAGCCATGTCCGTCTGTCCACCCGTCTAACCTTCTCTCCGTCTGTCTGTTGAAATCACGCTACAATCTTTCAAAATAGAGATGTTGAGCTGAAATTTTGCACAGATTCTACTTTTGTCCATAAGCAGGTTAGGTTAGAAGATGGGCTATATCGGACTATATCTTGATATAGCCCCCATATAGACCGATCCGCCGATTTAGGTTCTTAGGCCCATAAAAGCCCCATTTAATATATGATTTTGCTGAAATTTGGGACAGTGAGTTGTGTTAAGCCACTCGACATTTTTCTGCAATTTAGCCCAGATCGGTTCAGATTTGAATATAGCTGCCATATAGACCGATCTCTCGATTTAATGTCGTAGGCCCATAAAAGGCCCATTTATTGTGCGATTTTGGCGAAATTTGGGACAATGAGTTGTGTTAGACCCCTCGACATATTTGTACAATTTGGTCTAGATCGGCTCAGATTTGGATATAGCTGCCATATAGACCGGTCTCTCGATTTAATGTCGTAGGCCCACAAAAGGCGCATTTATTGTGCGATTTTGCCGAAATTCGGGACAGTGAGTTGTGTTAGACCCCTCGTCATATTTCTGCAATTTGGTCTAGATCAGTTCAGATTTGGATATAGTTAGCATATAGACCGATCTCTCGATTTATGGTTTTGGCCCATAAAAGGCGCATTTATTGTCCGATGTCGCCAAAATTTGAGACAGTGAGTTGTGTTAGGCCCTTCGACATTATTCGTCAATTTGGCTTAGATCGATTCGGATTTGGATATAGCTGCCATATAGACCAATCCGCCGATTTAAGGTCTTGGACCAATAAAAGGCGCATTTATTGTCCGTTGTTGCTGAAATTTGGGATAGTGAGTTGTGTTAGGGCCTTCCACATTTTTTTTCAATTTGGCCAAGGTCGGTCCAGATTTGAATATAGCTGCCATATAGACCTATCTCTCGATTTAAAGTCTTGGGCCCATAAAAGGCAAATTTATTGTCCGATTTCGAAAAAATTTGGGACAGTGAGTTGTGTAAGGCCCTTCGACATCCCTCTTTAATTTGGCCCAGATCGGTCCAGATTTGTCATATAGACCGATTTCTCGATTTAAAGTCTTGGCCCCATAAAGTCTTAAATACTTGGCCCCACACTCTCTCAAGAATTCAATCACCGAATGCCAAACATTGGTACTCTTTGTCTTCGCATGTATGTCAGCGTGTTAACGTTGTTGTTCTTGTAGCCACATGTCCATATGTGGATGTGGCAATTTCGTCTAGCTCCTACGATATAGGAAAGCACGCTCGTCCCGGTTCAAAGGATCGATCGCCAGGGGAACATGATGGCCATTTTTTATTTAAAGGCGCTAATAACTCGCCTTATCATATCGAGCATCATACGCACTCAGTATTTATGCATGAGCTTGTCCCGGCCATTTACTGAGATTCTCCGCTCGATACCGCTGATTGTCCGTGACTGCAATTGCAGCTGCTCCGTATAGAGCATTCCACTATCAGCAACCTGTGGACGCACCCGGTAGCTCCCAACTAAGCTTCTCGTGATAACCATGAACAGCACACTGGTTGGAGCACAAGGTTCCCGCCTGTGTGGTGCTCATAGTTATACCGTGCCTGGCATCAGGTAGATATCTGAGATCGAAGAAAAACAACCTCCCCAAGATGGAAAGCCTGTGCCCCTGTAGACCCAGGAAGCAAGTCTGCTTGCCGTGAAGGAGCCCATCCTGGTACATTCGTCCTATCTTGCATCCACGTAACTAAGGAGAAATGTATACCAGAGACACATCATCACTGACTCGCTAAGATGCGCCCTTACAGATCCGGACATGACATATGGACATGGGACATATGGATTATCGGACAGTATGCGGTTATAACTCTCGTAATACTTCTCAGTGACCTCTTGTCAAAGGCCAGCGGTTCACTCATCCGGTATGTCAGATTGTCCTGAAAGTTCGGCATCTATATACACATTCCCGCCGCGCCACCGTCTCCAAAATATTCATTTACCGTGCTTTGTTCAGTTGTTTGACATCGAACGCAGTGAAGGACCTCTTTCGGTCATATTCGTTCGCCTTCTCGTTTCCCAGAATAGCATCGTGTGTGGGAGTCCAGGTCAGAGCTATGTTGTGAAATATGGAGTCTATTCAGGATTTTTTAAACAATCCTCCATTCACTGTCGTAGAACTCAAGGCCTAGAGGGGATGCCATACTGTGCACATAATGACTGAGTGTGGAAGGCATATAACGCTGTCTAAAAGATCGTACCTTCATCTCCCCGACATATCAATTTCGAGTGCCTCGAATTAGATCCCCAATCCCCATACCCTGTTCTTATACCTTTTAGGCTCCAGAGCATCTGCCTCCCATTCCCTCTCTCCTGTGAGAGCAAATAATGAAGATTCCATTTTCGCATCGGTCAAGTAGTCAGAGACCCTCCTCAATCTATCCACCGCATCCAAAGTTACAAGAATGGCACCATGGTCGTTCCCCTTTCTCCTCCAGTACGCGAAGTTCTCTCAGCTTAATTGCAAAATTGAGGGCACAGTTTGGAATATAGATCTCCATGAATTGCATATCCTGCACCATCTTTAAGCTTTTCTGCAATGTGGAATTTAATGCTCTCCCAACTCCAACGCAGGCAAGTCTTTAAACCCACTGGTACTGTCTGCCTCGCACCCACTACTCTATAACCTTTCATCATACCAGTGCCTATGGCCGTGTATATCCAGTATATTCTCAACAGGCTAACTCCCTACCGAACATCCTCATGTAGAAGTAGAAGAAACACAGAGCCTTTCGACTTATTACTTAATAAATATTTCGCCTCCTTTGACAACTACAGAGTAGTCCAAACCAAAGACTGTAGTCTAAAATCTGATATCCTAAATCTCCGAGTAGAGAGAACCAGTTCTGTTTTTATACCCTTTATACCATTTTGAAACCTCACAAGTACATTTTCCTCATCACGCTGATCGTTGACAGAAAACTGATTCGAATCAGTAACTCCCCGTCTTCCGCATATGCGATCAGCTTCGAGCTATCACTATTAAGATCCAAAAGAATTTAATTTATAAGTAGGTTCCAGACAGGAGGCCACCGTAGCGCAGAGGTTAGCACGTCCGACTATGACGCTGAACGCCTGGGTTCGAATCCTGGCGAGATCATCAGAAAAAATTTTCAGCGATGGTTTTTCCCCTCCTAATGCTGGCAACATTTGTGAGGTACTATGCCATGAAAAACTTCTCTCCAAAGAGGTGTCGCACTGTGGCACATCTTTCGGACTCGGCTATAAAAAGGAGGCCCCTTATCATTGAACTTAAAATTGAATCGGGCTGCACTCATTGATAAGTGAGAAGTTTTCCCCTGTTCCTTAGGGGAATGTTCAAGGGCAAAATTTGCAAATTTTACTAGGTTCCAGAGAATCTGCGAGAACCTCCGCAGTTTTGCATGTCACACGATCAGGCCAACAGTACAGTAAAAGTTAACAAACAAAAATCGTCTGGGGCCGCCCCACCCCCAAAAAGTCCCCTTATTGTAATGTACGTTGATTGGGACGATATAGGCATCAAATGAAAGGTATTTAAGAGTAAAGCATGGATCTGTCATACAGATTTGGCCTCAGGTGTTTGGAGAACCGTCCACCTCAAAAATTTTCTCAACAGGACATGTTTGCGACGGGCAATATGATGTTAAGTGAAAAACATTTGCATGTAGTGTACAAATCTGATATAAGATTTGATCCAAGGTATCCGGGAATCGCTCCCAAGTATCCCCACGAAGGATACCAAGGATACATACAACGACCAGGAGAAATGAAAGGTATTTAGAAGGGGAATATCAAAATTTGGCTTATATAAAAATTTGGGATGTTAATATTTGGGAGTCATAACATGGTCGTTCCACAAAAAAACCCCTTCAAATGGCCTTCGGAATAATATGGGAATAAATTGAAATGGATTCGGAAGTATAGTACGAATTTGAAAACCAAATTCGAGAGCAAGTTTTTTGGGACCGTTTTTACTCCACATAACCCCTCAAACAGTTTTGTAGACCGATCGAGAAAAAGTAGGACTCAAATGAAGGCTCTTTTGAAGTACAATACGAATCTTTTATTTGCATTAGGCACCAAGTTCCTAGGAAGTCGCCCGAACCAGAAATGCCCTAAAACGGACATACTAGCCAAGTTGCACCACATGGGACAAATTATTGATATAACTTTATGAGTTCTTTATTTTTCAAAGCATTTTTATTTTGAAAATTCAGACGTTTGCAAGAAAATTTCTCTATAATTTCTTAGCAAAACACTAAGCAATGTAAAGCCATGTCTTCCCCTCCTAATGGCGGAAATAATTTTCTTCTAAACGTTTGTTTAAATGTTCTAACCTTACCTGCTTGTTTGCTGTAATACATGGTGAAACTCAACTTCGAAGCTTTGTCAACACAAAATGTTGTAAGGATTAAAAACAAGTAATGAAACGAATTGAAAACTATGATGCTTGCTTTTTAAAGTAAAACTCTTAATGATAGTTGTCAAAAGTGTTACAAACTTTTGCTAAGAATTCTTGGGGTTAAGTGTGTGAAGAGTGAGGGGGAAGTGTAGTAGTTGTAGAATTTTTTTTCCAAGAAAATGTAGGAAACTTTTCTAAATTCTCATGGCTTGCTATTACAGATCGCACACACACACTAAAGTATATACAAATGTTGAAACTAAACTTTGCAATGTCTAACTGCACTCTTTAGTAGTTGATAGGTGTGGTTGAGATGATGACTTTTGATATTAATACCCGTTGTATATATAGGTTAGGTTAGGTTAGATTTAAGTGGCAGTCTGCCATCAGACTCACTAAGATGTTTTGTCCATTGTGATACCACAGGAATAGAAGAAGGAAGATGCCTTCTAGTTCCTAAAGTTTAACAATCCAGATCGCTTTAAAAAGCCCAACAACTTGCGAATGTTCACATTCGCTAAAACAGACAGATTCTCAAAGAAATCAGAACCTAAAGCGGAACTCCTTCTGACCGCCAGTGCGGAACACACAGGACATCCTCACAGCTTCTGCAAAAGTCGTTGCTGACAACTTTCTGTCTGTCAGTTTGTTCTCCGATTGGACAGTGACCTGCCATAGGTTTTTACTCTCTTCGTAGGTTGGTAGGCTAATCCCAATTTTTGGTAGGTTTTCCAACATGTGAATACCTTTAAAATCCCTGGAGATAACTCAATTTCAATTCAATTTCACTCAACTCAATTCAATTTCAGGGAAAGAAATTCGTAAGTTCTGGTAATGACTGCAACTGGTGCAAGTATCAAGGGATCTCACCCAATTTTCTCGGTAGGAAATGCGGAAAATTCATACTGAGATGTTGAGGGGTCCATGCAGTTCACCGTTACGGCAGAAATGGGCATTTATGGGCTCATTTTGGTCTTTCCGAATCAAGCACGGCTGTTTATTGAAATCGAGGCAAAAATATGATTTTTGTGAACTGAAAAAGTCAGGAGATCGATATTAAGAGTGTTATGTCCAGATGTCGGTCATCTTTGAATTATCGACTGTAGGGTGATTTTCGCAGGCTGACAGACGGGCGGACTTTGTAGGATTAAAATCGGAAAATTATATGTGTTGCAAATGGAAGGCAAACACGGTGATACACGCAAACCGGGACAACCAAGAGCCCGATGGAAAGATCAAGTAGTGGGAGACACCTCGAAACTGGGTTCATAGATTATAGAAGAAGCACAGAATATAGAGAAGCTTGGAAGGCTACTCTGAGTTCGTCTTATGGAACAAACGTTATATCACAGCCAATTACAGTAAAGCAAATGGAATGACAAAATGACCAACTCTATGTTAGTGGGTATAAAATCATGCGTCGCATTTTTCGCTTTTAGAAAATTTGGTAGGTTTTGGTCGGGTTTGGTAGGATTTTTCTTAAATTTTAGTAGAAAATAATTTTCTTGATTGTCAACACTGATCATGACTGAGATGTCTGTTCTAGCCAGTGGCAGCAAAGCTGTAACCCTTTTCAAGTCTATACTAGGCCACATAGTTTTGAAATGCTCACAGCCTCCTCTTTGGGGCCATCTTTAATTCGTTGTTCTTCGGACTCGATCCTGAAAACTTAGTTTAGTAGCCCACAGATTTAAGTGTCCCTGGAATGTGTAAGGTAGTTCCTAGTCTCGCAAGCCCGTCCGCCTTACAATTCCCTGGGATATCTCTGTAGGCCGGCACCCAGAACAGGTGAGTTTTGAACTGCTCAGCCATCTCGTTGAGAGATCCGCGACAGTTGAGGGCGTTTTTTATGTTCAGAAATACATTATCTAGTGATTTAATGTCTGCCTGACTATCTAAGAAAATATTTATGCCAATCGTCGTTATGACATTGTATCTTAGCCATTCCACCACTTCCTTAATTGCAAGGATCTCCGTTTGATACACACTGCAGTGGTCGGGTAACGTTTTCAATGTGTCCAGTTCTAGATCTTAAGAGTACACCCCAAAGCCCACCTGGTCGTCTAGTTTGGAACTATTGGGTTGCCCAAAAAGTAATTGCGGATTTTTCATATAGTCGGCTTTGACAAATTTTTTCAACGGCTTATGACTCTGTATTTGCATTCTTTCTTCTGTCAGTTATCAGCTGTTACTTTTAGCTTGCTTTAGAAAAAAGTGTAAAAAAAGTATTTTTGATTAAAGTTCATTCTAAGTTTTATTAAAAATGCCTTTACTTTCTTTTAAAAAATCCGCAATTACTTTTTGGGCAACCCAATATGTAACATTTGTTACCAGGGACATCGTAGTTCTGATCGGTTCTATTAGGAATAGTGGCACAGTAGTTTTAATCAAAAAGCGGCTCAGACAAGGGTAATCCACACTGTCTGCGGAAACGGACATTGCATCAAGGATATAATACTGTGTCCTTAGCCGCCACATGACCAAAGAGAAAACTCCCTTAGGCTCACGGCAGTAGTCGCAGCAATTTGTCTAGGCACAATGTTACGAGGCATTAGGTGTAGCATTAAATTCAGTGCATCAGATGGTGTCGTCCTCAATGCGGCTGTGATGCACAAACAAGCCATTCTTTGGATCCGTTCAAGTATTGAGTAATAGGTGGACTTTTGAAGCGCCGTCCACCAGACCACAACACTATACAGCATTATTGGACTGACAACTATAGAATATACCCGGTGCAGAACATGCGGTCTAAACCTCCAACTTTTGCCAATGGCTCTCTTGCAGGTGTATAGGGCAGGGGGTGCCTTTGTTGCTCTTTCCAAAAATTTTGGATTTGAAGTTCAATTTCCTGTTCAGCACAACACCCAGGTATTTTGAGCTTTCAGTAAAAGGAACTTGGAAAAGGAAAGGAACCACTGTAGGTAACTTGTATCTCTTGTTGAAAAGAACTACTTCTGTCTTAAACGGATTTACGCCTAGACCACTTTCGGTAGCCCTCTTCGCTGAGCTTACTGAAGTTTATCTCTTAGAGTGCTGGCAAACTCTCCCCTTACCGCAATTGCCACATCTTCAGCAAACGCGACAATTTTTACACCTTTTTCTTCCAGAGACAATAATATATTTTTAATGGCTATATTTCAACGCAGAGGGAGACAGTACATTTCCTTGAGGTTTTCCTCTGCTGACCCATCTTTTTAGATCCACAGATCCCAAGCCTAGCGTAATGCATCTTTTAGTAGGTAAGTTATTAATAAACTCTCTTGCGGTAGAGTTGAGGCCTAGAAACTCCAACTCCTTCATGATTGACATTGGTTTTACAATATTGAAAGCACCTTCAATGTCAAGAAATGCTACCATTGTATATTCCTTGAATGCAAGAGAACCCTCTATGTAGCCGACTAGGTCGTGAAGGACTTTTTAAGTGGTCTTTCCATTACTATTGGATTGCCCAAAAAGTAATTGCGGATTTTTCATATAGTCGGCGTTGACAAATTTTTTCACAGCTTGTGACTCTGTAATTGCATTCTTTCTATATTTGATTAAAGTTCATTCTAAATTTTATTAAAAATGCATTTGCTTTCTTTTAAAAAATCCGCAATTAGTTTTTGGGCAACCCAATATATGCATGCTGCTGCCTCGACAGGCGACCTCCAGGGATCTTTGCCCTGAGTTAAGTTTCTATCAACTTCTTAAGAGCCTTCAGCATAAAGGATAACAGACTAATAGGACGAAAATCTTTCACCTTCGTGCAGTAAGGTTTTCTGCTTTCGAACATTTTAACATGTGATGCTTTGTTAGGACTTTCACTAAAGCCTGAAATGGACGATGATTTTATACAGCTTCACTTCAAATTTTACTGCTTGGCTTTTTAGAAGATCCAATTTTTATTTGAAAACAAGATTTGTATGTTCTACTGTTAGGAGCTCCAATTGCTGCACTTCAATGTTAACCATAAGGAATTTTGTATACCTTTTTTATACCCTCCACCATAAGATGGGGGGTATACTAATTTCGTCATTCTGTTTGTAACTACTCGAAATATTCGTCTGAGACCCCATAAAGTATATATATTCTTGATCGTCGTGACATTTTATGTCGATCTAGCCATGTCCGTCCGTCTGTCCGTCCGTCCGTCCGTCCGTCCGTCTGTCTGTCGAAAGCACGCTAACTTCCGAAGGAGTAAAGCTAGCCGCTTGAAATTTTGCACAAATACTTCTTATAAGTGTAGGTCGGTTGGTATTGTAAATGGGCCATATCGGTCCATGTTTTGATATAGCTGCCATATAAACCGATCTTGGGTATTGACTTCTTGAGCCTCTAGAGTGCGCAATTCTTATCCGATTGGAATGAAATTTTGTACTGCGTGTTTTTTTATGATATCCAACAACTGTGCCAAGTATGGTTCAAATCGGTCCATAACCTGATATAGCTGCCATATAAACCGATCTTGGGTCTTGACTTCTTGAGCCTCTAGAGGGCGCAATTCTTATCCGATTGAAAGGAAATTTTGCACGAACTGTTTTGTTATGATATCCAACAACTGTGCCAAGTATGGTTCAAATCGGTCCATAACCTGATATAGCTGCCATATAAACCGATCTTGGGTCTTGACTTCTTGAGCCTCTAGAGTGCGCAATTCTTATCCGATTGAAATGAAATTTTGCACGACGTGTTTTGTTATTATATCCAACAACTGTGCCAAGTACGGTTCAAATCGGTTCATAACCTGATATAGCTGCCATATAAACCGATCTTGGGTCTTGACTTCTTGAGCCTCTAGAGGGCGCAATTCTTATCCGATTGAAATGGAATTTCGCACGACGTGTTTTGTTATGATACCCAACAACTGTGCCAAGTATGGTTTAAATCGGTCCTTAACCTGATATAGCTGCCATATAAACCGATCTTGGGTCTTGACTTCTTGAGCCTCTAGAGTGCGCAATTCTTATCCGATTGGAATGAATTTTTGGCACCAAGTATTTCGTTATGATATCCAACAACTGTGCCAAGTATGGTTGAAATCGGTCCATAACCTGATATAGCTGTCATATAAACAGATCTGGGGATTTGACTTCTTGAGCTTCTAGAGGGCGCAATTCCTATCCGATTTGGCTGAAATTTTGCATGACGTATTTTATTTTTACTTTCAACAACTGTGTCAAATAAGGTTCAAATCGGTCCATAACCTGATATAGCTGCCATATAAACCGATCTGGGATCTTGACTTCTTGACCCCTAGAAGTCGCAATTATTATCCGATATGCCTGAAATTTTGTACGACGGATCCTCTCATGACCATCAACAAACGTGTTTATTATGGTCTGAATCGGTCTATAGCCCGATACAGATCCCATATAAATCGTTCTCTCTATTTTACTTCGTGAGCCCCAATGGGCGCAATTCTTATACGAATTGGCTGAAATTTTACACATGTCTCCAACATATAATTTAATTGTGGTCCGAACCGGACCATATCTTGATATCGTTTTAATAGCAGAGCAACTCTTTTCTTATATCCTTTTTTGCCTAAGAAGAGATGCCGGGAAAAGAACTCGACAAATGCGATCCATGGTGGGGGGTATATAAGATTCGGCCCGGCCGAACTTAGCACGCCTTTACTTGTTAGATTTTATATTCTTAGCTATTGTTTGGGTTTCCCACCAAATGAGGTTTATATTTTTTGAAAGAAAAATTTGCTTTAAAATAAAAACCCATAAATTTTATGGTTTTTATTGCTTTTATAGCCATCTTTGCCTTTAATGCTCATATATTCAATTTTGGTTTCCGTTCTCTCTTTGTTTCTATTTGCAGAATTCGCATTGATAAACTAAATCAAGAATATTTGGTTTATTTCATTGGCACCGCCACTGGCAGTATCTATAAAATTGTGCAATTTATACGCTATGGCCATCGGCATTCGAATCTATTGGACATCTTTGAGGTGGCCCACAATGAGCCAATACGTGAAATGGGTATTAGCCAGAAGACCGGATCGCTGTATTTGTCCACTGATTATGCGGTAAAACAAATTGATTTGGCAATGTGTGCCCGACGTTATGACTCCTGTTTCCGTTGTGTCTCCGATCCCTATTGTGGCTGGGACAAGGAAGCTGGCACATGTAAGCCCTACCAGCTGGGATTACTGCAGGTAAGTCGGACTTCTTCCATCTGTTGGTCCTTTGTTGGGAGCATCTAAATGTTTAATTTAAATTTCTATATGTATATCTCAAATGACATTGTATTTATGTTTTTTGTGCTCTTATGTTTTCTTAACCCCCCCAACTCATGCAAGGTTTTTCTTGTCTCTTTTTATTTCCTTTTGCAGGATGTTGCCAACGAAACTTCCGGCATTTGTGATACAAGTGTTTTAAAGAAACGTATCACCGCCTCGTATGGCCAAACGCTGCATCTCTCATGTTTTGTTAAAGTCCCTGAAGTTCTAAAACAAAAGACCGTTCGATGGTATCATCATTCAACGGAAAAAGGACGGTAAGTTTTATGCGAAATTTCACCATGCCATAATGTCCGTCCTTCTGTAGTGGTCCTTAACAGTTTACCATTGGTATTGGTTTTCATTTTTGTGTGTGTGTGACTATGTTTTTTTTTTTTTTTTGCTATTTTCGTTTTCCTTTGAGAAGATGATATCGTTTTGTGACGTCTCGTATATCATTGAGAAGATATTGGAAGTGTCAAATGAGTTCCCAACGAATGCATGGCAATGCTCATTGGCTCTGGCTTTTGGAGGGATGGGGGTTAGGCAAGTTATAGTCAATGAACCTTTGCCACTTCTGGTAAGGGATGTGCTTAGCTTAGACAGTTCATTTCAGTTTATTGAGAAAATTTTATTAGTTTAAATAACGTTAAAAGACATGTAAGAGAAGACATCCTTAAAGTTTAGAATAATATAAATAAAGCGTTTATAAGCAAGTAAAAACGTGTTGAATTGTGGCTATGCCGAACTTTGGTTACCAATCTACATGGATATATTAATCATCCTACTTTGTTACAAATCCACTACCGTATCCATAGTTATATCCAAATAAGGGCTGGTCTGGATTAAATTTGATTCAGGTGCCGAGAACTCTTATCCAAGTCACCGTTTCAGCTTAATCGCTCTTTATGGGATTAAGACCCACAATTGGAAATCGGTTTATATGGCAGCTATATCCGAATATGGTCAAATTTTTTTTTTTTTTCAATCAACCAACACGCAGGCTATTTTCCCCCATACATGCAGTGCATTGCATTGCAGAGGTTAGTCAAGGACTGCAGGGAGGAGAGAGGTAGCAGTCTTTATTGATTTTCATACCCTACACCATTGCATCGCATGCATTTGTTTGCAACGCTAAGAATGAGAAGAGCTAGACCCATTGATAAGTATACCGATTGACTCAGAATCTCTTTCTGATTCGATTGAGCCATGTCCATGTCTGTCCGTTTGTCCGTCCGTCCGTCTGTGAGTCCATGTATTCTTCTAATCAAAGTGCAGGTCCTATTTGTTGTCAAATCATCACAAAATTTTGCGCATGTCACATTTTTGGCGGACGCTATTAATTTTGATTTTTAAATTCTGGATGCTGCAGGTATGGGGAATGACATCTGCCAAAAGTTGATTCCACATACGAACCGTCCTTGCAAAAAAAAAAAAAAAAAGAATTACCCGGGTGGTGTATGGCCTGATCAGCTAGTCAATAAATTACAAACCGGTGTGAGCTTCTAGAAAGTCTTGTATTTCTGATATTTCAGCGAAATCGGACAATAAATGATGATTTTGTGAGTTCAAGACCCTAAATCGGTAGATCGGTCTATATGGCAGCTATATCTATATATTGTCTGATCTGCACCACATTAAGATGTGATGACTGAAGGCTTCAAATAACTTACTTTCACAAGTTTCAGCAAAATCGGTTTATAAAAGCAGCTTTTAAGGGCTCAAGATCCGTAATCGGCTAATCGCTGGGTATGGCAACTATACTGAATATAGACCGATCTGGACCATATTTGAGTGGGATATCGGAAGACTTTAATCAACTCACTGTTTCAAATTTCAGTGAAATCGGATAATAATTGAGACTTTTATGGGCTTAAGACCCTTAACCGGCAGATCGGTCTATATGACAGCTATATCTAAATATGGTCCGATCTGAATGGCTGACGGGAGTCTTAGTTCAATTCGCTTTTCTGGGCTTAGGTTCACATGTCAGTGGATTGGCAAAAATGGAAGCTTTATCCAATTATGGTCCGATCGGGAGCATATTTGGTTCGGAAGATGGACTCGCCTCTAAATAAGTCAATTGTTAGGCGTGCTGTGTGGCATGCGGCACCGTCTTGTTAAAACCACATGTCATACAAGTCAAGGTCTTGCATTTTTGACAAAAAAAAAAAACCATTCGCATCATCTTTGAAGAAGTACGGTCCAATGATGCCACCAGCCCATAAACCGCCCCAAACATTTTGCTTGATCATCACTCCAAAATCTACCATTCTGAATATTTACGTACCCAGTAAGCCATAAACGAACCTAGTCGCAAAACACATCAGAGAACAAACAAGTAGAATCATCCTAAGTTCGGTCGGGCCGAATCTTGGGAGCCCACCACCATGGACTCTGCTCAAAGATATGGGAACTATATCTGGTTATATACCTATTTGGACAGTACTTGGCACAGAGTCATAAAGGAGAACTTTATGCCAAATTTCAGCCAAATCGGATAAAAATCGGGGCTTGTAAGGTCTCAAGAAGTCAAATCGAAAGATCGGTTTATATGGGAGCTATATCAGGTTATGGATTGATTTGGACCGTACTTTGCACAGTAACAGAACACTATGTGCAAAATTTTATCAAAATCGGAAAAAAATTGCAGATTTCAGGGTCTCTCGGTTTATATGGGAGCAATATCAGGTTATAGACTGATTTGAAACGTACTTGGCACAATTGTTGGAAATCTCAACAGAACACTTTGTGCAAAATGTTAGCCAAAGCGTACAAAAATTGCTGCTTCCATGGGCTCAAGAAGTCAAATCGGGAGATCAATTTTTCTCTGAAGCGCTATATCTCATTTGCAATCCCCAACACCTTTATTGCCAAGTACCTGCGCAAAATTTCAAGCAGCTAGCTTTGAATTTTGAAATGGTTAGAACGCCTTTTGGCATGCTCTTAAAGTTGCATATTTCGAAAATTTATTCAGGCCACCAAATTTTCGTTGATATCTCTACCCGTTCTCACACGGCATATATTTTACGAGTCTCTTTTGATTTTCACCAAAAGTGACGGAGGTTCTGTCATCCCTTTCGCTATGTTCGTATGCCTGTTGAAATGACGTTACCTTGAAATTTCGGAATATCCTCGGCTATATACGTTTGTATGTGTTTTCGACCTGTGAGGTTTTGTCCATCTGTACTGATTAAAGTAGAAATTTGTTGAGATTTATATACAGCTCCTATGGCCTTCGAGTTGTTGTTTTGCCATAGACAGACGTGTTTTTTGGGAGCTCCAGTCGTAGCTGCCGGCATTTGCTACTTACCGCATTCTGACTCATGTAATTCGCTCCACGATATACCATAGTCTGCACAATCACTGAGGATAAAAGGCACCGCATTCTGAATTACGGGTGACTATTAATTTTTGTATTTTTTGGCCAAAATTTGCAAATATCAAAAGGAATAAGCACTGGAATAACTATTTGCCACCAACACCACTGAATTGAAAAAACAATACATCAGCTGAACTCTTCTTTCGAACCTGCCAAATCTTTACGACGATAACAAATCAACAGCTGATGGTGAAAAAGTGTTATCGATAAGTAAACTGTGTTTTAGTGCGTTTTTCAACACTGACGTTGTTCATTTACTTTCCTCCTAAAGATATGCTACAATTTTTTAATAAATGAGTGCAAAGCGACCGTTACAGTCGACATCACCAGAAATAACAGATAGCACTCCGAAAAAGCGTATTCCATACATCAATATGAGTTCCAATGCAAAAGATGTGTTTTCCTGGGACAAATTGGGTGAAATGTTAGACGAGAAGTTAAAGGATGTCGCAAAAAAAGAAGACTTGATTGAAATGAGAAATGAAATACGAGAGTTACAGCAAGAAAACATACAACTTAAAGAAGAAATGAAAAAGTTAACGTCTCGCTTGGAAATAATTGATCGAAGGTCACGTTCATCAAATGTTGTGGTCAGTGGTTTAACTTGCACATCCTCTTTACTTGCGAAAAAAGAGTTCACTAAAATTTGTACTGAAATTATGAATGTGGATGTGGATGTGGTTACAACTAGAATGGTTGGATCAGGAAGGCTTTTTATTTTTACATTGGGCTCGTGTATCCAAACTCAAAAAGTGTTATCGGCTAAAAGAAATTTAAATGGGAAGAATATTTTTATCCAGCGAGATTATACAGAAAGCGAGCAAAGCATACGATACAACATGAGAAAGTTGAAAAATGAAGTATTAAACAAAAGAATTAATGTAAATGTACGATTGGCCGAATTTTCCATTTATATCAATGAAAAACGCTTCAATTGGTCTCAGGGAAAAATTATTGCTGCCTCGGAATGTGATGCCGCCTTTTTGAAGGAAATCATTGGCGAAAATGTGTATGATATTATTTCTAGAGATAGTTACAATAACGATACTGTTACCTATAAACCAGCCTCTCAATAGCAACTCGAATCGTGCCATTTACTATCATACAATGTCTCTAACCTTCAAAAAGCACTTAATTTTGGAAATTTTTTAACATATTTAAATAAATTTGAGATATTTTTTCTTTTCGAAACCCATGTGGAAGCAAGTAAAATATCATATTTTTCAACTTTTTTTAAAGATTATTATATACACTGGGTCGAAGCAACAAGAATACATAGATCTGGCCGTGCAAGTGGTGGTTGCTTGTATGGTTTTAAAAAAGATATTAAAAGAAAGTTTAAACTCGAATTCGCTACGATTCACAATGTTACCGTTTTATGTACCAACCTTAATGGGAGCGTTTTCTATTTGATTCCATCATATTTAAATTGCACAAAATGGAAAACAGAGGCAGAAAGCTTTGAAACGTTTTTAAAAGAAATCAATCCGGAAAATTTCTGCATTTTGGGTGATCTAAACGCAAGAATAGGTGAAGAACAGTTAATGGAAAACAGATTTTTTGAAGACTTTGCATATATAAGTGGTCGTCGTAGATCAAAGGATAACACTATAAACACAAATGGCAGAAAGTTGTTGCAAATTATTGAGGATATAGGGGGTATTGTTTTGAATGGTAGAACAACTGGTGATACAGAAGGAAATTTTAGCTTTTGTGGAATAATGGGTAGCTCTGTAATAGACTACAATATATGCTCCCACAGCTTTTTGAGATACGTTGAAGATTTTAGTATAGATATGAAAATTTTTTCGGACCATATGCCCTTACACTTAGAGATCAAGGTACCAAATCAATGTCGGACGAGTGATAATGAAAGGGTGTCTATATGCAAACTACATTGGAAGGACAAGTTTAAGATTCAGTATAGGCAAAACCTCACAACACTGTGTAATGGTTCCCATTTTTCTGCCGACTTACTAGCAATAGACATGATTGACACGGTTATATCTAAAATAAAACAATCGAACGTAGTAAAGGAGAGAAAATCTGTTTTTGAGCCGAGGCAGAAATGGTTCGATTGGGGGTGTTTTCGTTTGCGGGCAAGCATGATGAAGAATTTGAGAATGTACAGACGTTCACATACACTGATAAATCGAAGGCGTTATTTTTTATCAAGGGCTAAGTTTCGGTCTCTATGCAGTAAGAGAAAACAGGCGTATTATAATAATAATCTGAGAAAATTAGACTATATAAACTGTAGTAAGGACTGGTGGGCTCTGTCCAAATCGTTAAAAACCCCTTCTGCCTCCCACAGAGGTAATCTTAATGCAGACCAGTTCAGATGCCACTTTGAACAGATTTTGCAGTATACGGATGAGGAGCAAGCAGTGAGCTGGTGTATACCCTTTTTATGGGACCCCTTTCTAGATTCCCCTATAGAATTCGTCGAATTACTCAATGTCATTAAAAAGCTGAAAACAAACAAGTCTCCAGGGCAGGACGGCATACCCTACGAGTTTTATAAATATGCTCCCCATAATTTTTTGAAGAATGTTCTCCTTATTTTTAATAGGATTTTTTTACATGTGGATATACCAATATCTTTCACACAATCTATATTGATTCCCCTTTTTAAAAAAGGCGATCCTAACATTGCTTCAAATTATAGAGGATTATCGCTCATGGATACAATTTCGAAAATTTTCAATACCATCCTATTAAATCGTATTACAGGTTGGCTGGAACGTGAAAATATCCTTAACGAATTTCAAGCAGGTTTTAGAAAGGAATATTCAACGGTGGATAACATTTTTAACCTTGTGAATACTGTATATCTCAATATGAATGATAATAAGCCCACTTATAGTTTTTTCGTCGATTTTTCGACAGCATTCGATTTGATACCTAGAAACAGCCTTTTTTACAAATTATCAGGTATGGGTTTATCTACGAAGGTAATAAAAATTTTACAAGGTCTGTATAATAATACAACTACAAAGATTTGGGACGGTTGCAGTTTTTCGAAGGCATTTAGCGTAAATTCGGGTGTGAAACAGGGATGTATTCTAAGTCCGACACTGTTTTCATTATACATCAACGATCTACCAGACGAATTACCGGGTGGAGTCAGTGTCGCAGGTTGTAATATTAAAGTATTACTTTACGCAGATGACATAGTAATTCTATCTGATTCCCCCAATGGTTTACAAACGATGATAAACTCTTTGCAAGGGTATTGCACTAAATGGCGTTTGAAAGTCAACTTATTGAAATCGAAGATACTTGTTTTTCGTAGAGGTAGTCGAATAAAGTCAGGTCTGAAATGGTATTATGATAATCAAGAGATTGAGATTGTAAACCGATACACCTATCTTGGAGTTGAACTTGCATACAATTTATCATTCAATACTCACTTACAGACTAAACTTTTGTCTTCCAAGATGGCTATAAATTCTACATGGTCGAAATATTTAGCCCAACCTAGAATATCGAAAAGTAATAAATTGAAGATTTTCACAGCATGCTCTAGATCAATAATGTTTTATGCTTCACAAATATGGGGTTTCCAGAAATATGAATGTGTGGAGAAACTGCTAAGATTTTTCATTAAAAAAATGTTGTACCTTCCAAATAATACGCCAAACTATATCATACACTTAGAAACTGGTCTACCCACTTTATATATGTCTACGTTAAAGAATCATTTTTGTTATGTCAGCAGAGTTCTGCGTTTAGGATCACACAGATTGCCACGAGTACTTGCAGAAAAAGTTTTGGAGTTGAAAATATATTGGGCGAAAGAATGGTCAAATATATGCGAAAAGATACAATACTTTCCTCCCAATCATAACGTCCCCGTTTGTTATTATTGGAAGGAGATTATTGACAATTTGAGTACTCACGAACGTAATGATTTTTGTAGCAGTGCAAATAACTCGCAATTCCATGATCTTTATTCTTGCTTACAATACAGTCAAATCCCTTCTTGTACTGCAGATCTATCTGCATATGCAACAGGTTTGATTATAAAAGCTAGAGGTGGCCTGCTTGACTTGAATGCCAAACATTTCACTGGAAGAAATAACTCAAATGTATTTTGTTCAATTTGTAATTTAAACCAGCCCGAAGACACATTACATTTTATTGGAGCTTGCCCTATTTTAGCAGAATACAGAACAATATTTTTTGGCAAGCGTGTTCTTGAAGAGAGTGAAGTTATTCAGATACTAAATGGCACGAATTTTCTTTCACTGTACAAATATATTATTGCTAGTTGTAAATATAGAAAATTAATTCTAAATGAATACAATATCTAATCACATTTGAATTCTTTTTATTGTATAACTTAATATGAGAAAATGGCAAACAGCAAATCGCTAAGCCAAACATAGATGTAGAATACGAATCATTTATATATAATTTATCGAGGAAGTAACATAAGCAATTTGTAAGCTCATCTATTAATTAAATAAAAAAAAAATAAAATATACAGCTCCTATATTCGTCCAAATTACACATGTAAGGACTTTGTGACTAAAATTTTCAACCGATTTGAACGAAAATAGGCTTAGAATGTGATTTTGAAAATTGCAAATTTGTCCATTTTGCCCCATTCGAACCCAGGCGTTCAGTGTCTTAGGCGGACACGCCAACCTCTGCACTTCGGTGGCCTCTATTGCATGTGCATGTGCTCTCCTACATATCGTCAAATATATTTTCAGATTGAGATTCACCGATTTTACATGTGATCTCGTAGTCCTATGTGTCCCGCTATGATACCAAGAGCTATAGTGACCTCCTTCTTGCTTCCTCTCAGCAATAGCCTCGTCTTCTCACGATCTGGATCCCCCCATAGGATTTTCGCCGTCCTACCGACCATTTCGCTGTTCAACAATTTTGAATGCGCATTCGTCGCTCACTCCCTTAACATGGACTGCGTCGACCCGAAAGGCTTGGGGTTAACCAAGTTTATTGACGGCAGTCCTCTGGCCTTCACCGCCAAATCGTCTGCCCTTTCATTTCCCCTTACTACGTTATGGTCCGGCACCCAAACGATGCGGATTTTCCCATACTCAGAGAAGGCGTTAATCTCCTTCTTACACTGCAAGACTGTTCGTGAACTTACCGCCCGGGTTGTTATTGCCCTTATGGCAATTTTAATGTCGGTAAAGATGTTCACACTCGACATCCCCGCGTTAGCACCACACCACTTCACGCATTCCATGATCGCCCGGATCTCCGCCTGCTGGACCCAATTATGGTCTGGCAGTCCAAAACAGATCTCAGTCACTGAGTTCTCATATAAAACCCGTTACAAAAGCGGAACCTCGATTTTAAACTTAGACTCATATTTTCTTAGAATACGTCGTAGATTTTGATTTTGATTAGCGATTTGTCAATATAAAAATTTACTTACCCTAATATATACCAATCTCCACTTTAAGCTCTTGGACCCCTAAAAAACGCACCCGATTTTGTTGAAAATTAGCACAATGAGCTTGGTTACATTCTTCGACTATATTTGGAAATGGCCCCTATATAGACCGATGTCCCGATTAACAGTCCTTGACTCACTATAGGTTTATTTAGTATAGTTGCGTTAGACTCCTTGACTTTCGTACCGCGTTTGGTACAGTTCGGAGCATATTTCGATATAGCTGAAATGTATGTACTCGACATCCTTCTTCATTTTGGCCCTGATCGGTCCAGATTTGGATATGTGTTGTGTAAGGCCACACGACATCCTTATTCAATTTGGCCCAGGTCGGTCCAGATTTGGATATAGCTGCCATATAGTCCGATCTCTCGACTTAAGGTCTTGTCCTCATAAAAAGCACATTTATAGTCCGATTTCGCCGAAATTTGGGACTGTGAGTTATGCTTAGTCCCTCGATATGTTCTCTTCAATTTGACCCTGATCGGTCCGAATTTGGATATATCTGCCAAAAAGACCGATCTCTCGGTTTAAAGATTTGGGCACATTAAAGGCGCATTTATTGTCTGAAATTTGATACAGTGGCTTATGGTAGATCAGTATATAATTGGATATAGCTGACAAAAAGACCAATTTTTATACCCTCCACCATAGGATGGGGGTGTACTAATTTCGTCATTCTGTTATTAACTCCTCGAAATATTCGTGTAAGACCTCATAACATATATATATTCTTGATTGTCATGACATTTTCGATCTAGCCATGTCCGTCCGTCTGTCCGTCCGTCTGTCCGTCGAAAGCACGCTAATTTTTGAAGGAGTAAAGCTAGGTGCTTGAAATTTTGCACAAATACTTCCTGTTACTGTAGTTCGATTGAGGTTGTAAATGCGCCATATCGGTCCATGTTTTGATATAGCTGCCATATAAACTGATTTTGACTTCTTGAGCCACCATGGGGTGCCATTCATATCCCATTTGGCTGAAATTTCCCACAAGGTGCTTTGTTATGATTTCCAACAACTGGGTAATGTATGGTTGAAATCGGTCAATAACCTGATATAGCTGTCATATAAACCGATCTGGGGTCTTGACTTATTGAGCCACCAGAGGGCGCAATTCTTATCCCATTTGGCTAAAGTCCCACTCAAGGTGTTCTGTTATGATTTCCAACAATTGTGTTACGTATGGTTGAAATCGGTCAATAATCTGATGTAGCTGTCATATAAACCAATCTGTTGCCTTGACTTCCTGAGCCTCTAGAGGGCGCAATTTCTGATTTGGGTCAAATTTTACCTGACGTGCTTCGCTATGGTTTCCACCAACTTCCACTTCCACCAAGCTTAGTATGCTTCAAATCGGTTCATAACCTGATATTCCTGCCATATAAACCGATCTTGAATCTTGACTTCTTGAGTCACTAGAGGGCGCAATTCTTTTCCGATTTTGCTGAAATTTTGCATAACGTGTTTTGTCATGACTTCCAAAAACTGTGCGAAATATGGTTCAAATCGGCCCATAACCCGATATTCCTTCCATATAAACCGATCTTGAATTCTTGAGCGACTAGAGGGCGCAATTCTTTTCCGATTTTGCTGAAATTTCGCATAACGTGTTTTGTCATGACGTCTAAAAACTGTGCGAAATATGGTTCAAATCCGTCTATAACCTGATATAGCTGCCATATAAACCGATCTTGGATATTGACTTCTTGAGCCACTAGAGGGCGCAATTCTCATCCAATTTGTCTGAAATACAACGGCTTCTCCCATGACTTTCAAATATGTTCTGAATTCTAAAGGGCGTAATTCTTATTCGATTTGGCTGAAATTTTACACAATAACTTCTACTATTGTCTACAATATTTTATTCAATTATGGTCCGAAGCGGACCATAACTTGTTTGTTCTACAAAATTGTACAATGATTTATATTTATTAGACCATTCAACGTCCCTGCCGAATTTGGTCCAAATCTGACCATATGCCGATTGATCTGCTATGGCTGCATAACTTATTGCATTTTTCACTGGATACTCGACGTGGTGGATATCCAAAGTTCGGCCCGACCGAACTTAATGCCTTTTTATTTGTTTTCTTTTTTTCACAACTTACCTACTTATAACAATACACTTCTCCTCTCATTAAAGAAACATGATGGTAAAAAAAACTGCGTTGGTCCTCTGTGAATATTGGAAATTTTTATTTCAAAACTTTGTCAAACTCCATTACGATTTTAATAAAGCCTATAATATTTGAAAATTTACATGTCATACTGACATTCATTATAGTACTGGGAGACAAACATCCCTACATACTTTGTTTGCAAATATCCCAGAAGTCTGTTGCTTTAGATCTCTTACAAAAATGTATAAAAACCATTAAACTTTATCCACGCAAGCTCTTATTCAATTCTAAATTTTGTCTTTAAATTTCTTTTTTTCTCAAAGTTTTTTTTTTTGGCAGGAGGACGTGGCACAAAATTGAAGGCAAAATCGAAATATTGAATAACAAAACATTTTAAAGTGTCAATTTGCCGCTTTAATGCCAAAACAAAACTTTTGTACTTCATTTCCGTTTCCTTTTGATTGGCGAAAACAACGCCCAAACGCACACCATTGCCGCCAACAGCAGCGCCACCCCAAACTCATGAAGAGTCCCTGCATTTGACATCTTTGCTTGTAAGGAACGTTGGTTTAGTCTTGCTAATACCTCCTCCTCCCCAAGCTGTGTTGAGCCTTGAATTGGATTTTATTGAATTTTTGGGCAAAATTTTTATGGAGTCTTTCGTTTCGTTTCTGTTCTTTTGGCTTTTTTGATGTTTTTGTTGCTCTTACTGATGTGGCATGCTCTTAAAAGTTAAAGAATTTTATTTTTTTTTCAAGTCGGTGTCTATGATCTGAGCAAACAAAATCATCATCATTGGCATCGCCATCAACATCGACATCGTCATATCAATGAAGAGCCTCATCAGTTACATTTCCGTTTCCGTGAGTCTCTTCTGACTGACAGTCATTTGAGAAAAAAAAATTTACCTCCCTTATGCTTTTTCCCCGGTAGTTAAAAACCCAAAAATATACATCATGGCCATGGCCAAAATGTTAGGAATTGTTGGTTATGGCTTCATTACGTTTCAATATCAAGGCAGAGATTTTATTTTGCCAAAGTTACATCTGTTGTCGTCTCAGATGAAGATGTTGTCATCTTTAATAAGCACAGGGAGAGTATCTGTAGCAAAATGCCTTCGACTGCAAGCCGCCTTTCATAACGAATTTTATAGGATTTTGTTAGAATCATATTAAATTTTTTTTTTTTTTTTTTTTATTACCGTCATCTGAATGATGGTTTCTGTTTCTGGGAAAGGCAAATTATAACAAAATCACCCTCGCTCTCTCTCTCTGCCCAACTTCCCCCAGACATTCGCTTGATGACATAAGAAAATCTTGCAGCTTTCAATTATTTATTTCCATTTAAAATGAAAAACTCATCTTTGGCCAAAATACTCGTTTAGCAAAACATTTTTCATTCATCCCTATTTGGTTATGTTATTGCAGTTGCTAGTATTTTTGCAGGATTTTTTCCCTTTCCCATCCCCCCCAAAGGAATTCGAACAAGTGTTCCTTCCAGAGTCTTTAAATTTTAGGGGGGAGGTTTTGCATCAGCACTTATTGTCCTTTGAAATCGAAACACTAAGGAATGGGTGTCAATTAGTTTGATATTTCATATACATATGTACCCATACATACATAAATACATACATACATAGATGTTGGTGAGTGTGTTTGCATATTTTAAGATTTAAAGATTAATTCGTTACAGTATTTTGTAATGGAGTTATTGCAGTATATTGTCAAGTATTTAAAAGCCAATTTGGAACTCATATTTCAATTGCATATCTATCTGCATGCGTGTGTGCATGCAAGTGTATGTGAATGTCTTTAGGCTGGATATAAATTTTCCCAAATTACAGAGATTACTGACATTCTTGTTTGACAAGATTAGATTTCGAATAACTGAACATGTTAGTTCAATTATAAATAATGTGGAAAATATTTCATCTGTGAATGGGAACAAAGACAAAAAATGTTGAAGAATTTATTTATTTATGTTTTGCATAAAATGCCAATCTTTCATATGTCTATATGGATATTGATTTATTACTCATACGTCTTAATTTGTACAAAAGAGCCTTTATGCAAAATATGTTTATTAAAATAAACAAATACACAGCAATACAGCATTCACAATGTGTATGTGTATGCATACGTAGGAAGCGAAGAGTTTTCCAAAAAATTTAATTTTTTGAGATAAAAGATTGGATTTTTATTTCATTACTAGCTGACCCGAGCCCGCTCGGCTACGCCTTCTTTTACTTTATATGTAACAAAAGTTTCCTTGGAATATACATTTTCGAAGATCTTTTAGTGAAATACCATGCTAACTTGACTAAGAGTTTAACAATATAAGTGCCTTTATCTGAATCCCATATGATCTTTATTGGTCTACGAATTTAAGTTTGGATGTAAGGTGTACTCCATTCTTTAAAGACTTAATTTCAGCCCGATATTCTCATGATGTCTGATTTTGGGGTGTTTTCGGGATGAGGTGGTCCCCCCCCCCATACTTGGCCCTGAAAAAATATCAGCATCTTGCTCTTCTCTCAAATACCATTTATTTAAACCCCATATTGCCATTGGTTTTGAGGGGAGTTTTCAGGAGAAGGCGTCCCCCAAACACATGGCCCCAAAAAAATAGGCTTTCAAATTCGTTTTCTTATCTCAAATACCTTTCATTTGAGCCATATACTGACATGGTCGAAAAATTTTTAACCCTTTGGGGGGTGTTTTGGGGAAGGGGTGATACCCTAAATACATTATCCAACATTTGGATATCAAATTCGTATTCTACTCACAAATACCTTTATTTGAGCCCCATTGAGATGGTCAGTAAAAAATTGCTGTTTGTGGGGTATTTAGGGAAAGAGGTAGACCCCCAGAAAATTGGCCCGAAAGTGGGTATCAATCCTTGCTCTACCCCCCAATTCCTTTCATTTAAGCCCTACATTGACATGGTCGGTAAATATGCCCGATTAGGGGTTTTTTGGGGAGTGGGATGGTCCCCCAAACACTAAGCCCTGAAAATATACCAGCAACGTGCTCTCTTCTCATTTGAACCCCATATTGCCATTGGCCTCAAAATTGGATATCCTTTTCTAATCTCACATACCATTCACTTAGACCCATTATTGAAAAACCCAGCAAATATGTCCGGTTTGGGCCCTTAAAACTATGAATATCGAGCTCAACTGTCTTGAAAAACTACATTGTCTTGGTGAGCTAGTACGTCCTACTTGGAGGTTATTATGGCAGTGGGATGTCCCCTAGACAGTTGGTCCCGAATGTTGATGTCAGATTTATGGTCTACTCTCAAATAACCTTCATTTAAGCTCCATTTTTTCCATAGTCGGCATACATGACCGGTTTGGGGGGTGTTTTCGAAGATGGGGCGGCCACTCAGTGACTTGGCTTTGAAAATATATATCAGATTCGTGTTCTCTTATTTGACCCTCATATTGAAATGGTCAACAAATACTTCCTATTTGGGTGGTGTTATTGGGGTGGTGTTATTTTCCCGAACATTGATATCAGATTCTTGCTTTACTCCCATTTGAGCCCCATATTGCTATGGTCGTAAATTTGTCTTCTTTGGGGATGACCTCGGGGATGGGCGTCCCCCCAAGCACTTGGTCCCACATACATACGGCATACATGGCCGGTTTGGGGTTGTTTTGGGAGATGGGGTGGCTTTGACAATATATATCATATTCGTGTTCTTCTCTAAAATATCTCTTATTTGACCGTCATATTGCAATGGTCAACAAATACTTCCCATTTGGGTGGTGTTATGGGGGTGGGGTGGCCCCATAGACACTTTTCCCGAACATTGATATCGTGCTTTACTCCCAAAGACCTTTCATTAGAGCCCCATATTGCTATGGTCCCCAAATTTGTCTTCTTTGGGGGATGATATCGGGGGTGGGCGGCCCCCAAACAATTGGTCCTACATCTGGATATCAGATTCGTATTCTACACTCAAATACCTTTCATTGAAGCCCTGTATTGCCATGGTCAGTAAATAAGTCCTGTTGTTTTGGGGAAGGGGTGGACCCTAAGAAATTTCGTCCCACAATTGGATATCAGATTCGAATTCTACTCGCATATACCTTTCATTTGAGTCCCATATTGACATGGTCGGTAAGTATGTCCGATTTAGGGGTGTTTTAGGGGTTGGGGTGATCCCCCAAACACTTGGTCCGACAATTGAGTATAAGATAGGTTTTCTAATCTTAAATACCTTTCATTTGAGTCCCATATTGTCGTGATTGGTATTAATATATATTTGGTAGGTTTTGGGGTGGGGCGCCCCCCCTAGGTACCCCATCCGAAATTGGGATACTAAATTTTTGTTTGTGTTTTGTTTCTGTAAGAGAGCACACAAAATATCGCTTAAATCGCACCACCCATCTTCGAGATCTGGCATTTCTGAAAATTAAAGTAAGGGGGAGGGTCCGCTCCCTCTTCAGATATCAAAAAATGTAGTAACCTATTTTCACCTCGGAATCAAATCGGTTCAGACGTTTCTGAATCTATAAGGAACACACAAACAAACACAACTAGATTTTTATATATAAGATTTCTCAGAATCGGAAAAACATATAAATGGAAGCTATATCTAAATCTGAACCGATTTCCAGCAAACTTCATAGATATTGTGGAAATCGAAAGCGTTGTACTAAGTTTTGGGAAGATTGGTCAGTAAATGCGCTTGCAGTGGTTCTGGGAGTGAAATTCGGGTGATATATATATGAGAGCTATATCTAAATCTGAACCGATTTCTATGAAATTCACCAGTAATGTCGAGAGTCAAGAGGAATCCTTCCTATCAAATTTCAAAAGAATCGGTTAACAAATGACCATTTTATTGCATTATTACTTCAAATCGGACGAACATATATATGGGAGCTATATTAAAATCTGAACCGATTTCTATGAAATTCACAAGTAATGTCGAGAGTCAAGAGAAAATCCTTCTCATCAAGAATGGGCAATTTAAATGGGCTTCGTCACTAGGCCGAAAAACATGCCTGTACCAAATTTTAAGACGATTGGATGAAAATTGAGATCTGTAGTTTGAACACAAATTAACATGGACGAGCGGACAGAAAGACAAATGGACAGACAAACAGACGGACAGACAGACGGACGTAGCTAAGTCGAATTAGAAAGTGATTTTGAGATGATCGTTAAAATTATCAATGGGTATATCTCTCTTGCTTCTAGGAACCGAACAAGGATATTATAGAAACCGGTTTATATGGGAGCTAATTCAAGTAAGGCCACCGTAGCGCAGAGGTTAGCATGTTCGCCTATGACGCTGCACGCGTGGGTTCGAATCCTGGCAGAACCATCAGAAATTTTTTTCAGCGGTGGTTATCCCCTCTATAGAAAGAAGGTTTCTATCATTGTGAATAAACTTGAATCCGACAGTACTCATTGATATGAAAAATATGCTATCGCCCAATTGACACTCATAGGGTAGTTTTTGGGTATTATTTATCAGGCAACGCCCTACTTTTGCTTTTACTTACTGTTCTAATGATATACTTTGGCGTCACATACAATATCATCTTAAGTTTTTAAGTCTATTTTTTTCCAAATTATCATTATACTGCTATTTTCCGTTTTTTTAAAGCATTTTTCTACCAAAATTACTCATTTGCCTTTAAATAATCCTATTTTCTTCTTTAACAGTTATGAAATTGCCTTTACTCCCTCCAAGTACATTGAAACATCGGAGGGTGGTCTGGTGATTATATCAATTAAC
The DNA here is from genome assembly GCF_963082655.1 of Stomoxys calcitrans. Lineage (NCBI taxonomy): Eukaryota > Metazoa > Arthropoda > Insecta > Diptera > Muscidae > Stomoxys > Stomoxys calcitrans. The sequence continues at coordinate 131,925,744 of NC_081556.1, read as the reverse complement.
GAAGGAGATGGTGGACGCTATGACAGTTATTTAGGCGGTACACTGCTGTGCAGTTACAGCGTCAACGTTGATGCCCACAGGTAAGTTTGTCCCATGGACACTAAGCGACAACCAAAGACACACACATTTTTTCGTCCACTCTTGCGCCCCTCCCTCCCAACCAAACATGACGAGAGAAAAGAAAATAAGAAAAACCAAATCAGCTTAACGAATATTTTCGTAAAGAATTTTACCAAGGACAATATTTAATGATTTATATTTTCCTTTTACTCTCCCCTGCGAAGTTGATATGCGCAGTGCGGTGCATGTAACAAGAAGAAAATTAATGCCGCAGCACGTTTCATTTCATAAAGTATTGGGAAAAAAATTCAATGAGTTTATATTTCACAGTTTTCCCTTAACAATTTTGCCATCCTTACTTCGTTTATTAACTTTTATTTAAATGTTTTCTTTTTTTCTGGCGTTTTTTTTTCGATTCCTTGCCTTACTAGGGGAAATTTTCACTTGAGCAACTGTTCACTTTATCGATTTCCGTTTGTATGAAGGCAGCAATTATGAAAGGCCTTTCCTTGTGTTTTCATATCATTTCCCACTTTTGTAGGATATTTTCTGTATTTTCCCTTTCCTTAGTTGTTTGCACTCAATGTTGGTTAATTTATTTTCAGTGTATATCATTTCAGAGGACATAAGTACCAATGGCAAAAGGGTTAATTATAAGGATGTTGATAAATTTTTTAGAAAAAAAAAATCGAGTTTTTAAGAAAAATATTACTACCCACGAAAATTCCTAGCAAATTTGTTTTTGACTACAATGATGTTATTATAGTTTTGACAGGGAAAAATTTAATTTAAAAAAATTATTAATTTCCAAGACTCTTTTCTTAGCAATTCTAAACAATAATAATATCATACTTAAAAAATTTTTTTAAATATGCAGTAAAAGTAAGCAAGTAAAAGCGTGCTATGTTCGGCCGGGCCGAATCTTATATACCCTCCACCATGGATCGCATTTGTCGAGTTCTTTTCCCGGCATCTCTTCTTAGGCAAAAAAAGGATATAAGAAAAGACTTGCTCTGCTATTAGAGCGATATCAAGATATGGTCCGGTTTGGACCACAATTAAATAATATCTTGGAGACCTGTGTAAAATGTCAGCCAAGTCGAAAAAGAAATGGACCCTTTGGGGGCTCAAAAAATAAAATAGAGAGATCGATTTATATGGGAGCTGTATCGGGCTAAAGACCGATTCAGACCATAACAAACACGTATGTTGATGGTCATGAGAGGATCCGTCATACAAAATTTCAGCCGAATCGGATAATAATTGCGACCTCTAGAGGCTCAAGAAGTCAAGATCCCAGATCGGTTTATAAGGCAGCTATATCAGGTTATGAACCGATTTGAACCATACCTGGCACAGTTGTTGAATATCATAACAAAATACTTCGTGCAAAAATTCATTCAAATCGTATAATAATTGCGACCTCTAGAGGCTCAAGAAATCAAGACCCAAGATCGGTTTATATGACAGCTTTTTATACCCTCCACCATAGGATGGGGGTATACTAATTTCGTTATTCTGTTTGTAACACCTCGAAATATGCGTCTGAGACCCCATAAAGTATATATACTCTTGATCGTCATGTCATTTTAAGTCGATCTAGCCATGTCCGTCCGTCTGTCCGTACGTCAGTCCGTCCGTCTGTCTGTCCATCCATCTGTCCGTCTGTCCGTCCGTCTGTCGAAAGATCGCTAATTTTCGAAGGGGTTAAGCTAACCGCTTGAAATTTTGCACAAATGCTTTTTATTGGTGTAGGTCGGTTGGAATTGTAAATCGGCCAAATCGGTCCATGTCTTGATATAGCTGCCATATAAACCGATCTTGGGTCTTGACTTCTTGAGCCTCTAGAGGGTGCAATTTTTATCCGATTTGACTAAAATTTTTCACATGGTGTTTTGGTATCACTTCCAATAACTGTGCGAAGTATGGTTCAAATCGGTCCATGTGTTGACTTCTTGAGCCTCTAGAGGGCGCAACTCTCGTCCGATTTGACTGAAATTTTGCACATGGTGTTTTGGTATCACCACCAATAACTGCGCCCAGTATGGTCCATGTGTTGATATAGCTGCCATATAAACTGATCTGGGATCTTGACTTCTTTAGCCCCTAGAGGGCGCAATTCTAATCCGATTTGGCAGAAATTTTCTACAACGGCTTCTCTCATGACCTTCAAAAGACGTGTCTTATATGGACTGAATCCATCAATAGCTTGATACAGCTCCCATATAAAACTATCTCCCGATTTTGCTTCTTGAGCCCCTACAAGGCGAAATTCTTATCCGATTGAACTAAAATATTACACAATGACTTCTACAATGTACAGCATTTATTTATGGTCCGAATCGGACTATAACTTCATACAGCTGCAATACCATAATAGTTCTTATTCAATATTTTTTGTTTGCCTAAAAAGAGATACCGCGCATAGAACTCGACAAATGCGATCCATGGTGGAGGGTATATAAGATTCGGCCCGGCCGAACTTAGCACGTTCTTACTTGTTTTAGTTTTATACAAATTTCTTTAAATTTGTACTTTTACAGCATTTTTATATATTTTTTCTAAATATATATTCTTAAACATTTTTAAGATTTTTATAAAATTTTCAGTAAAAATGTTTTCGTTTTTTTTTTTTTGTTTACCTTTTTATATATTTTTATGACCTACACCACTACTGTGGTACAGGGTATTTTAACTTAGTGCATTTGTTTGTAACACCCAGAATGAGGGGAGATAGACCCATTGATAAGTATACCGATCGACTCACAATCACTTTCTGATTCGATTTAGCTATGTCCGTCTGTCTGTCTGTATGTCTCTCTGTCCGTCCGTCCGTCTGTTCGTCTGTCTATGTTAATTTGTGTAAAAAGTATAGGTCACAGTTTTCATCCGATTTGGTGCGGTCATGTTTTTCGGTATACAGACGAAGCCAATTGAAATTGGAAAAAATCGGTTTAGATTTGGCTATTGCTCTCTTATATATGTTCGTCCGATTTGCAGTAATAGTGCAATAAAATCGTCATTTGTTAACCGATTCTCTCGAAATTTTGCAGGAAGGATTTTCTTATGGCTCCCGACATTACCGGTGAATTTCATAGAAATCAATTCGGATTTAAATATAGCTCCCATATATATGTTCTTTCGATTTGCAGTAATAATGCTCTTAAATGGTCATTTGTTAACCGATTCTTTTGAAATTTGTTAACAAGGATTTCCTCTTGACTCTCGACGTTACTGATGAATTTCATGGAAATCGTTTCAGATATAGATATAGCTTTCATATGTATATATATCGCCCGATTTTTACTCCTAGAGCCACTGCAAGCGCATTTATTGACCAATCTTCCCACAACATCGTACAAAGCTATCTTCGACGACTGTGACAGTATTTGAGAAGTTTTCGCGAAATCGGTTCAGATTTAGATATAGCTCCCATATACATATTCGTCCGATTTGCTGTAATAATGCATTAAAATGGTCATTTGTTGACCGATTCTTTTGAAATTTGTTAGAAAGGATTTTCTCTTGACTCTCGACATTATTGGAGAATTTCATGGAAATCGGTTCAGATTTAGATATAGCTGTCATATATGTATATCGCTAGATTTTCACCCCAAGAGCCACTGCAAGCGCATTTATTGACTAATCTTCCCAAAACTTCGTACAAAGCTTTCTTCGGCGACTGTGACAGTATATGAGAAGTTTGCTCGAAATCGGTTCAAATTTAGATATAGCTCCCATATATATGTTCGTCCGATTTGCAGTAATATTGCGATAAAATGGTCTTTTCTTAACCGATTCTCTCGAAATTCGGCAGGAAGGATTTTCTTATGACTCTCTACATTACTGGAAAATTCCATGGAAATCGGTTCAGATTTAGATATCGCTGTCATATATGTATATCGCCAGATTTTCACTCCAAGAGCCGCTGCAAGCGCATGATTTGATCAATCTTGCCAAAATTTTGCACCTCGCATTCCTTGACGTCTACCACATTATCTGAGAAGTTTGCCTTAAATCGGTTAAGAATTAGATATAGCTCCCACATTATTCGTATAGGGTAGGTGTAGGGTATTATACAGTCGGCACCGCCCGACTTTTGTCCTTTCTTACTGGTTTTCATTAATTTAGTTTGTATCCCTTTTGTTACATCACTCTCATCTAAAGTGTTCCTTCACCAATAACCCTTTTATCATTTACTTTCATATTTCATTTGCTCACACTCATCAATGTTCATAAATTAACACTCCACCTCCATATTGTGCTGCCATGACTGTACTAAACTTAAAAAAAGCATGGTTAAATGCAAAATATTCGTTCAGCCGTGGCATATTTACCTCCCACATACAGACTTATTTATACTCTCTGCCTTAATGTGTGTGTGTGTGTGTGTTTTGGTTCCTGTTGTTAACTCTTTCATTTACGCTCTTTTATTTGCCTTGATTTTAATTACAGATGTACACCGCCATCGAAGAAAAACGATTATCAGAAAATTTACTCACATTGGTGTAATGAATTTGAAAAATATAAATCAGCCATGAAGCAATGGCAAGCCAAGCAAGAGGTAAGTGAATGTGAAGAATAACGAAGTAAACATAACCAAAGAATAAAATATTTCAAATACACTTTAACCCTTAAGTGAAGCCAAGGGCCTGGCTTGACCTTTTTCATCTTATTGCACACATTTTTGAAATGTGATTAATGTTGTTTTTTTCCAAAAAACTGGTAAACTTATACGGTTTTTATTTAAGGATACATGATTATACGTGGGCTGCTAAAATTATTTCTGGGCAAATAATGGAAATTTAAATATTTATCTTCAAAAATGTGTTTATTGTTTCTCCAAGCATGATTTGTATAGTTGCGCTCAAATCAATTGTCGCAGCACATTTTCCTCTCCGCTTGAGACACCCCCAAATCGTGGTTATGAACTCTTCAACAGCATTGTCTGGCGACCAAAATCGATGAACATGAATTTTTTCTTAATGTTCGAAAGTTAAGTTCTTGGGTGGAAGGGAGTATAATCCGTCAATTCTACGTTTTGGCCGGTTCAAAAAGGCACTGGTTTGAGCCTTTGTGTGAGAGCTCGCATTATCATGGTAAATTCGTCTTCTCTTGTTCGTTTTTCGAATTTGTCCTAAGACTTCAAGCAAAAAACCATTCTGAATTGACTGTCCTACGTTGCTCACGCGGAACAGGCCAGTTTTGAAGGGTTCGTATGGGAGATGTTTCTGGTTATGCAACGATGCATACCATACTTGGCATGTATATTAAAGAGTTGTTTTCCGAAATTTGCAGCCACATCGTATAAGAATTACGTCCTCTAGAGGCTCAAGAATTCCCTTCTGAAGATAGGTTAAATCTGGCTATTGACCGATTTAAACCATACAGTTGTTGAACGTCATTACAAAATGTCACGTCCAAAATTTCAGTCAAATCGGATAAGACTTTCGCCTTCTAGAGCCTCAAGGAGTCAAGATCCGAGATCTTAGTCTTGTTAAAGCATGCGCTGGAATCCATTTAGTAAATTTTCCCCATATTTTTTGGTTTTTTTTTTTTGCTACGCATTGATCCCTAAATGGTGTTCCTTTGAATCGGCCCTTATTCCAGCCTGCATCCTACAATCTGCTAGTACCTCCTAGCAACTACGTACGGTCCACATAGATTGCATTCAGGAACTGGCGCTTGGATAAAAATGCCAATACTGAACTGCTGGCAAACAGGCAAGATCTTCGTGTGCCAATGTGCTTAGGCGCGAAAAATGTCTTTACGAACAGCGTCTGCGTACTAAGGTTCTTGCTTCTACACGAGGAACACAACGAAGTAAGAGCTTTTGGTCGTTCGTGAAAAGAGTAAAGGGTAGGTCTTCATCTATTCCAACTCTTGTTAAGGATGATCAAACGTTCACTGAACCGGTTGATAAGGCTAAATTGTTGGCTGATATATTTGAAGGGAACTCTTCCCTGCGGGATAGCAATCAACCACTCCCCTCAATCGAAAATGAATCTGACATCATGCCCCAAATATTTTTTCGAACTCGTGGAGTTAAAAGGGTTCTTGAAAATCTAAACGTAAATAAATCCCCGGGCCCAGTTGGCATATCAACACTTGGCTTACGCAAGTGTTCTCCGACGCTTGCTCGTCCATTACGAAACCTTTTCAACCTTGCCTACCGTGCGGGAGTCTTCCCGGCGCGTTGGAAGTTTGCGAACGTTCAGCCAATATCCAAGAAGGGTGAGGCAAACAACCCCGCGAATTATCGGCCAATTGCGATATGCTCCGCTCTCTCCAAGGTCAAGGAGAGCATGGTTAATCACCATCTTCTGAGGTATTTAGAGTCTAATGGCCTTCTTATCGAGTGACCTCATGGCACTTCTGTCGGAACGTTGAAATCGCTCAATCCACCAGTTCGGTGAGAGTAAGGTTGTGGCTGTGGATAACTCCAAGGCATTTGATAGGGTCTGGCACGGTGCACTACTATCAAAGCTTGTCGCATTTGGTGTCGGTAATGGCTTCGTTCGATTTATTTCGAGCTTTCTCAGTGATCGCACTATTCGAGTCGTTATAGATGGGTTCTCATCCAATGAGCACAAACTTACCTCAGGTGTACCCCAGGGCTCTGTTCTTTCTCCTTCTCTTTTTCTAATTTTCATCAACGATCTGTTGAGTTAGACATCGAATCCGATCTACTCATTTGCGGATGACAGTAATCTCTGTCATTCGTACTCATTCGACCATAAGCCAAGTCTTCGAGAAATTGAGGACAAGAGGCGGGTTATGGACGGTACACACTGCCAGGATTTGCTGACCATTTCTCAGTGGGGTCGAATGAATCGAGTAGATTTTAATGCACGGAAGACTCAGTGCTGCTTGTGACTTATGTTAGGCTTTTTGACATTCGTGTCCCATGTGTTTCAGATCGTCTAGTCTGTATTTGGATAAAGCTGCCAAAAAGGCCAATATTGAACCAAAATTGAACTTGTGTGACTTGTATTTATAAGACCACTCAATGTCAGCGCCGAATTCGTTCGGACCATATTTCGATGTAGCTACTATGGGTGCATAAATAATGCATTTTTCACTGGATTATGACGAAAAGGTGGTACATATCAGAGAACTCCAGAGACCCTAAATTTGGCACTCAAATGCCACTTGTGCCATAGCAAGCGCCTGTTATGCATGCCACATCAAAACAATGTTAGCTAGAAACGCTGGACAATAGAGCAACTATTGATCGAACGTTTCAGCAATCGTTCAGTGGATGTGCTTTTCAATTTGAGTGTCCAACATCGTATGTTGTTTGCGAATGAGCACTACTCAGATGAGTGCCATGTAAAGCCAAAGCAAGCAGAGCAATGCCACAACTGACAAGCAAACGGTAAAGACACATAGATCAGCAATGTTCAGCCCTTCAGGGTAGCCAAGTCACATGCATTCAATGTTGCCCTTTTGAGCTTTTTCTACCAAATTTGCTCGCATGGTTTTGTAAATTTTAGGATTTGGTCGGATGGACGGCCCAAATCGATTTTGGTAGATTTTCAATGTGATCGGCAATTTTTTCTATTAGTAAAAATTTTTTTATTTAGAAAAGATTTTATCATAAATTTTGTCTTTAAGAAATTGTTATCAAAATTTTGTCGTTTTAGAGAAAAGATCAAAATTTTGTCTGAAGGTAAATTTTTAAGAAATTTTAAATTTTGGTCGGCTTGTTGAAGATTTGGTAGGTTTTTTGAACATTTTGGTCGGAAATTATTTTCTGTTGTGGCAACAATGCATGCATTGTCTTTGTTTTAGTCGTGGTTGAGATAGCTACGAATGAACTGTGCAAGGTTATAAGCAACGTTCATTTTGAACGATAGCTGTGTGTATGTCATCTATTCAGTTGCGATCCATGTAAAATACGACCAGCAATAATTTTATGCTCATTAGCAAAAAAAAAAAAAACTTAGTTGCTCAACAAATCATAAAGTGGCATTTCATATTATGGTGGTTGAGAGTCGTAAGCGTCAACAACGATTGCTGGTATAAGCTGTGAGCAAGCCATTTTGAAGTGGCTCAGAATCACTTTCTGATTCGATTTTGATTTATCCCTCTGTCTGTCAATGTTAATTTGTGTACAAAATACAGGTCGCAATTTTCATCCCATCATCTTCAAAGTTAGTACAACCATTTTCTTGGACCTAGAGGGGAAGCCTATTGAAAATTGGTTCAGATTTAGATATATTGGGTTGCCCAAAAAGTAATTGCGGATTTTTCATATAGTCGGCGTTGACAAATTTTTTCACAGCTTGTGACTCTGTAATTGCATTCTTTCTTCTGTCAGTTATCAGCTGTTACTTTTAGCTTGCTTTAGAAAAAAAGTGTAAAAAAAGTATATTTGATTAAAGTTCATTCTAAGCTTTATTAAAAATGCATTTTCTTTCTTTTAAAAAATCCGCAATTACTTTTTGGGCAACCCAATAGCTCCCTTCGTCCGATTTGGACTAAAATTTTAATAATATCGTCATTTATAAAACATTATTAAAGAATTTCATGGAAATCGGTTCAGATTTAGATATAGCTTCCATATATATGTTAGTCCGATTTTGACTAGTATTGCAATAATTTGGACATTTGTTAACCGATTCACGCGAAAATTGGCAAAAAGGATTTCCTTATGACTGCCGGCATTGCTATTGAATTTAATAGAAATCGGTTCAAATTTAGATATAGCTGTCATATATATGCATCTCCCGATTTTTGCTTTAAGGCCTTTGCTAGCTAACCCATTAATCAATCGATCTTCTAAAAAATGTATACAACGATTTACTATATGGTTTATACAGTGTGTTCGGATTTTAATAGAAATTCTACCTATCAAATTCAAGCAAATTTAAAATTCGATGACTTAACCTGCATATCCAATGTGGTGTAGGGTATCAAAACTTCGGCTACGCCCATCTTCAGCCCATCCTTACTTGTTGTTTAATAAATTTCATAGTAATTTTCTCACTAGATTAAATTGAATTGACATTTTGTCTATAGATACAATTTTTATTGATATCAGGGTTTTATAGAATTTTGTGTTAACATAAAGAAGTACAAACATGTGTATGTCTACATATATAATATTGCAAAAAAAAATTCTTATTAAATTGTATTTAAATGTATAGTGCTAATACAAATTTTTGTGATTTTGTTCTCCTATTCTCCAACTATACCTACAATGTTTACTATGACCTTTGACAAATTTAAGAATTTAATAATGCCACTACCAAAACCCGCAACAAACTTATAATTATAAAATGCTAAAAATAAAAATCCTCCACCAAGACTTTTAAACGATCGCAGGAAAATGAAGTAATTAACATTCGTTGCTATTTCTATCACATGGCCTCTCTCGGTTCACAAGGAAGTTGCTCAAGTATTTGCTCTAAATCTTGAAAAAATTTTTTCTTTCACCATTTCCTTGACTACAAAACAAAAATCTTCCGTCTGTACCTGACAGCAAATTACAGGCCAGATAACATATAAACAAAAATGTTTATCTAACTTCAAGGATGTCTTAGGAAGTGAAATAAACAGAGAAACATAGAGAGAGAGAGAGAGAAATTAAATGAAGAGTCTTGCCCCTGCTCTCCTCTGTGCTTATTAAGCTTGAAATTCCCTGGCATTTCAAATTGAATATTTTTTAATTATCGCCGCCAGGCTCGAAAACAAAGAATATAGGCAACAACAGCCACCCACACCACTCCAAACAAAAAGAACAAAATTAACGCCCTTGTTCTGACATTTTTTTTTTAATGTAATAAAACTTTAAACACGCTTCAAAATCCATTAATCGACCATTTAAACATTAACATACCGTTATTAATGTTTGCATTGTTTTTCAACGCCTCTAAATACCCAGCCTTCCCTTACTAGATGGCCTTCCTTCATCTTACGCACCCCGTTTCCTAGCGCTTTAAGGAATTTTCATGTGGGTGGCATAGACACCTCTACGGTTGTTTATTTTTGAGTATAACGCACACACACACACACACACACCTACACAATGTCCTTGCCAGTTAATTCATTCGCCGTGTATCTGCCTTAATTGTTGACTGTGTGGCATCTTTGCATCGTTGTTTCGTTAATTCGTCTGCTAGCGAAGCACGTGAAAAATGTTTATATCATGAAATTAAACGTTTCACGAAATTAAACGTTGCTAATTGTTTTTAATTAATTTTGAGTTTTTTTTTCACTTCAGTTTATTTTTCTTTCCTTGTTTTACTTGCTGTATAGCCAAAGGCGTAGGAAATGGGGAGGTGAGGACTAGGTCGGTATCCTTCAAGAGAATTTACAGGCAATAAGATGCTTAATTAATGATAAACATAAGAAATTTAAAAGGAATTGAAAGCAATCGAAAACATTTTCAAAAATGAGAATTTCTCAGAAGAATTGCTCATAATAAAAACGACATGCAAAATTTTAGCCTTATCGAATAAAAATTGCTTTTTCCAGGGGCTCCGATTTACCAAGGATCGACTTAAATAAGAGCTATATCAGATTAAAGACCGTTTAAAAGCTTAATTGTACTCGTTCTTGAAAAACATAAGCGAAGAAAGATTTTGTAGATGAGCCACTCTTTACTACAGGTCAATCGGTCTCTCATCCTTAAATTGAAGACCCTGTTGAGAATAATAGACATATGTATTTGGGACCATCTCTACCCTTCTATTGTCTGCGGCTATCAATACTAAGGGAGGTCGGCTGACAGCGTAATTCATGATTCGGTGCACTACATCGAAGATAATTTGTGTATGGGCGACCTCGTTTGGCATAGATGAGGCTTTTAATAACGTGAAGTTGGAGTCCTGATGGACATAAGGGTACCCCTCTTACGTTTATGGGATTGATGCGATGCTGAAAGGCTGAATTATAAACTCGGAAAATTTGTGTCCAGAGGAACTCCGCATGGTTGGGTTTTATTGCTTCATTTGCAACATTGAGGAGTTAATCTTCTTGTTACACTATATCGCAGTTCATGGCCTTACCGTCTTGATTGTAATTTCCCCTTTGACCAGTTTACTGCCCAAGGGAACATCTTTATGGACAGTAAACTTGCCATCAGGGCTATAACAACCAAGACGGTAAGGTTACGAAAAGTCTTTGAGTGTAAGAAGGAGAACAACGCCTTATCTGTAGATGCCACCATCCGCATCGTTTGGGCGTGGGCCATTGCGGAGTAAAGGGAATAAAAGGGCTTACGATTTGGTCATGAAGACCGATGGACTGCCGACAGTAAACTTGGTAAATAAAGTCGAAGAAGACATTTGGGGCAACGCAGTCCGAGTTAAGTGCGGGAGCAACGAACGCGCATTGCAGACAGTGATACGGTCAGGAGGACGTCGAAAATCCTTAGGAATCTTGAGAAGACCAGGCCATTACTCAAGGGAAGTAAAAAGAAGATCAGTATAGGTTAGGTTAGGTTTAAGTGGCAATCTGCCATCAGACTCACTTAGACATTTTCGTCCATTGTGTTACCACAGGAACAGAAGAAGGAAGATGCCTTCTAGTACCTACCGTTGAACCATCCAGATCGCTAAAAAAAAAGATCAGTATAGCTTTCGGTATCATAATGGGACTCAAAGAACTACGTGCGATCCACAAAACTACAACCGTAATTATGTAAAACCAGCTAAACCGGGCCCGCTCCGCTGCTCCTTCTTTTACCTTACATGGCGCCAAGTTATCCTTTGCATATTTATTTTCGACAAAAAAAGAGCTTTTAGTGAAATGCCATGCTACGAAAAAAGTGTATGCATATCGCTGGACTAACAATATAACAATATAAGTGCCTTTATCTGAATTCCATATGATCTTTATTGAACCACTAATACGCTCAGAGGGTTTAATGCCATTCTAAAAAGACTTTATTTCCGCCTGATATTCTGATGATGTCCGATTTAGAAGTGATCCACTAGACACTTGGCCCTGAAAAAATATCAGCATCGTGCTCTTGTCTCAAATACCATTTATTTAAACCCCATATTGCCATTGGCTTAAATAGAGTATATAGGATGAGACGTCCCCCAAACACTAGGCCTCAAAAATTGGTTATAAACTAGTTTTCCAATCTCAAATACCTTTTATTTGAGCCACATAATGACATGGCCGTCAAATTTTTACTTTTTGGGGGGTTTTTAGGGAAAGAGCGGTGTCCCAAATACATGGTCACACAGTTGGATTTTCGCATTCAACTCCCAAATACCTTAATTTGAGACCCATTTTGCGATGGTGAGTAAATAATTGCTGTTTGAGGTCTATTTTGGGAAAGGGGAGACCCCCAGAAAACTGGTCCCGAAAATGGGTATCAATCATATGCCCGATTTGGGGTGTTTTGGGGAGAGGGGTGGTCTCCCAAACACTAAGCCCTAAAAAGATATCAGCTACGTACTCTATTCTCATGTATCTATATATTATTTACTTGAACCCCTTATTGGCATTGGCCTCGAAGTTAGATATCAAATTCGTTTTCTAATCTCCATACCTTTCATTTAAGCCCCTTAAAAAAATCCCCCCAAAAACTATCAATATGGAGCTCCACTGTATTGTATACCCAAATTGTCTTAGTGAGAAATTAAGTCCTGTTTGGGGGATTTTTATGGTGTTAAGACATCCCCTGGACAGTTGGTCCTGCATGTTGATATCTGGTTCGTGATCTACTTCCAAATACCTTTCATTTGAGCCGCATATTTCCATAGTCGGCAAACATGACCGGTTTGGGGCGGCCACTCAGTGACTCGGCCTTGAAAATATATATCAGATTCGTGTCCTACTCTAAAATACCTCTTATTTGAGCCGCATAATGCAACGGTCAGCAAATACTTCCAATTTGTGTGGTGTTATGGGGGTGGGGTGGTCCCATAGAAACTTTTTCTCGAATATTGATATCAGAACTATGCTTTACTCCCAAAGACCTTTCATTTGAGCCCCATATTGATATGGTCGTAAATTTGTCCTCTTTGGGAATGTTTTTGAGGAGGTGCGGCGTAACCTTCTGTCTATTTGTCCAACAGTGGCAATCAGAAGATGTTCCACTTTAGGTTCTCATTTCTTTGAGACCCTGTCTGATTTTGCGAATGCGAACATTCGCAAGTTGTAGGGCTTTCTAAAGCGATCTGGATAGTTTGGCAGTAGTGACTAGAAGGCATCTTCCTTCCTTCTGTTTATGTGATATCTCAATGGACGAAAACGTCTAAGTGAGTCTGATGGCAGACTGTCACTTAAACCAGACTGCCACTTAAACCTAGGCTTTCTCCTTGACCTATTTCGCCCATTAACTATACCCAAACATCTACGTCAATAAGAAGTATCCTTGCAAAATTTCAAGCAGATATCTTTAATCGTTATACGCTTTTGTGATATACACTGATGGACGGACATGGCTAGATAGTATTAGAATATCAAAAGGACCAGGAATATATTTTATAGAGTCGCAAATTTAATATTTGGAGAAGTTGCAAACGGACTTACTAGATATTAGCTGTATTATGATGCCACAAATTTGCTGGCCTTGCAATTGCCCTATCTGTCTCCAAAATTTTTTATACATTTTGGATTTTGTTATCCTTTAGAGTTGCAATAAGGACTCTGATTTTGTATTTCATGTTTATAATCATTCTATAAAAAAAATGTTGTATCTCCCCCTCAAGAAATTGTATGCCCACGCCCATTTGTGTTACCACTTCCCCATCTGTTTGGGTGATAAACATTTTACGGAATTCCTAATATCAGATGTTCTGGTAGTTGTTGCCCAATGCCCTCTCCGCAAATTAATTAAACCTGAAAAGCACAACAGCAAAAGAATAAACCGAATCCAAAACGTATATATCATCTGAGTGAGAGAAACATTTTGTAGCTTCAACACAACGCAAGGAAGGAAGTAAAGTCCTTGCAATGCAAAGAAATGTTGACTTTTTTCTTGTTTCGTAATGACCAACTTTATGTTCAATTCAATATAATTTCTGTCAAGAGATTTGTTGGCCATGATTTGCTACTGTACCTCTAACCGCGCTGCCCTTCATTTCATTTCCTTCTGCTCCTTATGGAGCTGTTGTAAAAATTTTGATTTATGATTTTGCAGCAATTAAAAAATTTATTTTAAGGTTTCCCCATACTATGGCTGAAAGTCATGGAGAACGAACAAAGGCGGAGTGAGCAAAGCAACACTTGTTCGCCGGGCTTTGAAAGGGGATTTGGTTGCAGCGGTTTATTAGGCGAGTGATTTATGTTTGACCAAGTTATTAATGAATTTATTGATAACATAAATTACACTAAGTGCGTATTTCATTAATGCCGGAAACCAACGTTTATTAATTTTTTAATATGAAACCTTACAACTGTGGCGAACAGCACTGATTGCTATTTAGATGAGTGGTTACAATTATAAAAACGATGGATTTTGCGACTGAACTATGGCATGGGGTATATTAAAGCTTTAAATTAAAAAAAATTAAAGTATTATATTATCTAGGGAAACCTTTGGAAAAACATTTAAAGTTAGCTTTCTGCATATTTCCAATATTTTTATAACCTTTAATGATTGTAATTTTTTTTCTTTTATTTACAGCAATGCAATATGAAGGATAAGTCATCCGGAAAGCATATAAATGAAGTCTATAGTAATGATAATGTAGTCTGACCTAATGGTGAGTAGCAGTATACTACAAAATAATTAAATTTTATTAAAACACAGCTAACCATTCAAGGAGAGTGTAATTTATTGATTTTAATCATTTTTAAAACCAGTGAGGAAAGACAAAAGTCGGGCTGTGCCGACTTTATAATACCCTACACCTGCCCTATATATACAAAAGTGGGGGTATATCTAATTCTGAACCAATTTTGATGAAACTCGGCGGATGTATTCAAAAAGGTTATTAAAATTACTGATTCAAATTCGAGCAAAGCAAATATGTTCAAAATGTAATAACTACCGTTGACAAATGACAAAAAATTACCCAAAATGTGATGAACATATAGATGGGAGCTATATCTAAATCTGAACCGATTTCGATCAAACTATATGGATCGGATGTTGAAGTTGAAGTAACTCAAAATTTTATGCAAATTTCAGCCAAATCGGATGGAAATTGAGGTTTCTAAGGGCTCAAGAAGTCAAATCCGGGGATCGGTTTATATGGCGGCTATATCCAAATCTAAACCGATGTGGCCAATTTACAATCCCCAACGACCTTCATCAATAAGAAGAATCTATGCAAAAGTTCAAACGGCTAGCTTTACCCGTTCGACCGCTACCGTGACTTCGACAGATGGACGGACGGACAAAGCTAGACCGACTCAGAATCACGAGACGATTCAGAATATGTATACATTATGGGGTCAAAGATCAATATTTCGAGGTGTTACAAACAGAATGACTAGATTAGTATACCCCCATCCTATGGTGGTGGGTATAAAAACAACTTAAAATCAAAACATACACATATAATGGCTAATACTGAAAAACGAAATAAATTTCATGTGATAACAGCTCGGAAGTCGTGGAAAATTTCATTCCAATCGGATAAGAATTGCGCCCTCTAGAGGCTCAAAAAATCAAGACCCAAGATCCGTTTATATGGCAGCTATATCAGGTTATTGACCGATTTGAACCTTATTTGGCACAGTTATTGCAAGTCATAGCAAAACACGTCGTGCAAAATTTCATTTTAATCGGATAAGAATTGCGCCCTCTAGAGGCTCAAGAAATTAAAACCCAAGATCGGTTTATATGGCAGCTATATCAGGTCATGGACCGATTTGAACCATACTTGGCACAATTGCTGCTACATCAGGTTTTAGACTGATTTAAACCATACTTGGCACAATTGTTGAATATCATAATAAAACACGTCGTGTAAATTTCCATTCCAATCGGATAAGAATTGCGCCCTCTAGAGCCTCAAGATGTCAAGACCCAAGATCGATTTTTATGGCAGCTATATGGCAATATTAAAACTCGTATATCCCCAAAACCAGCAGAGATATTGTATATCTGAAGCACTATTCAGCAAAAACAGAATTTTGATATGAAGATTTGATAGCCTGAACAATTTTTCGAAGCCCCAAGCTCTAACGACTCCAAATCTCAAAGGGATATATCTACCGGTTCCCACTTGTAAAATTTTTTATTAGTTTTTTTTTCGATTTTCTCCCATTGTGCAACGGAGATCAATAAAACATAATTGTACAAAACTCTGAACGATCTGCTAGATCAATTTAAAACTTCATGACGATGAAGATTATTGGGCTTTAGATGGTCTAAAACCAATATTTCGAGGTGTTGCAAACGAAATGACGTTATTAGAGTACCCCCATCCTATGGTGCAGGTTTTAGAACAGCCTTATTACAATATTTTAAAATCTTATTTTCAATATGACATTAAGCGATTTACACTTATGTCAATAACCAATTTTAATCCCCCTTTTTTTCTTTTTTATCTCTTTTCAGATCATCAAACTACATACTAAAGACTGACATTTTTAAGCTTTTAAAAGACAATATTTCCAAACAACATATTATTTTCCTTTTCGTTTTCTTTTAATTACTATTGAAAAACAAAAAAAAAACCGAAAAAAATCATTATGTTTTGCATCTTTAAATCACAAAATGTTACACACTTAACATAGTTCGGATAAAGCGCGTAAAATGAACGCCCTCAGAAATCGAAGAAAAACCAGAGAAAAAAGGCGATTTATTTTAAATCTCTCTCTCTCTCAAAAAAAAAAAAAAAAGAAGAAAAACAAAGACACACAATATCTGAAAATACAGGATATAAATTTAAGTTGGCTTTATTTGAAAATGGAAACGGAAACAACACTTACATGAAAAACACACTGCCGCAGAAAAAAGAAGGAAACACCCACACACATACACACACAGCAAATAGCTACGACCACATGGAGAACAAAAACATAAAGTTACTATAGAATGACAAAAATCCTGCCACAAATACATGGGAAACAAACACTTCCCATAAAGACAATGACAAAAGCTCATATTGAATGTGGGTTTGCATACAGCAAATATACACTCTCTCTCACATACTCACACACACACCCACACATATGAAATATGAAATATTGAAATGGATTTTAAAATAGTTTTTAAATATGAAAACATTGCAAACAGCAAACAGACAAAGAGAACAACTACAACAGCAGCAAACAAGAACAAATGAAAACAATAACGAAAAGCAACGGTTTTAAATGGAAAAAAACAAAGGTAAACTCAAATACATTGAAGGGCAACAACAGTAACAAAACAAAACAAACAAAAAAAAATAATAAAACGAAACAAAAACAAAAACTTAACCATAAAACAGAACAAAAGTTGTACAATTTTACATTCTCTAGAAGCAGTTGAAAACAAAAAGCAAAAGAAAAAACAAAAACAAAAAAGTATGCTACATTGAAAATCCTTTTTAAATAAAATACAATATAACGATCCACTTAAACCACCAATAATAACTAAATACCATAACGAAGTTTAAACAATTTCTCTGTTTTTTTTTTGAATTTTTTTCTTTCTAGAACTATAGATATATAAATTTAAGTTTAAACATGATTTTTATAAAGCAACATCTTTAGATATTATTTTTTATATATGAGTAATATGTTAAGGCCACTATTTTTTCACGAGTGTAATTTTTTTTTTTTATTCAAAAAAAAAAAAAAATACATAAATTTGTATAGGCATTTAGACAGCAAACCCTTGAGGAACTATTCGAGTTATAAACACCGAAATGATTAACCGGTATGTAAACTTTTAAGTGTCTGCCGTCTTAGTCTGTCTTTTAAATAACAACAGAAAATAAAACACATTTGTTAAGCTGAAATTGTAAGAAATGGTAAAAATGGTATTAGCACTCGATATAAAAACGAAAGGAATATTAAGAAAAAAATATATTTTAAAAAGTTGTACACGCAATTTTTTGTTGATAAATGGGGAAAATTTATTAAAAAATCTCTTAAAATATTTTCGTAAAGATTTTATTAGAAAATCACAGTAAAACACATTCTGGTCGTAAAACATCTTTGAAAATCATCCTAACAGTGTTTCATCAACAGGTTGTGTACTGCAGTGCGTATGATTTATTTGCGATCAATAATTAATAATCATACGCACGGTGGTACATGACATAAGGCAGCTCTTAATAATTCTCCTTCTGCCAATGCAAGTAGTAAATTTGAAAGCAGACAGAAAGCTTTACAGCATGACCAGGGCTAAAATTCCTTTTTTTGACAGCTGTGAATGATAAGTTGACTATAATTATTTAAATTTTATTTAATTTAATTTTTTTTTTCTATCAGCCATCACGCAGAGGATGTCCCCTATGAATGCGGTGCTTTGCGTTGGCGAGAGGAAATTAGGAATTGGAGGGGGGAAAAAGGATGTAGTGTGAATTGAAATTTGTCTTAAATCTTTGGATGTCAAAGTGGGTGGGAAAAACATTAGCCGGAAGTCGATTCCACATACGAACGGTTCGGGCGAAATAAGAATTCTCTCTGTATTGCATTGCGCGGTCCGCTGGCCAATCAATTACAAAAGGGTGTGAGTTCTGGAATGTCTAGCATACCTGACATACATCCTTACATCAGGTTCTTATTCCTGATGTAAGGATGTATGACGAACACACACCATGAAAGTACCAATAGAACAGCGCCAAACAACCCACATTGCGACGATGATGAAGGGAGGCAATGGAGTTGGATACCCCACTGTCTCCAATCAACGCCCTCCAGTAGCCCTAACATACATCCTTACATCAGGAATAAGAAGACGAATATCAGACGAACACACACCATGAAAGTACCAATAGAACATCGGCAAACAACCCACATTGCGACGATGATGAAGGGAGGCAATGGAGTTAGATACCCCACTGTCCCCAATCAAAGCCATCGCTCTCCTCTACACACGGTCCAGTAGCTCCAGGGATGATTTTGAAGCTCCAGCCCATACATGTGAGTTGTACTCCAATTTTAGGCCCTATGAAACTGGTGTAGATGTTAAGAACATCAAACCTAATGAAGTAATTCCTACAACGTTTAAGGAAACCTAAACGCTTCAATGCTTCTTTCGACACTTCAAATACATGTTTAACCCGACGGACATCACTTTGTATTTTCATGCCCAGAACATCAAGAGCTTCTGATTGCTCAACAGCTACACCGTTGATAGACAAAGATGATCGTAATGGGTCAGCGAATCGTTTGTATGTACAACAAGCAGCACCGAGTCTTCCGTGCATTAAAATCTACTCGATTCATTCGAGCCCACTCAAAATTTGCCAGCAAATCCTGGCAGAGTGTATCGTCCATAACTCGCTTCTTGTGCTCAAAACTCTCGAAGACTAAGCCTATGGTCGAATGAGTACGAATGACAGAGATTACTGTGATCCGCAAATGAGTAGATCGGATTCAATGTCTGACCCAACAGATCGTCGAAGAAAATTAGAAAAAGAGAAGGAGAAAGAACAGTGGCCTGGGGTACACCTGCGGTCAATTTGTGCCCATTGGATGAGAATCCATCTATAACGACTCGTATAATGCGATCTCTGAGAAAGCTCGAAACAAATCGAACCAAGCCATTTCCGACACCTAATGCGACAAGCTTTGATAGTAGTGCACCGTGCCAGACCCTATGCCTTGGAGATATCCAGAGCCACAAGCTTACTCTCACCAAACTGGTGGGTTGAAAGACTTCAACGTTCCGACAGAAGTGCCATGAGGTCGCCCGTAGAGAGATTTCTGCGGAACCCATACTGTTGGTCGCTAAGAAGGCCTTTAGATTCTAAATACCACAAAGGATAGTGATTAACCATGCTCTCCATGACCTTGGAGAGAGCGGAGCATATTGCAATTGACCGATAATTCGCAGGGTTGTTTGCCTCATATTTCTTGGGTATTGGCTTACCATTCGCAACCTTCCAACGCGCCGGGAAGACTCCCGCATGGTAGGCAAGGTTGTAAGGGTTGCGTAATGGACGAACGAGCGTCGAAGAACACTTGCGTAAGACAAATGTTGATATGCCAACCGGGCCCGGAGATTTATTTACGTCTAGATTTTCAAGAACCCTTTTAACTCCACGAGTTCGAAAAAATATTTGGGGCATGATGCCAGATACATCTTGGATTGGGGGGAGTGGTTGATTGCTATCCGGCAGGGAAGAGTTCCCTGCAAATATATCAGCCAACATGTTAGCAACCGCAGTTAAATTCAGGATCTTTGGTTTACAACTCGTGCCAAAGTTTGTGCATATCCAGGCCAAATTTTGGAATTACGTTATTATAAGTGTAAGATTCATCTTAATAGTTATACCCTACACCACTACTGTGGTACAGGGTATTATAACTTAGTGAAATTGTTTGTAACACCCAAAAGGAAGAGAGATGGACCCATTGATAAGTCTACCGATCGACTCAGGATCACTTTCTGATTCGATTTAGCAATGTCCGTCTGTCTGTCTGTCCGTCCGTCTGTCCATGTTAATTTGTGTACAAAGTACATGTCCGAGTTTTCATCCGATTATCTTCAAATTTGATATGGGTATGTAAGCCTATTAAATTGGAAAAAATCGTCCGATTTGCAGTAATACTGCAATAAAATGGTCATTTGTTAATCAATTCTCTCGAAATTGGCAGGAAGGATTTTCTTATGACTTCCGACATTACTGGTGAATTTCATGGAAATCGGTTCAGATTTAGATATAGCTTTTATATATATATATATCGCCCGATTTTAACTCCTAGAGCCACTGCAAGCGCATTTATTTATTAGAGCCACTGCAAGCGAATGACACGAACATTATAATACCAGTAGGTATTTGCAATGTATCGCCATTTTTCCACCAGTGTATGTCTGTATGTTCAGTGTTAATTCTTTTTAGCATTCTCTAAAGCCCACATTGATCGGAAAAACCTTTATAGAAGTTTACATACCTCCTATAATTTGGTATATTGTAATTGATTTGCGAACTTCGACTCCAAAATAGGCCAAAAGCTGTCACATGGGGCAATCAGAGCAAAATGTGGTTCAAATAAAGGTTCTATGGTTGTATAGTTCGAATCTGAAATCAACATTTGGTGTCAAATATATGGGGTTGACCTCGGAATAAGCCGCCTTTTTAATAAGAGAACAAAAACACAACCTAAAACTAAACTTTAAACAAAATATAAGCGGAAATGCGAGGCGACCATGACAATATGGGGTTAAAATGAAAGTTCTTTGGAACATGGGTAACAATTTGAAAACACAATTTATACCCACCCACAAAAAGCAGGAAAATATGAAACTCAAGTGTAATGTCTTTGAGAGCAAGGTACGAATGAGACATTAGTTTGAAATGCCTAAGAGCCACTCAGCACCCAATCGCGACTATATTCGGATCAACTGAAATGCCTTTAGGAGTTCAGTACAGACATTGCATCTGACAATGTTATATGATCTAATTTTACCAGAAAAGGCATGTAGGCTTTAAAAGGAATCCCAAAAAAAAAACCGACTTTGGTCTGAGAGACTTGAACTTAAACCCTTTCCATGTATTCTGATATATTGTAACAACGCCTTGTACATTGATCACCAGTGCGTATGATTTATCTTATCCATAAATTGTTATTCATACGCACTGCTGTACTGGGCAAAGCTGTATTACTTTCGAAGTGAAATTCAAATTTGAATGGATCAAAGCAAGTTCTAGCTTCAACTTTTTTTATGAAAAATAACGGAATTTTAGTTATAGCTGTATAATATACAGAATTCATATTGCTAAAGTATTTCCCCTTAAATAATTCCAATGACATTTCTCTAATCTTAACAAACGAAAAATTGTGTGTACACCTTAAAACTGACAAACTTTGTAAATAAATGAAAAAATAATGAAGAATACGCTATTACACCTATAATAGATTGCTAAGAACATTGTTTTATTTAATCGATTGATTTGTTTGAATATAAAAAATCTTAATTTTTTATAATGTTTGTAGCAAAATATTTTTCTTTTAAAATTTTTTTTATATTTTACAAATGCAAATTTTAGAGCTGTAAAAAAGTAATAAAAGAGAAACTCACTCAAACATAGGAAGTCCCCTTTAAGATTCTAAGGATATAAAATAAAATATTTTTATAAAAAACAAACAAAACCAACATTGAAACAAAATTAAATCTAAAGCAAGCGAAAAAACCCCTCTAGTTTCTAAGCTCTACTCTAGTTTAGTTATATTGATAAAAGTAATGAAAAACTATCAACAAAACAAAAAATTTAATTCGATCTAAGAAAAAGAAAACGATTAATTTAGAAAAAAAAGTTATATTCTAAAATAAAATATAAATGCAAAATGCAAACAATTTGTAAATATCTGTAAAATACTATTAAATAAATACCATAAAGAAACAACAAGAATATGCTTTGTTATTATTTTCATTTTCTTTTTTTTTCTAATAAACTCTTACTCCTAGCGTGATATATCAGAAATGAAACGATTTTTGTTTGTTCAGTTTTTTGTTATTTTGTATAACATTTTATTGATAAAAACAAACAGCCTATCGAAAAAAAACAGGTGTTGACAAGTAATGGGGGCACTTTTGTGAATGTAGATTTTGGTAAAAATGATAAACTTTGGGAAGCTGATATCCATTCTAGCTTGCAAAGTTGATATCCATTCTAGGGCGACCAAGAAAGAAATAATATGCAGTGTCTCAAGATTGGGGTTTTCAGTTAAAAAGATGAAAGGGAAGGCGCAAGTCTAGAGTTGCGGCTTTCGCCTTTCCTTTCATATTTTTAACTGAAAACCCTAATCTTGAGATACTGCATATTATTTCTTTCTTGGTCACCCTAGAATTGATATCAATTTTGCAAGCTAGAATGGATATTAGCTTCCCAAAGTTTATCATTCTTCATTTTAAATGACCTATATAAAGGGTGTTTTTTGTAAGAGCTATAGGAAAGTTCAAAAAAAAAATCAGAAAAATACATGAAATCTTTATTTGAATCGATATTACGGTCCACTTAATACTTGAAGATTATTTCATGCCAATGTTGACCGTGACTGCGCCTTACATGGTATGTTCGCTTAGTCTAATTTTGGCATACTCTTTCCATCATTTCGCTCGTTGTCTCATGAATAAGTGCTTCAATGTTGTCTTCAATGCTTCAACTGAAACGGGCTTGTCTGTATAGACATGAACTTTAACATAGCCCTACAAAAATTAGTCTAAAAGTGTTAAATCGCATGATCTAGGCCGCCAATTGATTGGTCTCGAACGTGAAATAAAACGGAACTGTCTTGTTGAAACCACATGTCATGCAAGTTAAGCTCTTGCACCTTGGGCAAATAAAAGTTTGATATCATCTCACGATAGCGCTCATAGTTCACAGTTACGTTACGATTCGCCTCATCTTTGAAGAAATACGGTCCAATGATGCCACCAGCCCATATACCGCACCAAACTGTGATTTTTATACCCTCCACCATATGATGGGGGTATACAAAATTCGCCATTCTGTTTGCAAAACCTCGAAATATGCATCTGAGACCCTTTAAAGTATATATATTCTTGATCGTCATGTCATTTTAAGTCGATCTAGCCATGTCCGTCCGTCTGTCCGTCCGTCCGTCTGTCTGTCGTAAGCACGCTAACATTCGAAGGAGTAAAGCTAACCGCTTGAAATTTTGCACAAATACTTCTCATTAGTGTAGGTCAGTTGGGATTGTAAATGGGCCAAATCGGTCCATGTTTTGATATAGCTGCCATATAAACTGATCTTGGGTCTTGACTTCTTGAGCCTCTAGAGGTCGCAATTCTCGTCCGATTTGATTTAAATTTTGCACGTAGTGTGTTGGTATCACTTCCAACAACTGTGTTAAGTATGATTCAAATCGGTTCATAATCTGGTATAGCTGTCATATAAACCGATCTTTGATCTGGACTTCTTGAACCAATACTTCTTGAACGCAATTCTCATCCGATTTGGCTGAAATTTTGCATGAGATGTTTTGTTGCGAAGACGCCTCTATTATACAAATATCCAATTAACCACGCTCGACACCTCTGTCTATTAGCTGTACTTTTCCCAATGCATGTGTTCGAGTAATGACAGATTTTTGTCTGCATGTCTTAGAGCATCTGTTGAAAGTTGTATTGATGGCTTCAAACGCTAGACAAGGGCAAAGGCTCTCGCGATTGCTCCGTGTGCCAAGGTTCGAATCCCGACCGGGCTCTGCCGAATTTTTTCACTTCAAGTTTTTTTTGCCTGTTAGAGCGAAGATCATTAAATTTCACAATTTTTGTTCGTTTCTCTTTCGAGACGAGCTCAATGATCGGAGATTTTATTTGCTATCATGTCTACTACATCCTTAGAGGGCCATGTCGGATATAAATAAGTGTAATATCTAAATCTGGACAGACTGTGATGAAATTAAACACACGGGCTAGGACATCAAATAAAACACCTGAACCGATGAAGACCATATTTGGCATGTATGTTTGAGGTAATAGAAGAAATCATTAGGATAAGAATTGTGCCCTCTAGAGGTTCAAGAATCGTTATCAGGAGATCGGCATATAAGGGAGCCATACTTAGCGCATCTGCTGAGTGCCATCGAAAACATCATAGTAAAAAGTTTCAGCCAAATCGGATAAGAATTTCGCTCTCTAGAGGTTCAAGAAGTACAATCGGAAGATCGGGCGATTTTGTACAAAATTTCAAACAGCTAGCATTACTCTTTCGAGAATTAGCGTGCTATCGACAGACAGAGAGACAGTTAGACGAACGGACAAACATGGCTTAGAATGTGAAGACGATTAAGATTGTCTAAACTTTGGTGAGTCTCAGATCATCATTTCGATGGGGGATGGCAAAAACTCAAATAATCATCAATTTAATTAAAAGGATTGTATCAAAAACTGAAATTTCGACCATGTTCAGAAAACAAAAAAAAAATTACTCCGAAAATGCTATAACCCCGTCAAATCTTCAAATTTTGAAAATTTAAAAACATTCACGGATTTGTGACGCTACGAGGAATCATTTTAATTTAAAAATTTCTAAGAAATCAAACTTTTGATTTTTTGTGATGTTTTTGTAGCAAGGGTATAGCCTATTAAAAATTTTGAAAAATATATTGCTTTAAATTTTCTCCGAAAATGCTATAACTCCGTTAAATCTTCGAATTTCGAAAATTTAAAAGCATCCTCGGATGTGTGACGCTACGAGGAATCATTTTAATTTAAAAATTTCTAAGAAATCAAACTTTTTATTTTTTGTGATTTTTCTTAGCAAGGGTATAGCCCATTGAAAATTACGAAAAATACATTGGTTTAAATTTACTCCGAAAATGCTATAACTCCGTCAAATCTTCGAATTTCAAAAATTTAAAAGCATCCTCGGATTTGTGACGCTACGAGGAATCATTTTAATTTAAAAATTTCTAAGAAATCAAACTTTTGATTTTTTGTGATTTTTTTTAGCAAGGGTATAGCCCATTGAAAATTACGAAAAATACATTGGTTTAAATTTACTCCGAAAATGCTATAACTCCGTCAAATCTTCGAATTTCGAAAATTTAAAAGCGTCCTCGGATTTGTGACGCTACGAGGAATCATTTTATTAAAAATTTCTAAGAAATCAAAATTTTGATTTTTTGTGATTTTTTTAGCAAGGGTATAGCCTATTGAAAATTTCGAAAAATACATTGGTTTAAATTTACTCCGAAAATGCTATAACTCCGTCAAATCTTCGAATTTCGAAAATTTAAAAGCATCCTCGGATTTGTGACGCTACGAGGAATCATTCTTATTTAAAAATTTCTAAGAAATCAAACTTTTGATTTTTTTCTGATTTTTTTAGCAAGGGTATAGCCCATTGAAAATTTCGAAAAATACATTGGTTTAAATTTATTCCGAAAATGCTATAAGTCCGTCAAATCTTCGAATTTCGAAAATTTAAAAGCATCCTCGGATTTGTGACGCTACGAGGAATCATTTTAATTTAAAAATTTCTAAGAAATCAAACTTTTGACTTTTTGTGATTTTTTTTAGCAAGAGTATAGTCCATTGAACATTTCGAAAAATACATCGGTATAAATTTACTCCGAAAATGCTACAACTCCGTCAAATGTTCGAATTTAGAAAATTTAAAAGCATCCTCGGATTTGTGACGCTACGAGGAATCATTTTAATTTAAAAATTTCTAAGAAATCAAACTTTTGATTTTTTGTGATTTTTTTTAGCAAGGGTATAGCCCATTAAAAATTTCGAAAAAAAAACATTGGTTTAAATTTACTCCGAAAATGCTATAACTCCGTCAAATCTTCGAATTTCGAAAATTTAAAAGCATCCTCGGATTTGTGATGCTACGAGGAATCATTTTATTTTAAAAATTTCTAAGAAATCAAACTTTAAATTTTTTGTGATTTTTTTTAGCAAGGGTATAGCCCATTAAAAATTTCGAAAAAAAACATTGGTTTAAATTTACTCCGAAAATGCTATAACTCCGTCAAATCTTCGAATTTCGAAAATTTAAAAGCATCCTCGGATTTGTAACGCTACGAGGAATCTTTTAAATATAAAAATTTCTAAGAAATCTAAATTTTGATTTTTTGTGATTTTTTTTAGCAAGGGTATAGCCCATTGAAAATTTCGAAAAATACATTGGTTAAAATTTACTCCGAAAATGCTATAACTCCGTCAAATCTTCGAATTTCAAAAAATTAAAAGCATCCTCGGATTTGTGACGCTACGAGGAATCATTTTAATTTAAAAAATTCTAAGAAATCAAACTTTTGATTTTTTGTGATTTTTTTTAGCAAGGGTATAGCCCATTGAAAATTTCGAAAAATACATTGGTTAAAATTTACTCCGAAAATGTTATAACTCCGTCAAATCTTCGAATTTCGAAAATTTAAAAGCATCCTCGGATTTGTGACGCTATGAGGAATCATTCTTATTTAAAAATTTCTAAGAAATCAAACTTTTGATTTTTTTCTGATTTTTTAGCAAGGGTATAGCCCATTGAAAATTTCGAAAAATACATTGGTTTAAATTTATTCCGAAAATGCTACAACGCCGTCAAATCTTCGAATTTCGAAAATTTAAAAGCATCCTCGGATTTGTGACGCTACGAGGAATCATTTTAATTTAAAAATTTCTAAGAAATCAAACTTTTGACTTATTGTGATTTTTTTTAGCAAGAGTATAGTCCATTGAACATTTCGAAAAATACATTGGTCTAAATTTACTCCGAAAATGCTACAACTTCGTCAAATCTTCGAATTTCGATAATTTAAAAGCATCCTCGGATTTGTGACGCTACGAGGAATCATTTTAATTTAAAAATTTCTAAGAAATCAAACTTTTGATTTTTTGTGATTTTTTTAGCAAGCCCATTGAAAATTTCGAAAAATACTTTGGCAAAAATTCTACACCGAAAATGTTATAACTTCGTCAAATCTTCGAATTTCGAATATTTAAAAGCATCCTCGGATTTGTGACGCTACGAGGAATCATTTTAATTTAAAAAATTCTAAGAAATCAAACTTTTGACTTTTTGTGATTTTTTTAGCAAGAAAATTTCGAAAAATACATTGGTTTAAATTTACTCCGAAAATGCTATAACTCCGTCAAATCTTCGAATTTCGAAAATTTAAAAGCATCCTCGGATTTGTGACGCTACGAGGCATCATTTTAATTTAAAATTTCTAAGAAATCAAACTTTTGATTTTTTGTGATTTTTTTTAGCAAGGGTATAGCCCATTGAAAATTTCGAAAAAATACATTGGTTAACATTTACTCTGAAAATTCTATAACTTCGTCAAATCTTTGAATTTCGAAAATTTAAAAGCATCCTCGGATTTGTGACGCTACGAGGAATCTTTTAAATATAAAAATTTCTAAGAAATCTAAATTTTGATTTTTTGTGATTTTTTTAGCAAGGGTATAGCCCATTGAAAATTTCGAAAAATACATTGGTTTAAATTTATTCCGAAAATGCTATAAGTCCGTCAAATCTTCGAATTTCGAAAATTTAAAAGCATCCTCGGATTTGTGACGCTACGAGGAATCATTTTACGAGGAATCTTTTAAATATAAGAATTTCTAAGAAATCTAAATTTTGATTTTTTGTGATTTTTTTAGCAAGGGTATAGCCCATTGAAAATTTCGAAAAATACATTGGTTTAAATTTATTCCGAAAATGCTATAAGTCCGTCAAATCTTCGAATTTCGAAAATTTAAAAGCATCTTCGGATTTGTGACGCTACGAGGAATCATTTTAATTTAAAAATTAATAAGAAATCAAACTTTTGATTTTTTGTAATGTTTTTTAGCAAGGGTATAGCCCATTGAAAATTACGAAAAATACATTGGTTTAAATTTACTCCGAAAATGCTATAACTCCGTCAAATGTTCGAATTTAGAAAATTTAAAAGCATCCTCGGATTTGTGACGCTACGAGGAATGTTTTAAATTTAAAAATTAATAAGAAATCACACTTTTGATTTTTTGTGATTTTTTTTAGCAAGGGTATAGTCCATTGAATATTTCGAAAAAAACATTGGTTTAAATTTACTCCGAAAATGCTATAACTCCGTCAAATCTTCGAATTTCGATAATTTAAAAATTTCTAAGAAAAATTTTTTAGCAAGGGTATAGCCCATTGAAAATTTCGAAAAATACATTGGTTTAAATTTATTCCGAAAATGCTATAAGTCCGTCAAATCTTCGAATTTCGAAAATTTAAAAGCATCCTCGGATTTGTGACGCTACGAGGAATCATTTTAATTTAAAAATTAATAAGAAATCAAACTTTTGATTTTTTGTAATGTTTTTTAGCAAGGGTATAGCCCATTGAAAATTACGAAAAATACATTGGTTTAAATTTACTCCGAAAATGCTATAACTCCGTCAAATGTTCGAATTTAGAAAATTTAAAAGCATCCTCGGATTTGTGACGCTACGAGGAATGTTTTAAATTTAAAAATTAATAAGAAATCAAACTTTTGATTTTTTGTGATTTTTTTTAGCAAGAGTATAGCCCATTGAAAATTTCGAAAAATACTTTGGCAAAAATTCTACACCGAAAATGTTATAACTCCGTCAAATCTTCGAATTTCGAAAATTCGGATTTGTGACGCTACGAGGAATCATTTTAATTTAAAAATTTCTAAGAAATCAAACTTTTGACTTTTTGTGATTTTTTTAGCAAGAAAATTTCGAAAAATACATTGGTTTAAATTTACTCCGAAAATGCTATAACTCCGTCAAATCTTCGAATTTCGAAAATTTAAAAGCATCCTCGGATTTGTGACGCTACGAGGAATCATTTTAATTTAAAAATTTCTAAGAAATCAAACTTTTGACTTTTTGTGATTTAGGGTATAGCCCATTGAAAATTTCGAAAAATACATTGGTCTAAATTTACTCCGAAAATGCTACAACTTCGTCAAATCTTCGAATTTCGAAAATTTAAAAGCATCCTCGGATTTGTGACGCTACGAGGAATCATTTTAATTTAAAAATTTCTAAGAAATCAAACTTTTGACTTTTTGTGATTTTTTTAGCAAGAGTATAGTCCATTGAACATTTCGAAAAATACATTGGTCTAAATTTACTCCGAAAATGCTACAACTTCGTCAAATCTTCGAATTTCGATAATTTAAAAGCATCCTCGGATTTGTGACGCTACGAGGAATCATTTTAATTTAAAAATTTCTAAGAAATCAAACTTTTGATTTTTTGTGATTTTTTTAGCAAGCCCATTGAAAATTTCGAAAAATACTTTGGCAAAAATTCTACACCGAAAATGTTATAACTCCGTCAAATCTTCGAATTTCGAATATTTAAAAGCATCCTCGGATTTGTGACGCTACGAGGAATCATTTTAATTTAAAAATTTCTAAGAAATCAAACTTTTGACTTTTTGTGATTTTTTTAGCAAGAAAATTTCGAAAAATACATTGGTTTAAATTTACTCCGAAAATGCTATAACTCCGTCAAATCTTCGAATTTCGAAAATTTAAAAGCATCCTCGGATTTGTGACGCTACGAGGAATCATTTTAATTTAAAAATTTCTAAGAAATCAAACTTTTGACTTTTTGTGATTTTTTCAGCAAGGGTATAGCCCATTGAAAATTTCGAAAAATACATTGGTTTAAATTTACTCCGAAAATGCTATAAGTCCGTCAAATCTTCGAATTTCGAAAATTTAAAAGCATCCTCGGATTTGTGACGCTACGAGGAATCATTTTAATTTAAAAATTTCTAAGAAATCAAACTTTTGATTTTTTGTGATTTTTTTTAGCAAGGGTATAGCCCATTGAAATTTTCGAAAAATACATTGGTTAACATTTACTCTGAAAATGCTATAACTTCGTCAAATCTTTGAATTTCGAAAATTTAAAAGCATCCTCGGATTTGTGACGCTACGAGGAATCTTTTAAATATAAAAATTTCTAAGAAATCTAAATTTTGATTTTTTGTGATTTTTTTAGCAAGGGTATAGCCCATTGAAAATTTCGAAAAATACATTGGTTTAAATTTATTCCGAAAATGCTATAAGTCCGTCAAATCTTCGAATTTCGAAAATTTAAAAGCATCCTCGGATTTGTGACGCTACGAGGAATCATTTTAATTTAAAAATTAATAAGAAATCAAACTTTTGATTTTTTGTAATGTTTTTTAGCAAATTTGTTTTTTTGAAAATTACGAAAAATACATTGGTTTAAATTTACTCCGAAAATGCTATAACTCCGTCAAATGTTCGAATTTAGAAAATTTAAAAGCATCCTCGGATTTGTGACGCTACGAGGAATGTTTTAAATTTAAAAATTAATAAGAAATCAAACTTTTGATTTTTTTGTGATTTTTTTTAGCAAGGGTATAGTCCATTGAATATTTCGAAAAAAACATTGGTTTAAATTTACTCCGAAAATGCTATAACTCCGTCAAATGTTCGAATTTAGAAAATTTAAAAGCATCCTCGGATTTGTGACGCTACGAGGAATGTTTTAAATTTAAAAATTAATAAGAAATCAAACTTTTGATTTTTTGTAATGTTTTTTAGCAAATTTGTTTTTTTGAAAATTACGAAAAATACATTGGTTAACATTTACTCTGAAAATGCTATAACTTCGTCAAATCTTTGAATTTCGAAAATTTAAAAGCATCCTCGGATTTGTGACGCTACGAGGAATCTTTTAAATATAAAAATTTCTAAGAAATCTAAATTTTGATTTTTTGTGATTTTTTTAGCAAGGGTATAGTCCATTGAATATTTCGAAAAAAACATTGGTTTAAATTTACTCCGAAAATGCTATAACTCCGTCAAATCTTCGAATTTCGAAAATTTAAAAGCATCCTCGGATTTGTGACGCTACGAGGAATCATTTTAATTTAAAAATTTCTAAGAAATCAAACTTTTGATTTTTTTTTAGCAAGGGTATAGCCCATTAAAAATTTCGAAAAAAAAACATTGGTTTAAATTTATTCCGAAAATGCTATAACTCCGTCAAATCTTCGAATTTCGAAAATTTAAAAGCATCCTCGGATTTGTGATGCTACGAGGAATCATTTTATTTTAAAAATTTCTAAGAAATCAAACTTTAGATTTTTTGTGATTTTTTTAGCAAGGGTATAGCCCATTGAAAATTTCGAAAAATACTTTGGCAAAAATTCTACACCGAAAATGTTATAACTCCGTCAAATCTTCGAATTTCAAAAATTTAAAAGCATCCTCGGATTTGTGACGCTACGAGGAATCATTTTAATTTAAAAATTTCTAAGAAATCAAACTTTTGATTTTTTGTGATTTTTTTTAGCAAGGGTATAGCCCATTGAAAATTACGAAAAATACATTGGTTTAAATTTACTCCGAAAATGCTATAACTCCGTCAAATCTTCGAATTTCGAAAATTTAAAAGCGTCCTCGGATTTGTGACGCTACGAGGAATCATTTTATTAAAAATTTCTAAGAAATCAAAATTTTGATTTTTTGTGATTTTTTTAGCAAGGGTATAGCCTATTGAAAATTTCGAAAAATACATTGGTTCAAATTTACTCCGAAAATGCTATAACTCCGTCAAATCTTCGAATTTCGAAAATTTAAAAGCATCCTCGGATTTGTGACGCTACGAGGAATCATTTTAATTTAAAAATTTCTAAGAAATCAAACTTTTTATTTTTTGTGATTTTTTTTAGCAAGGGTATAGCCTATTAAAAATTTTGAAAAATATATTGCTTTAAATTTACTCCGAAAATGCTATAACTCCGTCAAGTCTTAGAATTTCGAAAATTTAAAAGCGTCCTCGGATTTGTGACGCTACGAGGAATCATTTTATTTTAAAAATTTCTAAGAAATCAAAATTTTGATTTTTTGTGATTTTTTTAGCAAGGGTATAGCCTATTGAAAATTTCGAAAAATACATTGGTTTAAATTTACTCCGAAAATGCTATAACTCCGTCAAATCTTCGAATTTCGAAAATTTAAAAGCATCCTCGGATTTGTGACGCTACGAAGAATGTTTTAAATTTAAATATTTCTAAGAAATCAAACTTTTGATTTTTTGTGATTTTTTTTAGCCCATTGAAAATTTCGAAAATACATTGGTTTAAATTTACTCCGAAAATGCTATAACTCCGTCAAATCTTCGAATTTCGAAAATTTAAAAGCATCCTCGGATTTGTGACGCTACGAGGAATGTTTTAAATTTAAAAATTTCTAAGAAATCAAACTTTTGATTTTTTATGATTTTTTGCAAGGGTATAGCCCATCGAAAATTACGAAAAATACATTGGTTTAAATTTACTCCGAAAATGTTATAACTCCGTCAAATCTTCGAATTTCGAAAAATTAAAAGCATCCTCGGATTTGTGACGCTACGAGGAATCATTTTATTTTAAAAATTTCTAAGAAATCAAACTTTAGATTTTTTGTGATTTTTTTTAGCAAGGGTATAGCCCATTAAAAATTTCAAAAAAAAAACATTGGTTTAAATTTACTCCGAAAATGTTATAACTCCGTCAAATCTTCGAATTTCGAAAATTTAAAAGCATCCTCGGATTTGTGACGCTACGAGGAATGTTTTAAATTTAAAAATTAATAAGAAATCAAACTTTTGATTTTTTGTAATGTTTTTTAGCAAGGGTATAGCCCATTGAAAATTACGAAAAATACATTGGTTTAAATTTACTCCGAAAATGCTATAACTCCGTTAAATCTTCGAATTTCGAATATTTAAAAGCATCCTCGGATTTGTGACTCTACGAGGAATCATTTTAATTTAAAAATTTCTAAGAAATCAAACTTTTGATTTTTTGTGATTTTTTTTAGCAAGGGTATAGCCCATTGAAAATTTCGAAAAATACATTGGTTTAAATTTACCCCGAAAATGCTATAACTCCGTCATAATCAAACTTTTGAGTTTTTGTGATGTTTATAGCAGGGGTATAGCCCATTGAAAATTTCGAAAAATACATTGGTTTAAATTTACTCCGAAAATGCTATAACTCCGTCAAATCTTCGAGTTTCGAAAATTTAAAAGCATCCTCGGATTTGTGACGCTACGAGGAATCATTTTATTTTAAAAATTTCTAAGAAATCAAAGTTTAGATTTTTTGTGATTTTTTTTAGCAAGGGTATAGCCCATTGAAAATTTCGAAAAATACTTTGGTTTAAATTTACTCCGAAGATGCTGTAACTTCGTCAAATCTTCGAATTTCGAAAATTTAAAAGCATCCTCGGATTTGTGACGCTACGAGGAATCTTTTAAATTCAAAAAATTCTAAGAAATCTAATTTTTGATTTTTTGTGATTTTTTTTAGCAAGTGTATAGCCCATTGAAATTTTCGAAAAATACATAGGTTAACATTTACTCTGAAAATGCTATAACTTCGTCAAATCTTCGAATTTCGAAAATTTAAAAGCATCCTCGGATTTGTGACGCTACCAGGAATCACTTTATTTTAAAAATTTCTAAGAAATCAAACTTTAGATTTTTTGTGATTTTTTTTAGCAAGGGTATAGCCCATTAAAAATTTCGAAAAAAAACATTGGTTTAAATTTACTCCGAAAATGCTATAACTCCGTCAAATCTTCGAATTTCGAAAATTTAAAAGCATTCTTGGATTTGTGACGCTACGAGGAATCATTTTAATTTAGAAATTTCTTAGAAATCAAACTATTGCTTTTTTGTGATTTTTTTAGCAAGGGTATAGCCCATTGAAAATTTCGAAAAATACTTTGGTTTAAATTTACTCCGAAAATGCTATAACTTCGTCAAATCTTCGAATTTCGAAAATTTAAAAACATCCTCGGATTTGTGACGTTACGAGGAATCATTTTAAATTTCCTAAGAAATCAAACTTTTGATTTTTTTGTGATTTTTTTAGCAAGGGTATAGCCCATTGAAAATTTCGAAAAATACATTGGTTTAAATTTACTCCGAAAATGCTATAACTCCGTCAAATCTTCGAATTTCGAAAATTTAAAAGCATTCTTGGATTTGTGACGATACGAGGAATCATTTTAATTTAGAAATTTCTTAGAAATCAAACTCTTGATTTTTTGTGATTTTTTTTTAGCAAGGCCTAAGGTATAGCCCATTGAAAATTTCGAAAAATACATTGGTTTAAATTTACTCCGAAAATGCTATAACTCCGTCAAATCTTCGAATTTCGAAAATTCAAAAGCATAAAGCATCCTTGGATTTGTGACGCTACGAGGAATCATTTTAGTTTAAAAGTTTCTAAGAAATCAAACTTGTGATTTTTTGTGATTTTTTTAGCAAGGGTATAACCCATTGAAAATTTCGAAAAATACATTGGTTTAAATTTACTCCGAAAATGCTATAACTTCGTCAAATCTTCGAATTTCGAAAATTTAAAAGCATCCTCGGATTTGTGACGCTACGAGGAATCATTTTAATTTAAAAATTTCTAAAAAATCAAACTTTTGATTTTTTGTGATTTTTTTTAGCAAGGGTATACCCCATTGAAAATTTCGAAAAATACATTGTTTAAAATTTACTCCGAAAATGCTATAACTCCGTCAAATCTTCGAATTTCGAAAATTTAAAAGCATCCTCGGATTTGTGACGCTACGAGGAATCATTTTAAATTAAAAATTTCTAAGAAATCACACTTTTGATTTTTTGTAATTTTTTTAGCAAGGGTATAGCCCATTGAAAATTTCGAAAAATACATTGGTTTCAATTTACTCCGAAAATGCTATAACTCCGTCAAATCTTCGAATTTCGAAAATTTAGAAGCATCTTTGGATTTGTGACGCTACGAGGAATCATTTTAATTTAAAAATTTCTAAGAAATCAAACTTTTGATTTTTTGTGATTTTTTTAGCATGGGTATGCCTATTGAAAATTTCGAAAAATACATTGGTTTAAATTTACTCCGAATATGATATAACTCCGTCAAATCTTCGAATTTCGAAAATTTAAAAGCATCCTCGGATTTGTGACGCTACGAGGAATCTTTTAAATTCAAAAAATTCTAAGAAATCTAAATTTTGATTTTTTGTGATTTTTTTCAGCAATTTTGAAATTTTCGAAAAATACATTGGTTAACATTTACTCTGAAAATGCTATAACTTCGTCAAATCTTCGAATTTCGAAAATTTAAAAGCATCCTCGGATTTGTGACGCTACGAAAATTTTGAAATTTTCGAAAAATACATTGTTTAACATTTACTCTGAAAATGCTATAACTTCGTCAAATCTTCGAATTTCGAAAATTTAAAAGCATCCTCGGATTTGTGACGCTACGAGGAATTTTTTAAATTCAAAAAATTCTAAGCTTTCAAAATTTTGATTTTTTGTGATTTTTTTTAGCAAGGGTATAGCCCATTGAAATTTTCGAAAAATACATTGGTTAACATTTACTCTGAAAATGCTATAACTTCGTCAAATCTTCGAATTTCGAAAATTTAAAAGCATCCTCGGATTTGTGACGCTACGAGGAATCTTTTAAATTCAAAAAATTCTAAGAAATCTAATTTTTGATTTTTTGTGATTTTTTTTAGCAAGTGTATAGCCCATTGAAATTTTCGAAAAATACATTGGTTAACATTTACTCTGAAAATGCTATAACTCCGTCAAATCTTCGAATTTCGAAAATTTAAAAGCATCCTCGGATTTGTGACGCTACGAGGAATCATTTTAATTTAAAAATTTCTAAGAAATCAAACTTTTGATTTTTTGTGATTTTCTTAGCAAGGGTATAGCCCATTGAAAATTTCGAAAAATACATTGGTTTAAATTTACTCCGAAAATGCTATAACTCCGTCAAATCTTCGAATTTCGAAAATTTAAAAGCATCCTCGGATTTGTGACGCTACGAGGAATCATTTTAATTTAAAAATTTCTAAGAAATCAAACTTTTGATTTTTTGTGATTTTTTTTAGCAAGGGTATAGCCCATTGAAAATTTCGAAAAATACATTGTTTTAAATTTACTCCGAAAATGCTATAACTCCGTCAAATCTTCGAATTTCGAAAATTTAAAAGCATCCTCGGATTTGTGACGCTACGAGGAATCATTTTAATTTAAAAATTTCTAAGAAATCAAACTGAAAATGCTATAACTTCGTCAAATCTTCGAATTTCGAAAATTTAAAAGCATCCTAGGATTTGTGACGCTACGAGGAATCTTTTAAATTCAAAAAATTCTAAGAAATCTAATTTTTGATTTTTTGTGATTTTTTTTAGCAAGTGTATAGCCCATTGAAATTTTCGAAAAATACATTGGTTAACATTTACTCTGAAAATGCTATAACTTCGTCAAATCTTCGAATTTCGAAAATTTAAAAGCATCCTCGGATTTGTGACGCTACGAGGAATCATTTTAATTTAAAAATTTCTAAGAAATCAAACTTTTGATTTTTTGTGATTTTTCTTAGCAAGGGTATAGCCCATTGAAAATTTCGAAAAATACATTGGTTTAAATTCACTCCGAAAATGCTATAACTCCGTCAAATCTTCGAATTTCGAAAATTTAAAAGCATCCTCGGATTTGTGACGCTACGAGGAATCATTTTAATTTAAAAATTTCTAAGAAATCAAACTTTTGATTTTTTGTGATTTTTTTTAGCAAGGGTATAGCCCATTGAAAATTTCGAAAAATACATTGTTTTAAATTTACTCCGAAAATGCTATAACTCCGTCAAATCTTCGAATTTCGAAAATTTAAAAGCATCCTCGGATTTGTGACGCTACGAGGAATCATTTTATTTTAAAAATTTCTAAGAAATCAAACTTTAGATTTTTTGTGATTTTTTTTAGCAAGGGTATAGCCCATTAAAAATTTCGAAAAATACATTGGTTTAAATTTACTCCGAAAATGCTATAATTCCGTCAAATCTTCGAATTTCGAAAATTTAAAAGCATCCTCGGATTTGTGACGCTACGAGGAATCATTTTAATTTAAAAATTTCTAAGAAATCAAACTTTAGATTTTTTGTGATTTTTTTTAGCAAGGGTATAGCCCATTGAAAATTTCGAAAAATACATTGGTTTAAATTTACTCCGAAAATGCAATAACTCTGTCAGATCTTCGAATTTCGAATATTTAAAAGCATCCTCGGATTTGTGACGCTACGAGGAATCTTTTAAATTTAAAAATTTCTTAGAAATCAAACTTTTGATTTTTTGTATTTTTTTTTAGCATGGGTATGCCTATTGAAAATTTCGAAAAATACATTGTTTAAATTTACTCCGAATATGATATAACTCCGTCAAATCTTCGAATTTCGAAAATTTAAAAGCATCCTCGGATTTGTGACGCTACGAGGAATCATTTTAATTTAAAAATTTCTAAGAAATCAAACTTTTGATTTTTTGTGATTTTCTTAGCAAGGGTATAGCCCGTTGAAAATTTCGAAAAATACATTGTTTAAATTTACTCCGAAAATGCTATAACTCCGTCAAATCTTCGAATTTCGAAAATTTAAAAGCATCCTCGGATTTGTGACGCTACGAGGAATCATTTTATTTTAAAAATTTCTAAGAAATCAAACTTTTGATTTTTTGTGATTTTCTTAGCAAGGGTATAGCCCGTTGAAAATTTCGAAAAATACATTGTTTAAATTTACTCCGAAAATGCTATAACTCCGTCAAATCTTCGAATTTCGAAAATTTAAAAGCATCCTCGGATTTGTGACGCTACGAGGAATCATTTTAATTTAAAAATTTCTAAGAAATCAAACTTTAGATTTTTTGTGATTTTTTTTAGCAAGGGTATAGCCCATTGAAAATTTCGAAAAATACATTGGTTTAAATTTACTCCGAAAATGCAATAACTCTGTCAGATCTTCGAATTTCGAATATTTAAAAGCATCCTCGGATTTGTGACGCTACGAGGAATCTTTTAAATTTAAAAATTTCTTAGAAATCAAACTTTTGATTTTTTGTATTTTTTTTTAGCATGGGTATGCCTATTGAAAATTTCGAAAAATACATTGGTTTAAATTTACTCCGAATATGATATAACTCCGTCAAATCTTCGAATTTCGAAAATTTAAAAGCATCCTCGGATTTGTGACGCTACGAGGAATCATTTTAATTTAAAAATTTCTAAGAAATCAAACAATTGATTTTTTGTGATTTTCTTATCAAGGGTATAGCCCGTTGAAAATTTCGAAAAATACATTGTTTAAATTTACTCCGAAAATGCTATAACTCCGTCAAATCTTCGAATTTCGAAAATTTAAAAGCATCCTCGGATTTGTGACGCTACGAGGAATTTTTTAAATTCAAAAATTCTAAGCTTTCAAAATTTTGATTTTTTTGTGATTTTTTTTAGCAAGGGTATAGCCCATTGAAATTTTCGAAAAATACATTGTTTTAAATTTACTCCGAAAATGCTATAACTCCGTCAAATCTTCGAATTTCGAAAATTTAAAAGCATCCTCGGATTTGTGACGCTACGAGGAATCTTTTAAATTCAAAAAATTCTAAGAAATCTAATTTTTGATTATTTGTGATTTTTTTTAGCAAGTGTATAGCCCATTGAAATTTTCGAAAAATACATTGGTTAACATTTACTCTGAAAATGCTATAACTTCGTCAAATCTTCGAATTTCGAAAATTTAAAAGCATCCTCGGATTTGTGACGCTACGAGGAATCATTTAAATTTAAAAATTTCTAAGAAATCAAACTTTTGATTTTTTGTGATTTTTTTTAGCAAGGGCATAGCCCATTGAAAATTTCGAAAAATACATTGGTTTAAATTTACTCCGAAAATGCTATAATTCCGTCAAATCTTCGAATTTCGAAAATTTAAAAGCATCCTCGGATTTGTGACGCTACGAGGAATCATTTTAATTTAAAAATTTCGAAGAAATCAAACTTTAGATTTTTTGTGATTTTTTTTAGCAAGGGTATAGCCCATTGAAAATTTCGAAAAATACATCGGTTTAAATTTACTCCGAAAATGCTATAACTCTGTCAGATCTTCGAATTTCGAAAATTTAAAAGCATCCTCGGATTTGTGACGCTACGAGGAATCTTTTAAATTTAAAAATTTCTTAGAAATCAAACTTTTGATTTTTTGTATTTTTTTTAGCATGGGTATGCCTATTGAAAATTTCGAAAAATACATTGGTTTAAATTTACTCCGAATATGATATAACTCCGTCAAATCTTCGAATTTCGAAAATTTAAAAGCATCCTCGGATTTGTGACGCTACGAGGAATCTTTTAAATTCAAAAAATTCTAAGAAATCTAAATTTTGATTTTTTGTGATTTTTTTCAGCAATTTTGAAATTTTCGAAAAATACATTGGTTAACATTTACTCTGAAAATGCTATAACTTCGTCAAATCTTCGAATTTCGAAAATTTAAAAGCATCCTCGGATTTGCGACGCTACGAGGAATCGTTTTAATTTAAAAATTTCTAAGAAATCAAACTTTTGATTTTTTGTGATTTTCTTAGCAAGGGTATAGCCCGTTGAAAATTTCGAAAAATACATTGTTTAAATTTACTCCGAAAATGCTATAACTCCGTCAAATCTTCGAATTTCGAAAATTTAAAAGCATCCTCAAATTTGTGACGCTACGAGGAATTTTTTAAATTCAAAAATTCTAAGCTTTCAAAATTTTGATTTTTTGTGATTTTTTTTAGCAAGGGTATAGCCCATTGAAATTTTCAAAAAATACATTGGTTAACATTTACTCTGAAAATGCTATAACTTCGTCAAATCTTCGAATTTCGAAAATTTAAAAGCATCCTCGGATTTGTGACGCTACGAGGAATCTTTTAAATTCAAAAAATTCTAAGAAATCTAATTTTTGATTTTTTGTGATTTTTTTTAGCAAGTGTATAGCCCATTGAAATTTTCGAAAAATACATAGGTTAACATTTACTCTGAAAATGCTATAACTTCGTCAAATCTTCGAATTTCGAAAATTTAAAAGCATCCTCGGATTTGTGACGCTACGAGGAATCATTTTAATTTAAAAATTTCTAAGAAATCAAACTTTTGATTTTTTGTGATTTTTCTTAGCAAGGGTATAGCCCATTGAAAATTTCGAAAAATACATTGTTTAAATTCACTCCGAAAATGCTATAACTCCGTCAAATCTTCGAATTTCGAAAATTTAAAAGCATCCTCGGATTTGTGACGCTACGAGGAATCATTTTAATTTAAAAATTTCTAAGAAATCAAACTTTTGATTTTTTGTGATTTTTTTTAGCAAGGGTATAGCCCATTGAAAATTTCGACAAATACATTGGTTTAAATTTACTCCGAAAATGCTATAACTCCGTCAAATCTTCGAATTTCGAAAATTTAAAAGCATCCTCGGATTTGTGACGCTACGAGGAATCTTTTAAATTCAAAAAATTCTAGGAAATCTAAATTGTGATTTTTTGTGATTTTTTTTAGCAAGGGTATAGCCCATTGAAATTTTCGAAAAATACATTGGTTAACATTTACTCTGAAAATGCTATAACTTCGTCAAATCTTCGAATTTCGAAAATTTAAAAGCATCCTCGGATTTGTGACGCTACGAGGAATCATCTTAATTTAAAAATTTCTAAGAAATCAAACTTTAGATTTTTTGTGATTTTTTTTAGCAAGG
Organism: Stomoxys calcitrans; assembly: GCF_963082655.1. Lineage (NCBI taxonomy): Eukaryota > Metazoa > Arthropoda > Insecta > Diptera > Muscidae > Stomoxys > Stomoxys calcitrans. Next base: position 131,884,570 of record NC_081556.1, on the reverse strand, counting down.
GTATAGCCCATTGAAAATTTCGAAAAATACATTGTTTTAAATTTACTCCGAAAATGCTATAACTCCGTCAAATCTTCGAATTTCGAAAATTTAAAAGCATCCTCGGATTTGTGACGCTACGAGGAATCTTTTAAATTCAAAAATTTCTAAGAAATCAAACTTTTGATTTTTTGTGATTTTTTTTTAGCAAGTGTATAGCCCATTGAAATTTTCGAAAAATACACTGGTTAACATTTACTCTGAAAATGCTATAACTTCGTCAAATCTTCGAATTTCGAAAATTTAAAAGCATCCTCGGATTTGTGACGCTACGAGGAATCATTTAAATTTAAAAATTTCTAAGAAATCAAACTTTTGATTTTTTGTGATTTTTTTTAGCAAGGGCATAGCCCATTGAAAATTTCGAAAAATACATTGTTTTAAATTTACTCCGAAAATGCTATAACTCCGTCAAATCTTCGAATTTCGAAAATTTAAAAGCATCCTCGGATTTGTGACGCTACGAGGAATCTTTTAAATTCAAAAAATTCCAAGAAATCTAAATTTTGATTTTTTGTGATTTTTTTTAGCAAGGGTATAGCCCATTGAAAATTTCGAAAAATACATTGGTTTAAATTTACTCCGAAAATGCTATAATTGCGTCAAATCTTCGAATTTTGAAAATTAAAAAGCATCCTCGGATTTGTGACGCTACGAGGAATCTTTTAAATTCAAAAAATTCTAAGAAATCTAAATTTTGATTTTTTGTGATTTTTTTTAGCAAGTGTATAGCCCATTGAAATTTTCGAAAAATACATTGGTTAACATTTACTCTGAAAATGCTATAACTTCGTCAAATCTTCGAATTTCGAAAATTTAAAAGCATCCTCGGATTTGTGACGCTACGAGGAATCATTTTAATTTAAAAATTTCTAAGAAATCAAACTTTTGATTTTTTGTGATTTTTTTTAGCAAGGGTATAGCCCATTGAAAATTTCGAAAAATACATTGGTTTAAATTTACTCCGAAAATGCTATAATTCCGTCAAATCTTCGAATTTCGAAAATTTAAAAGCATCCTCGGATTTGTGACGCTACGAGGAATCATTTTATTTTAAAAATTTCTAAGAAATCAAACTTTAGATTTTTTGTGATTTTTTTTAGCAAGGGTATAGCCCATTAAAAATTTCGAAAAATACATTGGTTTAAATTTACTCCGAAAATGCTATAATTCCGTCAAATCTTCGAATTTCGAAAATTTAAAAGCATCCTCGGATTTGTGACGCTACGAGGAATCATTTTAATTTAAAAATTTCTAAGAAATCAAACTTTAGATTTTTTGTGATTTTTTTTAGCAAGGGTATAGCCCATTGAAAATTTCGAAAAATACATTGGTTTAAATTTACTCCGAAAATGCTATAACTCTGTCAGATCTTCGAATTTCGAATATTTAAAAGCATCCTCGGATTTATGACGCTACGAGGAATGTTTTAAATTTAAAAATTTCTAAGAAATCAAACTTTTGATTTTTTGTGATTTTTAGCAAGGGTATAGCCCATTGAAAATTTCGAAAAATACATTGGTTTAAATTTACTCCGAAAATGCTATAACTCCGTCAGATGTTCGAATTTCGAATATTTAAAAGCATCCTCGGATTTGTGACGCTACGAGGAATCTTTAAAATTTAAAAATTTCTAAGAAATCAAACTTTTGATTTTTTGTGATTTTTTTTAGCAAGGGTATAGCCCATTGAAAATTTCGAAAAATACATTGGTTTAAATTTACTCCGAAAATGCTATAACTTCGTCAAATCTTCGAATTTCGAAAATTTAAAAGCATCCTCGGATTTGTGACGCTACAAGGAATCTTTTAAATTGAAAAAATTCTAAGAAATCAAACTTTTGATTTTTTTTAGCAAGGGTATAGCCCATTGAAAATTTCGATAAAAAAACATTGGTTTAAATTTACTCCGAAAATGCTACAACTCCGTCAAATCTTTGAATTTCGAACATTTAAAAGCATCCTCGGATTTGTGACGCTACGAGGAATCATTTAAATTTAAAAATTTCTAAGAAATCAAACTTTTGATTTTTTGTGATTTTTTTTAGCAAGGGTATAGCCCATTGAAAATTTCGAAAAATACATTGGTTTAAATTTACTCCGAAAATGCTATAATTCCGTCAAATCTTCGAATTTCGAAAATTTAAAAGCATCCTCGGATTTGTGACGCTACGAGGAATCATTTTAATTTAAAAATTTCTAAGAAATCAAACTTTTGATTTTTTGTGATTTTTTTTAGCAAGGGTATAGCCCATTGAAAATTTCGACAAATACATTGGTTTAAATTTACTCCGAAAATGCTATAACTCCGACAAATCTTCGAATTTCGAAAATTTAAAAGCACCCTCGGATTTGTGACGCTACGAGGAATCTTTTAAATTTAAAAATTAATAAGAAATCAAACTTTTGATTTTTTGTAATTTTTTTTAGCAAGGGTATAACCCATTGAAAATTTCGAAAAATACATTGGTTTAAATTTACTCCGAAAATACTATAATTCCGTCAAATCTTCGAATTTCGAATATTTAAAAGCATCCTCGGAGTTGTGACGCTACGAGGAATCATTTTATTTTAAAAATTTCTAAGAAATCAAACCTTTGATTTTTTTTAGCAAGGGTATAGCCCATTGAAAATTTGGAAAAATACATTGGTTTAAATATACTCCGAAAATGCTACAACTCCGTCAAATCTTTGAATTTCGAACATTTAAAAGCATCCTCGGATTTGTGACGCTACGAGGAATCTTTTAAATTTAAAAATTAATAAGAAATCAAACTTTTGATTTTTTGTATTTTTTTTTAGCAAGGGTATAGCCCATTGAAAATTTCGAAAATTACATTGGTTTAAATTTACTCCGAAAATGCTATAACTCCGTCAGATGTTCGAATTTCGAATATTTAAAAGCATCCTCGGATTTGTGACGCTACGAGGAATCTTTAAAATTTAAAAATTTCTAAGAAATCAAACTTTTGATTTTTTGTGATTTTTTTTTAGCAAGGGTATAGCTCATTGAAAATTTCGAAAAATACATTGGTTTAAATTTACTCCGAAAATGCTATAACTTCGTCAAATCTTCGAATTTCGAAAATTTAAAAGCATCCTCGGATTTGTGACGCTACGAGGAATCTTTTAAATTTAAAAATTAATAAGAAATCAAACTTTTGATTTTTTGTAATTTTTTTTAGCAAGGGTATAACCCATTGAAAATTTCGAAAAATACATTGGTTTAAATTTACTCCGAAAATGCTATAATTCCGTCAAATCTTCGAATTTCGAAAATTTAAAAGCATCCTCGGATTTGTGACGCTACGAGGAATCATTTTAATTTAAAAATTTCTAAGAAATCAAACTTTTGATTTTTTGTGATTTTTTTTAGCAAGGGTATAGCCCATTGAAAATTTCGACAAATACATTGGTTTAAATTTACTCCGAAAATGCTATAACTCCGTCAAATCTTCGAATTTCGAAAATTTAAAAGCACCCTCGGATTTGTGACGCTACGAGGAATCTTTTAAATTTAAAAATTAATAAGAAATCAAACTTTTGATTTTTTGTAATTTTTTTTAGCAAGGGTATAACCCATTGAAAATTTCGAAAAATACATTGGTTTAAATTTACTCCGAAAATACTATAATTCCGTCAAATCTTCGAATTTCGAATATTTAAAAGCATCCTCGGAGTTGTGACGCTACGAGGAATCTTTTAAATTTAAAAATTAATAAGAAATCAAACTTTTGATTTTTTGTAATTTTTTTTAGCAAGGGTATAACCCATTGAAAATTTCGACAAATACATTGGTTTAAATTTACTCCGAAAATGCTATAACTCCGTCAAATCTTCGAATTTCGAAAATTTAAAAGCACCCTCGGATTTGTGACGCTACGAGGAATCTTTTAAATTTAAAAATTAATAAGAAATCAAACTTTTGATTTTTTGTAATTTTTTTTAGCAAGGGTATAACCCATTGAAAATTTGGAAAAATATATTGGTTTAAATTTACTCCGAAAATGCTATAACTCCGTCAAATCTTCGAATTTCGAAAATTTAAAAGCATCCTCGGATTTGTGACGCTACGAGGAATCATTTTAAATTAAAAATTTCTAAGAAATCAAACTTTAGATTTTTTGTGATTTTTTTTAGCAAGGGTATAGCCCATTGAAAATTTCGAAAAATACATTGGTTTAAATTTACTCCGAAAATGCTATAACTCTGTCAGATCTTCGAATTTCGAATATTTAAAAGCATCCTCGGATTTGTGACGCTACGAGGAATCATTTTATTTTAAAAATTTCTAAGAAATCAAACTTTTGATTTTTTTTAGCAAGGGTATAGCCCATTGAAAATTTGGAAAAATATATTGGTTTAAATTTACTCCGAAAATGCTATAACTCCGTCAAATCTTCGAATTTCGAAAATTTAAAAGCATCCTCGGATTTGTGACGCTACGAGGAATCATTTTAAATTAAAAATTTCTAAGAAATCAAACTTTAGATTTTTTGTGATTTTTTTTAGCAAGGGTATAGCCCATTGAAAATTTCGAAAAATACATTGGTTTAAATTTACTCCGAAAATGCTATAACTCTGTCAGATCTTCGAATTTCGAATATTTAAAAGCATCCTCGGATTTGTGACGCTACGAGGAATCTTTTAAATTTAAAAATTTCTAAGAAATCAAACTTTTGATTTTTTGTAATTTTTTTTTAGCAAGGGTATAGCCCATTGAAAATTTCGAAAAATACATTAGTTTAAATTTATTCCGAAAATGCTATAACTCCGTTAAATCTTCGAATTTCGAAAATTTAAAAGCATCCTCGGATTTGTGACGCTACGAGGAATCATTTTAATTTAAAAATTTTCTGTCAGATCTTCGAATTTCGAATATTTAAAAGCATCCTCGGATTTGTGACGCTACGAGGGATCTTTTAAATTTAAAAATTTCTAAGAAATCAAACTTTTGATTTTTTGTAATTTTTTTTTAGCAAGGGTATAGCCCACTGAAAATTTCGAAAAATACATTGGTTTAAATTTATTCCGAAAATGCTATAACTCCGTTAAATCTTCGAATTTCGAAAATTTAAAAGCATCCTCGGATTTGTGACGCTACGAGGAATCATTTTAATTTAAAAATTTCTAAGAAATCAAACTTTTGATTTTTTGTGATTTTTTTTAGCAAGGGTATAGCCCATTGAAAATTTGGAAAAATATATTGGTTTAAATTTACTCCGAAAATGCTACAACTCCGTCAAATCTTTGAATTTCGAAAATTTAAAAGCATCCTCGGATTTGTGACGCTACGAGGAATCATTTTAATTTAAAAATTTCTAAGAAATCAAACTTTAGATTTTTTGTGATTTTTTTTAGCAAGGGTATAGCCCATTAAAAATTTCGATAAAAAAACATTGGTTTAAATTTACTCCGAAAATGCTATAACTCCGTCAAATCTTCGAATTTCGTAAATTTAAAAGCATCCTCGAATTTGTGACGCTACGAGGAATCATTTTAATTTAAAAATTTCTAAGAAATCAAACTTTTGATTTTTTGTGATTTTTTTTAGCAAGGGTATAGCCCATTGAAAATTTCGAAAAATACATTGGTTTAAATTTACTCCGAAAATGCTATAAATCCATCAAATCTTCGAATTTCGAAAATTTAGAAGCATCCTCGGATTTGTGACGCTACAAGGAATCATTTTAATTTAAAAATTTCTAAGAAATCAAACTTTTGATTTTTTGTGATTTTTTTTAGCAAGGGTATAGCCCATTGAAAATTTCGAAAAATACATTGGTTTAAAATTACTCCGAAAATGCTATAATTCCGTCAAATCTTCGAATTTCGAAAGTTTAAAAGCATCCTCGGATTTGTGACGCTACGAGGAATCATTTTAAATTAAAAATTTCTAAGAAATCAAACTTTAGATTTTTTGTGATTTTTTTAGCAAGGGTATAGCCCATTGAAAATTTCGAAAAATACATTGGTTTAAATTTATTCCGAAAATGCTATAACTCCGTTAAATCTTCGAATTTTGAAAATTTAAAAGCATCCTCGAATTTGTGACGCTACGAGGAATCATTTTAACTTAAAAATTTCTAAGAAATCAAACTTTAGATTTTTTGTGATTTTTTTAGCAAGGGTATAGCCCATTGAAAATTTCGAAAAATACATTGGTTTAAATTTACTCCGAAAATGCTATAACTTCGTCAAATCTTCGAATTTCGAAAATTTAAAAGCATCCTCGGATTTGTGACGCTACGAGGAATCATTTTAATTTAAAAATTTCTAAGAAATCAAACTTTTGATTTTTTGTGATTTTTTTTTAGCAAGGGTATAGCCCATTGAAAATTTCGAAAAATACATTGGTTTAAATTTACTCCGAAAATGCTATAACTCCGTCAAATCTTCGAATTTCGAAAGTTTAAAAGCATCCTCGGATTTGTGACGCTACGAGGAATCATTTTAAATTAAAAATTTCTAAGAAATCAAACTTTAGATTTTTTGTGATTTTTTTTAGCAAGGGTATAGCCCATTGAAAATTTCGAAAAATACATTGGTTTAAATTTACTCCGAAAATGCTATAACCCCGTCAAATCTTCGAATTTCGAAAGTTTAAAAGCATCCTCGGATTTGTGACGCTACGAGGAATCATTTTAAATTAAAAATTTCTAAGAAATCAAACTTTTGATTTTTTGTGATTTTTTTAGCAAGGCCCATTGAAAATTTCGAAAAATACGTTGGTTTAAATTTACTCCGAAAATGCTATAATTCCGTCAAATCTTCGAATTTCGAAAATTTGAAAGCATCTTTGGATTTGTGACGCTACGAGGAATCTTTTAAATTTAAAAATTAATAAGAAATCAAACTTTTGATTTTTTGTGATTTTTTTTAGCCCATTGAAAATTTCGAAAAATACATTGGTTTAAATTTACTCCGAAAATGCTATAACTCCGTCAGATCTTCGAATTTGGAATATTTAAAAGCATCCTCGGATTTGTGACGCCAAGAGGAATCATTTTATTTTAAAAATTTTTAAGAAATCAAACTTTAGATTTTTTGTGACTTTTTTAGCAAGGGTATAGCCCATTGAAAATTTCGAAAAATACATTGGTTTAAATTTACTCCGAAAATGCTATTACTTCGTCAAATCTTCGAATTTCGAAAATTTAAAAGCATCCTCGGATTTGTGACGCTACGAGGAATCATTTTAATTTAAAAATTTCTAAGAAATCAAACTTTAGATTTTTTGTGATTTTTTTTAGCAAGGGTATAGCCCATTGAAAATTTCGAAAAATACATTGGTTTAAATTTACTCCGAAAATGCTATAACTCCGACAAATCTTCGAATCTCGCAAATTTAAAAGCATCCTCGGATTTGGGACGCTACGAGGAATCTTTTAAATTCAAAAAATTCTAAGAAATCTAAATTTTGATTTTTTGTGATTCTGTTTTAGCAAAGGTATAGCCCATTGAAAATTTCGAAAAATACATTGGTTTAAATTTACTCTGAAAATGCTATAACTCCGTCAAATCTTCGAATTTCGAAAATTTAAAAGCATCCTCGGATTTGTGACGCTACGAGGAATCATTTTAATTTAAAAATTTCTAAGAAATCAAACTTTTGATTTTTTGTGGTTTTTTTTAGCAAGGGTATAGCCCATTGAAAATTTTGAAAAATACATTGGTTAACATTTACTCTCAAAATGCTATAACTTCGTCAAATCTTCGAATTTCGAAAATTTAAAAGCATCTTTGGATTTGTGACGCTACGAGGAATCATTTTAACTTAAAAAAAATTTATTTGTTTAAATTTACACCGAAAATGCTATAGCTCCGTCAAATCTTCGAACTTCGAAATTTTAAAAGCATCCTCGGATTTGTGACGCTACAAGGAATCATTCTAATTTAAAAATTTCTAAAAAATCAAATTTTTGATTTTTGTGGTTTTTTTAGCAAGGGTATAGCCTATTGAAAATTTCGAAAAATACATTGGTTTAAATTTACTCCGAAAATGCTATAACTCCATCAAATCTTCGAATTTCGAAAAATTAAAAGCATCTTTGGATTTGTGACGCTACGAAGAATCATTTTAATTTAAAAATTTCGAAGAAATCAAACTTTTGATTTTTTGTGATTTTTTTTAACAAGGGTATAGCCCATTGAAAATTTCGAAAAATACATTGGTTTGAATTTACACCGAAAATGCTATGATTCCGTCAAATCTTCGAATATCGAAAATTTAAAAGCATCCTCGGATTTGTGACGCCACGAGGAATCATTTTAATTAAAAATTTCTAAGAAATCAAACTTTAGATTTTTTTGTAAATCATTTTAGCAAGGCTCGGAAAATTTGCTTGTTTTTCTATAGTTTTGGGTACAATTTTTAATTACTAAAATTTTTTTTTCTTCATTAATTTCCCAAAGGATAAATATATATGGGTTGTTGACCATGAGAATGAATATCACTAGAGTAAAAGGTTTCTATTGATAACAGTTATACAACTTGATAAAAATCCTTAAACTATTACAATTGCTCCCTTTACTAGCCAACCCCTAACACCAAATGCTTGTAAATTATATTGGGCTTCTGTTTGTTTTCGAAACATTCGCAAAAAGCAATATTTAGAGGAAACATAGAATACAAAAGATACAATAAGAAAACAAATTACATATATACAAAACCATGTAAATAAAATATTTTAAAAAATTTTAAGTAATTGTTAGAAAGTAAAACAAAATTGCATTCATAGTGTATGGTAACTATTGTGCTTGAAAATCAATACAAAAACGAAAGAGAATATAAATCAAAATATATAAAAATATGAAAACAAATATGCTTGCAAAAGGAAAACCTAAACGCTTCACCAGCAATTGTTCAATAGAAACCTGTTTCAATATGAAAAAACTCATCAATTTTATTATTTAAATACTTTTTTTGGTTCTGCTCTTGTATACATGCCACAAATCAAATAAAAATTCTTTTTAATAGAAATAATACATTTTAAGAAATCTTTTAATTTGTAATATGAAGAAAATCCAATCTATTTCAAATGTTGATTAAAATATTTGAGTTTTTGAGATTGAATTTGGAATGTGGGATTGCAGTAGTTGGAGGTATTTAGAAAAAAAAAACTCTTTCTGTATATTTGGGCAGATATTTCTTCGAAATCGAATTAAAAAGAAGAAATATTTTGGAACTAAAATCCATTTTTATACCCTTACCATAGTATGAGGGTATACTAATTTGTAACCCATCGAAATATTAATCTGAGACTCAACAAAGTATATATATTCTCGCTCGTCTGGACATTCTTAATCATTTAGTTATGTCCGTCCGTCTGTCTGTCGAAAGCTCGCTAACTTTCGAAGCAGTAAAGCTAGGTGCTTGAAATTTTGCATTAATACTTCTGATTAGTGCTGGTCGAATGGGATTGTAAATGGATCAAATTGGTCCATGTTTTGATATAGCTGAGACATAAGCCGAACTTGGATCTTGATTTCATGGGCCTCTAGAAGGCGCAATTCTTATCCGATTTAGGTGTAATTTTGTACAAAATTTTTCGCTATGACTTACAATAGTGCCAAGTATGGTCTTAATCGGTTCATAACCTGATATAGCTAGCATATAAACTGATCTTGGATCGTGACATCTTCGGCCTCCGAAGGACGCAATTCTTTTCCTATTTTGTTGAAACCTTTGCACAGAGACTTCTCTTTTTTAAGAGCTATAGGAAATATTATCAAAAAACACATCGAATTCAGAAATATGCATGAAATTTTTATTATCTGTGTACAGCTTAAGCTCAATATCTCTATTTTTAAAGACTGTAGCGTGATTTCAACAGACAGGCGGACGTATGAATGGACATTGTTAGATCGGATGGAGATGGTATGACGACCAAGAATATTATACTTTATGGGTTCGGAAATAGATATTTGCAAACGGAATGACAAAAAATATATACCTCTAACCTTCGGTGGTGGGTATAAAAATTACCTGGCAATTTGCATGCCGGCGGCGTCAATGGGCCATAATTCTTCGTCGACAATGCCAATAGCTACGTTGCCGTGAATAATCAACGCTACCACTGGACAACCACCGCAGCGCAAAGGTTAGCATGCCCACCTACGGCGCCAAACGCTTCGGTTCGAGTCCTGGCGAAAACATCAGAAAAAATTTTCAGCGGTGGTTATCCCCTCCCAATGATGGCTACATTTGTGAGGTACTATGCCATGTAAAATTTCTCCCCAAAGAGGTGTCGCACTGCGGCACGCCGTTTGGAATCGGCTATAAAAAGGAGGCCCTTTTTATTGAGCTTAAACCTAAATCGGACAAGACTCATTGGTAGGTAAGAAGTTTGTTCCTATTCCTTAATAGAATAATAATTGAAATTTTGCACACAATCTCGTTCGAAGAGATATCTCTAGCCGTTCTCACACGGCGTAGTTTTACTCGTTTTTATACCCTCCACCGTAGGATGGGGGGTATACTAATTTCGTCATTCTGTTTGTAACTACTCGAAATATTCGTCTGAGACACCATAAAGTATATATATTCTTGATCGTCGTGACATTTTATGTCGATCTAGCCATGTCCGTCCGTCTGCCTGTCCGTCCGTCCGTCCGTCCGTCCGTCCGTCCGTCCGTCCGTCCGTCCGTCCGTCCGTCCGTCTGTCTGTCTGTCCGTCCGTCCGTCTGTCCGTCTGTCCGTCCGTCCGTCTGTCCGTCTGTCCGTCCGTCCGTCCGTCCGTCCGTCTGTCTGTCGAAAGCACGCTAACTTCCGAAGGAATAAAGCTAGCCGCTTGAAATTTTGCACAAATACTTATTATTATTGTAGGTCGGTTGGTATTGTAAATGGGCCATATCGGTCCATGTTTTGATATAGCTGCCATATAAACCGATCTTGGGTCTTGACTTCTTGAGCCTCTAGAGTGCGCAATTCTTATCCGATTGGAATGAAATTTTACATGACGTGTTTTGTTATGATATCCCACAACTGTGCCAAGTATGGTTCAAATCGGTTCATAACCTGATATAGCTGTCATATAAACCGGTCTGGGATCTTGACTTCTTGAGCCTGTAGAGGTCGCAATTATTATCCGATTTGCCTGAAATTTTGTACGACGGATTCTCTCATGACTATCAACATACGTGTTTATTATGGTCTGAATCGGTCTATAGCCCGATACAGCTCCCATATAAATCGATCTCCTTATTTTACTTCTTGAGCCCCCAAAGAGCCCAATTCTTATTCGAATTGGCTGACATTTTACACAGGTCACCAACATATAATTTAATTGTGGTCCAAACCGGACCATATCTTGATATCGTTCTAATAGCAGAGCAAATTTTTTCTTATATCCTGTTTTGCCTAAGAAGAGATGCCGGGAAAAGAACTCGACAAATGCGATCCATGGTGGAGGGTATATAAGATTCGGCCCGGCCGAACTTAGCAGGCTTTTACTTGTTTTCGATTTTCTCTCACAGTGCGACGTTGGAAGAGCTCAGAGCCAACATGGACAAATTTGCATTTTCAGAATGTTGGTTGTCCTTCAAATAGAGATATCTTTTATAATTTAAACTTTTTCAAAATAGTTAATCCCACTGCAATATCCATTAATTACCCAATTAAAAGCTTAGGATATACACATTAATAAATTATTTTTCAAAGACAATTAAAAGCTTAAATGCCAAAAAGTTATTATTTTGAAAAATGTACAAAATTATGATTGATCAAATAATTAAAGTTTTGTTTCAACTCAATTCTAACAACTGAACTATTGTGTATATAAATAAATATTATGTGAAATGTTTTGTATGACAATCACATGTGTAAGAGAAAAACTCAAAGTCAAAACAAATACAAAAAGAAACGGATAACAAAAAAAAAAGAAAATACATTAAAAAAGTTAAAAACGAAATTATATTAGTTGAAGGAAATCAAATTGTATCTAGTAAAGCCAAAACGAAAATTGGCTTAATTGCACTTTTTACAATTTTCAAAAAATGAACAAACGAACACCACCCTTAACTCTATAAATAAACGTTTATACAAACATATGTACATTTCACTGCAAAACAATTTAATTTAAAACAATTGTATTCTATCCTCACAACAACAAGAAAAAAACTAAAAAAAAAAAGCAAATTAATTGATAGATACATAGACTATATGTAAAATGAAAATGGCAACTATGCTGATACCCAGCGTGACAGAGGGGACTTTACAATAAATTATTCACAACTATGGCAAACATAAAACCAAACACAAAAAAGAACGAACAAGTATTGTAATCTGTAATTAACGAGCTATTAATTTATGAATATTTAAAGTATAAAAAATTTACCATACATACACCAAACACCCACTACCACTCCCACACACACACACACACACAAACGACTCTAAACGCTAAACCCATAATTAAGTATCCTTAAGGAAAAGATAAATGCATAGAAATCTTGTATTGTAATTATAGTATCACTCCTTTAAAAATTATAATAATAAAAAAAAATCCCATAAACTAAGTGAAACAAACGATTAAGAAAGAACACAGTAAATAAATGTGATAAGATTTTTAATAAAAAAAAAAATAAATAAATAAATAAAAACATAGAAAGGAATGCTCAAAAAAGTTGTTTTTTATTTATGACAAGAACATTTTAGTTCCTATGTAAGTATATAGCTTATTAAGTTCAAACGACTTCGCAATAGACAGCAAAAGGCGATGGGTTTCTATCGGGTAAATACCCAACGCTTGGGTATTTATTGGGTAAATTGCAAATTTTGCCCATGAACATTCCACTAAGGTACAGGGACAAACTTCTCACACATCAATGAGTGCAGTCCGATTCAAGTTTAAGCTCAATATTAAGGGGCCTCCTTTTTATAGCCGAGGCCGAACGGCGTGCCGCAGTGCGAGGGAAGAGCACCATGCTGATATTTTTTTAGGGCCACCACTAAATCAGACATCATGAGAATATTGCGCTGAAATTAAATATTTTAAGAATGTACACCTTACATCCAAACTTAAATTCGTAGACCAATAAAGATCATAGGGATTCAGATAAAGGCACTTATATTGTTAAACTGTTAGTCAAATTAGCATGATATTTCACTAAAAGATTTTTATTTGTCGAAAAAAAAAAACATTCCAATGAGACTTTTGTTCCATATAAAGTAAAAGAAGGCGCAGCGGAGCGTGCCCGGGTCAGTTAGTTGTGTATAAAAGGAGCATTTTTCATCCTATTTAGATGAAATTTAACACAGCGAGTTCCGCTACCCCTCTAAACCTATTAGTTGAACATCGTCCAGATTAGAACATATTTGAAATAACTGTCATATAGACCGATCCCCCGATATAGAGCATTGAGCCCATAAAACGAGAATTTTTCATCCGATTTGATGAAATTTAAATTAAAATTTGTGCCAAATTTCAGCCAAATTAGAAGAAAATTTAGGCTTCAAAGGGCTTAAGAAGTCAAACTCAGGGATCAGTGTATTTGGAGGCTATATCAGTTTGACGACAAATTCAGAGCATACATGGAACTAACGTTGGGAGTCACAACAAACGCAGTTGTTTCAAATTGCAGTCAAATCGAATGAAAATTGGGATGTAGAAACTTTTTGCAGTTTGATAGTAGACATGTGATGCTACTTGAAAGTGTTGAAAACTTTGGACTTAGTGCTGTGCGATTTGAGAAATTTGAGGGAAAAATATTTTTTCTAAAAATTTTAAATTTTGGGACTACCTTAATACATATGTTAGTCGCATCTCCATTTAGTCTTCTTTAAAACATACAAATAAAACATAACATCTACAGGTAGAAAAAACAAGTAAAAACGAGTTAAGTTCGGCCGTGCTGAACTTTGGATATCCACCACCAGGGATATAATATTTATTCTATTTCTCCGTAGTTATATCTCCTATCGTAGTTATATCTTAATAGGGGCTAGTCTTGATTATATTTCATTCAGGTCCTGAGAACTCGTATACAGGCAAAATTTACAGACAATAAATTTGCTTTTTATGGGATTAAGGCCCTAAAATGGAAGATGGGTCTATATGACAGCTATATCTGTAAAGTCCGATCTGACTCATGTTTGGGTCGGATGTCGGGAGGCTTAAAACGACTCGCTATTTCAAATTTCAACGAAATCGGATAACAAAATAAGCTTTCGCCGGCTTCGGGCCCTTAATCGGCATATCGGTCTATATGACAGCTATAACTAAACACAATCCGATCTTTACCATATTTGGTAAAGATTAAAACAACTCACTGTTTGAAAATTCACCGAAATCGGATGAAAAATAAAGCTTTTATGGGCTTCAGAACCCTTATCAGCAGATCGGTCTATATGTCAGCTATATCTAAACATAATCCGATCTAAACCATTTTTAGGTTGGATGTCGGGAGGCTTAAAACAACTCACTGTTTATAAATTCACCGAAATCGGATGAAAAATAAAGCTTTTATGGGCTTCAGAACCCTTATCGGCAGATCGGTCTATATGGCAGCTATATCTAAATATAGTGCGATGTGAACCATATTTGGGTCAGATAACGGGAGACCTTAAGATATTCACTGTGTCAAATATCAGCAAAATCGGATTCTAAATGCGGCTTTTATAGGGCCAAAACTTTAAATCGCGAGATCGGTCAATATGGCAGCTGTATCCAAATCTGCACCGATCTGGTCCAAATTGAAGAAGGGCCTAGCACATCTCACTGTCCCAAATTTTGATGAAATCGGATAATAAATCCGTCTTTTATGAGCCCAAGACCTTAAATCGAGAGATCCGTCTATATGGCAGCTACTCCAAATCTGGACCGGTCTGGGCCAAATTAAAGACGGATATCAAAGGATCTTACACAACTCACTGTCCCAAATTTTGGCAAAATTGGGTAATAAATGCGCTTTTTATGGGCCTAAGAACTTAAATCGAGAGATCGGTTTATATCAAGATATAGTCCGATATAGCCCATCTTCGAACTTAACCTGCCTATGGACAAAAAAGAATCTGTGCAAGGTATCAGCTTAATATCTCTATTTTTAAAGACTGAAGCGTGATTTTAACAGACAGATGGACGGATATGGCTAGGTCGTCTTAGATTTTTATGTCGATCACGAATATATTTACTTTATAAGATCGGAAATGGATATTTCGATGTGTTGCAAACTGAATGACAAAATGAATATACCCCCATCCTTCGGTGGTGTGTATAAAAAAGTTATGAAGGAAATAATGATGTTAGTTTTTCTGCAAAATAAAATTGCATTTTTATTTTTTTTTTATTTTTTATTTATTTAGATTTTTTCGGAAATTTTAGAATTTTAAGAAAATAACATTTACCTATCGGTTTGTCCATGTCTGGCAAATTTGGGAACAGATTAAAAATTTGGTATCAAAATATATCGAAAAATCTGAGGAGGGTTGTCCTTCACCCAAAAAAAAATGTTCCGATTTATCTGCATTTGTAGTGTAGTAGTTTTCGTGCTTCTGCATATAATGCAGGGGTTGGACAGTGCGGAGTCGGCCACGAGATAGGTATAGGTTCATGAGTACCTGATTTCCAGAACTTTCTGAGCTACCGTCGATTGGAACAGGTCGAAGGGGTTCATCTTGGGAAGGGGTTTTTTTCCAATCTGGATTATCTTGCAAAGTTACCTTTAAGAGGCCTCCAACAGGGGATGGGATGATATCCTAGACACTGCCGTGTGGGTGTAAAAAAAGCAGAATTACACCTTTTATCTTTATCTTCATATAATTATCTATTCTGTGGGTCTAAACTTTTAACTCTTCAACCAATCTACAATTCTCATTGCAATCTAAGTAAAAAACATATTATCTCAGAAAAATTAAAGAAGAGAGGGTTAAAGTTTTTAACATCAATTAAATATCCATAAATATACCCTCCACCATAATGGGGGTAAACTAATTCCGTCATTCTGTTTATAACTCATAAATAAAGCATATATATTCTCGAGGAGTAAAGCTAGCCACTTTAAATTTTGCACAAATACTTCTTATATGTGTAGGTCGGTTAGGATTGTAAATGCGCCATATCGGTAAATGTTTCGATATAGCTACCATACCGATTTTTGATCTTGACTTCTTGAACCACTAAAGGGCGCAGTTCTTATCTGAATTGGCTAAAATTTAGCATAAGTTGTTTCATTATGATTTTCAACAACTCTGTTAAATACGGCTGAAATCAGACATTTTGTATGGCATGTTTCGTTATGACTTCCAATTACTGGGCCAAATATGGTTTGAACCGCTCTATAATCTGATATAGCTGCCATATAAACCGATCTGGGATTTTGACTACTTCGGCCTCTAGAGGTCGCAATTAGTATCCGATTTGGCTGAAATTTTGTACAACGGCTTTCCTCATGACCTTAAACATATGGGTCAAATATGGTCTGAATCGGTCTATAGCCTAATAGAGCTCCCCTATAAACCGATTTCCATATTATACCTTTTGAGCCCCCAAAGGGCACAACTTTTACTGGAATTGGCTAAATTTTACTCAACGACTTCTTCTATGGTCTCCAATATTCAGTTCAATTATGGTCTGAATCGGACGATATCTTGATGTTATAGCTCCAATTTTTTCCTTTTATAGCAATTTTTTCCTTTTATCATATGTTTGACTAAAAAGTGATACCGGAAAAAGAACTCGACAAATGTAATCCATGGTGGAGGGAATGTAAGATTTGGCCCGGCCGAACACGTTTTTACTTGTTTTTGCCTAAAAAGAGATGCTGGGAAAAGAACTCGATAAATGCGATTCATGATGGGGGGTACATAAGATTCGGCCCATTGTTTTTTTTTTTTTTTTTTTTTATTTCCAACACCTCCTAATAAACAAGAAACAGCCAATAAAAACACCATAATTTCAAAGTTGTAGATAAATCCTAGATGTCCAACCAAAAATATTGAATTACCCCAACCATTATAGTTGATCCTATGGTAGATTCCATTACAAACAACTAAACTCATCGATAGCTTTTTAGCTTCCAATTAAAACTTAGAAACAGAAATTCTTGTGGTTACTCAAAATTTGCCCCTTTTCGGACAAAAAAAAAAAACCACACAATTAGCAACAAAATATACAATCAATGAGTATTGCGGTCTCTTTTAATGCACACATGCACAAACACATATGAGTGCAAACTTCTTTGGCGTATCAGTGTAAATATGCAATCATCTGTGGGTTGCAATTTCTCAGTTTGGCTAATGTACAACTAATTACTGTTCGGAACATTTCCGTTCCAATGACCGGAAGCCAAAGAAAAAAGTTCAACATTTGAACTTTAGTGCTCTGCAAGGTACACAGTCCGCTCGAAAACATTTACAGCATAGAGACCTGGTACATATATGGAGGATAAGCAGCAGTATACCTGGAAATCCTAAATTCGGCGAATTTTACCTTTGCCAATGGTTACAACGTGTTGTTGACTTTGGTATAACGTTGTTAATTGTTAATTACAAGTGTCGCTCGCACATTGCTTTTCAATTTTCAAAACAACTTGGGATGACAAACGATTGTCAATAAATCAATGTAATCTAAGCACTATTGCAATGTAGTTTTGTGTAGTGAGCATTGACAGTTCAAATACAATCATAACAAGGAAAAAGGCATTTCCATTCCCATTTCGTCACAATCCGGTGATAATTGGATAACTTAAGCAGCCTAATTCGGCACGGACAGTGAGTGGTCTAATATATATGTCACTATTTAATTTTGTAGATCTATTCAATTTTGTAGATATATCCAATTATAAACCGATCTGAACCATATTAAGGTCGGATATCGTGAGGCTCAGAAAAACTCATTGTTTCAAATTTCAGCGAAATCGGGTAATAAATAAAGCTTTTATGGGCTTCAGACCCCTTATGGGTAGATCGGTCTATATGACAGCTATATCTTAACATAGTCCGATCTGAACCATACTTAGGTCGGACGTTGGGAGGCTTAAAATAATTTTCTGTTTTAAATTTCAGCCAAATCAGGTAATAAATAAAACTTTTATGGCCTTCAGACCCTTTATCGTCAGATCGGTCTAAATAACAGCTATATTTAAACATAGTCCGATCCAAACCATATTCACGTCAGATATTGGGAGGTTTAAAATTACCCCCTGTTTTAAATCTCAGTGAACTCGGATAATAAATAAAGCTTTTATGGTCTTCAGACCCTTTATCGGGAGATCGGTCTATATGGTAGCTATATCTAAATCCGATCTGAACAATATTTGGGTCAGTTGCCGGGAGGTTTAAAGTAACCCACTGCTGCAAATTCCAGCGAAATCGGGTAATAAATAGAGCAAAATCAGATGAAAAACTTGAGGCTCAAGAAGCCAAGATCCCAGATTGGTTTATTTTGGCAGCTATAGCAGGTTATGAACCGATTTGAACCATGCTTGGCCCAGTGGTTGGAAGTCATAGCGAAACACGTCGTGCAAAATTTCATTCCAATTGGATAAGAGTTGCGCACTCTACAGGCTCAAGAAGTCAAGACCCAAGATCGGTTTATATGGCAGCTATATTAGGTTATGGACCGATTTGAACCATACTTGGCACAGATGTTGGAAGTCATAGCGAAACACGTCATGCAAAATTTCATTCCAATTGGATAAGAGTTGCACACTCTACAGGCTCAAGAAGTCAAGACCCAAGATCGGTTTATATGGCAGCTATATCAGGTTATGGACCGATTTGAACCATACTTGGCACAGATGTTGGAAGTCATAGCGAAACACGTCGTGCAAAATTCCATTCCAATCGGATTCGAATTGCGTCCTCTAGAGGCTCAAGAAGTCAAGACCCAAGATCGGTTTATACGGCAGCTATATCAGGTTATAAACTGATTTGAACTATACTTAGCACAGTTGTTGGATATAAAAACAAATCACGTCGTGCAAAATTTCATTCCAATAGGATAAGAATTGCGCACTCTAGAGGCTCAAGAAGTCAAGACCCAAAATCGGTTTATATGGTAGCTATATCAGGTTATGGACCGATTTGATCCATACTTGGCACAGTTGTTGGATATCATAGCAAAACACGTCGTGCAAAATTTCATCCCAATCGGATAAGAGGTGCGCACTCTACAGGCTCAAGAAGTCAAGACCCAAGATCGGTTTATATGAGAGCTATATCAAAACATGGACTGATATGGCCCATTTACAATACAAATTAACCTTAAAATCGGTTTATATGGTAGCTATATCAGGTTATGGACCGATTTGATCCATACTTGGCACAGTTGTTGGATATCATAGCAAAACACGTCGTGCAAAATTTCATCCCAATCGGATAAGAGGTGCGCACTCTACAGGCTCAAGAAGTCAAGACCCAAGATCGGTTTATATGAGAGCTATATCAAAACATGGACTGATATGGCCCATTTACAATACAAATTAACCTACACAAATAAGAAGCATTTGTGCAAAATTTCAAGCGGCTAGCTTTACTCCTCGGAAGTTAGCGTGCTTTCGACAGACAGAAGGACGGACGGGCGGACGGGCGGACGGGCGTACGGACGAATGGACGGACGGACAGACGGACAGACATGGCTAGATCGACATAAAATGTGACGACGATCAAGAATATATACACTTTATGGGGTCTCAGATGAATATTTCGAGTAGAATGACGAAATTAGTATACCCCCCATCCTATGGTGGAGGGTATAAAAATAGAGTTTTTATGGGCACTAAACCCTTTATCGGAAAATCGGTCTATATAGCAGCTATACCCAAAAATGGTCCGATTTGGCCCGTTTAAGAACTTAACCAGCGTGCATCAAAAAGACGTATCTGTGCCAAATTTCATCTCAATATCTCAATTTTTAAAGGCAGTAGAGTGATTACAACAGACGGACAGACAGACACACGGACATCGTTATATCGTCTTAGAATTTTACGACGATCCGAAATATATATACTTTGTAGGATCGGAAATTGCTATTTCGATGTGTTGCAAATGGCTTGACTAAATTAATATACCTGAATATATCCTACGGTGGTGGGTATAAAAATATGAAATAGTCAATCGTTCGATGTGAAGACTTTCGGCCGTATTTACAAAACTTTAAGAAGCCTTAAAATAGGTTTATTTTGCAGTTTTATAAAGGAAATCTGTTACTTCAAATCTACATTAAGTGTTGTGAATACCGGTGTATATCTATTTATATATGTTTTGACTTTTATGGCTCCCATATGGTTTGTATAAACAAAAACACTGGGTTTGGTGTCAATATGGATGTTGTATCACAACATGAACCGATGCAGAGGCTCAGAGTTAAATATTGACAGTAAAAACCCTGCCGCCATTGAAGACATCCACCACTGGGGGCTTAAAACCCTTCTAAATTATCATTATTAGTTTCATTTGAATATTTTCCCTCCCACCCCAATGTGCACACAACCCACTCCATTCATTGTTTCGAAGAGACATGCGAATAAAACCAGTGTAGTAACCTCATGTTGACAGTGAAATTAATATTTTCCAACACAGAAAACAAACAAATCTATAATTTAGACTCCCAGGACATCCCCCGGAGTCCATGGTGGACAATCAATATGCCTCATATGGCTGACGACACAAAATGTTGCATGTTTCATTGACTCATTGCTTTTAAATTAATTGCAAGTACATAACAACGCGTTTCCATGAAACGCTGACTTCCAATGACTTTCTCCACCTCCCCGTGTAGCGCATGTCAACGTGCAGCACAAAAAACTCAAAACTATAATTTGAAATAGTAACCGAAATAATACGAATTTGGCAACGGCACCAACAATAACAGCAACAACAACCACTTTTGTACGGTGTCCTTTTTTCAGTTGAATTAAAATCATGACATTTTTTTTTACCATAAATCGCGACATGATTTCTTTACTTCTTTTCTTGTGAAAAATGAAACATGTCACCCACAGTAGCAATGTGGATATATTCGATTTGAGTTTCGAGGAATAGAGAGGAAACAGGGTACACGTTGAAAAGGAAAACCTCTAATATAGGTTGATTAAATTAAGGAATATAGAAACATAACACTAACAGATATCCGAAATCTATTGCGAATAATATGGGCTGCATGGGACTATATCTTGACACTAGCCGAGCCGAGCCCGCTCCTCTGCGCCTTCTTGCACTCTCTTATTTTATCTGAGCCCTATACTGACACGGGCAGGAAATAAATCCTATTTTGGGGTGCTGGTACGGCCTTTCAGATATTTCGCCCCAATGTGGATATCATTTTCGTGCTCTACTCCCAAATATCTTTCATTTGAGCCTTATATTGCTGTGTTCGGTAAATACATCAGGTATGGGGGTATTGTAGGGGGTGAGATGGACGCCCATATATCAAATTCGTGATCTAGTCTTAAGTATCTTTCATTTGAGGCCCATATTGCCATTATTGGTGGCTCGGACTTCTTAGATATCCCACCCTATTTCTGTTATGAGTTATTATAAACAAACAAAATTTCTCTTTTATATCCCCACCCATCTCCGAGATCTGACCTTTTTGAAAATAGGGTCAAAGGAGGGTCCGCCCATTAAAGTTTGGATGTTAGATCTACTTCATTCTCTTGGTTTTGGTGGTTTATTAGAGTTGCCAAACCCTTTGCCTTCATGATGGATATCAGATTCATACTCTACTCCCAAAAACCACATTTAAGGTACATATTGCGATAGTCGGTATATGTGTAAGGTTTAGGGGGAGTTTATGAGGTGAGACGTCCCTGGAACACTTGGCCATAAAACAGATACCAGATTTGAGCCCCCCTTTTTGACATAATCAATAAATATGTCCACTTTGAGTGGTTTGAAGGTTAAGCGGCCAGCCACGCACTTAGCCCTGAAAGAATATCAGCATCGTGCTCTACTCTCAAATTTCTTTTATTGACCTCAATATAGGATATTGGCCTTAATAAAGGATATCAAATTCGTTGTCTACTGTCAAATACCTTTTATTTATTGCCATAGTAGCCAAACATGGCCGGTTTGAAGGGTGTTTAGGGGGCGGACACTGAAATAATATCAGCATTGTGTCAGAGCATGATTTTGTTTGGCTTTATAATGTCAAGCAACGGCAACGGGTCTCGTTCAGATCTACACTAATTAATTTTTGTTTGTTGTTTGTGGTATCTACATTCAAAATCATATTTCATAGCTACCACTTGGGATGCCCCAATTTTAAAAATCCGTAGGTCCTCTTGTGTCTGTCCCACTTTGAGGGTAAAAACTGTGCTCCACAACCTTTTATTGCTATCCTGTTCTATTCTGATCGGCCTTCATATCTTATTTTTAACTCCTTTTTTGGGTAGATAGGGGGGAGGTGGATTGCCCTCTGACACATACTTTCATTTGAGTACAATATATTCTCGGTCGTCCTACCTGACTGTCGCGATTGTCGCGATATACATATCCAGCTGAACGGCTGGACGGCTGGACGTGACTCAGATTCTTCAATCCTTAGATCAACATGACAGTCGAACTCTGCTGATACAGACCTTATCTCGCTCGAAGTAGACGTCCTATTAAAGGGTATTTAGTGGGTGGGCCGGTACCAAACTCTATACCAAAAATGTATAACAGATGTGTATTCAACTTCCAAACACCTTTCGTTTGACATTGGAGGGGTGGGGATGCCCCTCAGACACCAAATAACCCATTTTTATGTCAGATTTGTACTCAACTTTTAAATATCTTTCATTTGATACCCATATTGGCCAAAGCGGTGAAAGAGTCCTGTTGGGGTTTTTTTTTGGGGCGGGGAACCCCCCCCCCCTCCCCCCAATTACCTTGGGCGAATTTTGAATACCAAGTTTGTACTTTGCTCTTAAATACCTTTAATTTGATACCCATATTGTTCCAATCTGTAAACAAGTCCTTTCGAATGCATTTTGGGATGGGGCGTCCCCCCAGGTTATTTGACCCCCCAAAATTTTAAAGCAATTTCGTGTTTTTGGAGTACCATAAGGTGGCATACAAAATTTCGCTTGAATCGCACTATCCATATCCGAGATCTGGCATTTCTGATAATAAGGGTAAGGGGGAGGGTCCGCTCCCCCTTCAGATATAAAAGATAGTACTCTATTTGCACCACGGCATAATTATGCACCATCAGTCAAAATTTCATGAAAATCGGTTCAGCAGTTTATGAATCTATTTGGAACAGACAAACAAACAAACAAAACGCAACAATTTCATTTGATACCCATATTGGCCAAAGCGGTGAAAGAGCCCTGTTGGGTTTTTTTTTGGGGCGGGGAACCCCCCGAATACCTTGGGCGAAATTTGTATACCAAGTTTGTACTCTGCTCTTAAATACCTTTAATTTGATACCCATATTGTCCCAATCTATAAACAAGTCCTTGCGGGTGGATTTTGGGATGGGGCGTCCCCCCAGGTTATTTGAAGCAATGTCGTGTTTTTGGGGTACCATAAGGTGGCATACAAAATTTCGCTTGAATCGCACTACCCATCTCCGAGATCTGGCGTTTCTGATAATTAGGGTAAGGGGGAGGGTCCGCTCCCCCTTCAGATATCAAAAAAAAAAGTAGTACCCTATTTTCACCGGGGACCCAAACTCTACCATCTGTAAAAATTTCATGAAAATCGGTTCAGCCGTTTATGAGTCTATACGGAACAGACAAACAAACAAAACGCAACAATTGCATTTTTATATAATGAATGTTTGGAGGCCACCGTAGCGCAGAGGTTAGCATGTGCGCCTATGACGCTGAACGCCTGGGATCGAATCCTGGTGAGACCATCAGAAAAAAAATTTTCAGCGGTGGTTTTCCCCTCCTAATGCTGGTAACATTTGTGAGGTACTATGCCATGTAAAAATTCTCTCCAAAAGGTGTCGCCCTGCGGCACGCCGTTCGGACTCGACTATAAAAAGGAGGCCCCTTATCATTGAGCTTAAACTTGAATCGGACAGCACTCATTTATATGTGAGAAGTTTGCCCCTGTTCCTTAGTGGAATGTTCATGGGCAAAATTTGCAATTTGCAATGTTGTAGCTCTCTAATAGAGGTAAAGCCCCTGTAGAAAAAGGTATAACCCCTGTAGAAACAAATCATTCCATATAACTCCTTGAGCCGTGAGAAGCCCCAATTGTTATTTCGATTGAATATTGAAAACTTTATTAGGGAGACTTAAAATTTTACTGTTTACCCCCAAATCAGGTTCCAAATTTCAATTTAAGTTCTATCTCGTCCCGGTCGGTCAACATGTTCGTTTGGGGTTTTTTTGGCGTCCCTCAAACACTTGAGCGCTAATATCATTGTCAGATTCGTATTCTACTTTCAAGGACCTTTCAAATGAGTCACATATTGTCCCGGTTGACATACATATCAACTTTAGTGTTTTTATACCCAACACCATACGAGAGGGTAATACTAATTTCGTCATTCCGTTTGTAACATATCGAAATTTTCGTGTAAGATTCCGATCTAGCCATGTCCGTCCGTCTGCGGAAAGCACACTTACTTTCGAAGCAGTAAAACTAGGCGCTTGAAATTTTACACAAATACTTCCTATTAGCGCAGGTCTGTTGATATTGAAATTGACCAAATCGGTTCATGTTTCGATATAGCTGCCATATAAACCGATCTCCCTATTAGAATTCTTGAGCTTTAGAAGGCGCTATTCTTATCCAATTTGACAGAAATTTAGCATGTTGCGTTTCTTTATGACTTCCAACATCTATGCAAAGTATTGTTCAAATCGGTCTATAACCTCATTTAGCTGCCATCTCAACCCATCTCCCGATTTGACTTCTTGAGCCTCTAGAAAGCGCATTGTCCGCCTAATTAGATTGGCTGAAATTTTGCGCAATGACTTTTAACGTGGTTTTGTCGAAAGCTGTGGTGAGTACAGTCGTCTCCAGGATCAACCTAAGGACCCACAGACCTAAAGTGATAACATCAGTTCATTAGAATCGAGGATTGACAAAAAAAGTGACTTTATTGGTTTAGTTCTATGTTACAATCTACTTGTGTTATATATGCATATGACAATGTGGCGTAGGGTGAGTAGGTTGTCGTTTTCTGCTCCTGCTTATGAGTGATCGGCTATAGAAGCGTCTCTTGGAGGATGGGTGGATTCAGCTCGACGGAGAGACACTCGCAAGTTCAAGGCCCCTTCTTGTTGCTATTGGTCGGTGCATTTGCCGACCCCAGGCGATTTATAATTGATCGGGAAATTTTGATGGGCGTAAAGTTGCGCTAGGTTGGTGTATTCTCGACGGTGAGGCCTTCGCAAGTTCAAGGCCCCCTTGGTGCTTTTGGTCGGTGCGGTTACCTACGGAGGAAGATTTATTGTTAATCGGGAACTTTCGGTGGACTTGGTGGAAGGCCTCGGTTGTTGGTGAGGGCTTCGGTTGGTGTTTAGGCAGATAGGTAGCGGGCGTCTTGTTGTCGGACTCCAGTTGTGAGCAAATTGGGCCCTTGCCTGGCTGAACTCGGCACCTTCATGTTTGGCTGCAGTCGAAAAACTGATCGGCGGACACTATGACGTTGTATCATGGTTCATTGGCAGGGAAAGGCAGGTGCGCTCTATACCTATAAAGATAAATACAATTAATATTAACGGAATTTCATGTATCGCTACTATAAAATCTACGGGATAAACGATTTTGAGTAGGGGAGTATTCGTGACAACTATCTACGGCCAGCAATTCTATCTAGAGATGCAACTAGGTGCAAATGCGAGCTAGGCGCAAATGCAACTGAGTGCGGATGCGAGCCAAGCGCGGATTAAACTGAATGCGGATGCCAGCTGAGTGTGGATGCAAACCAAGGGAGGATGCAACTGTGTGCCGATGCGAGTCAAGCGCGAATGCAACGGGGTACGAATGAAAGCTGAATGCGAACTAAGCGCGGATGCAACTGGAAGCGACTGCAAGCTAAGTGCGGATGCAAGTTCCTGGGTTCTCAATGTAGACCCCTAGGTTTATTTCAAGCATCCGATCGGAAACCTCTTCCATTCCTTTCTCTTCCAGGTTTCATATCGTTGCCTTGATTATACCGCGATGGTAGAGCTGCTTCCATCCTCAATCCATTCTCCCAACGTCGTAAGTCTCATTGCCGCAGTGGCTGCCTCATAGTTAATCTGTAGGTCAATGGGTCGGATATCTATAAAAGGCTCCAGTACCCTTGTGGGTGTGGTCCTTATGGCCACGCCAAGACAACATGTTCTCTGAACCTGTTGTACGGTCCTTACGTTGGACTTTTTCTCCACAGCAGTCCACCAAACTACTGAGGCGTAAGAAAGTATTGGTTTTATCACGCTCATGTCAGTGGACTATCCTCGGATGCAGGCCCCATTTCAGGCCACTAGTGCCCAACATCTGTGAGCGTTTTCGGTACTCTCCTGAATGTGGCACTTCCATATAAGTTTCCTGTCCAACATGACCCTGTGAGATATGGAAATCGTTTCGTTGAGAAAACGAGGTGCGTTAAATTGGCCCACCTTCGTCTCCCTCGTGAACAAGCTTATATTTGTCTTGTCTGGGCTAACATTAAGACCTCTGGGTCTAGCCCAGTCTTATGCCATATGCAAGACCCTTTCGGCCCCTCTGCATAGCTGGTTCGGATCCTTACCCCTTAGAAGTATTATAACATCGTCCGCGTAGCTGGCGAGTTTATATCCCTCCTCAGTCAGCAACCGTAATAGGTCATTTATGGTGGTCACCCATAGGAGTGGCGATAAAATGCCCCCCTATCGCGTGCCGTGTGCCAGTATTTCTCTTACATTTATGCCAAGTGGCACACAATTTATCCACCTGTTTCTTAGCATATGGTTTATCCAGTCTCTAAGGACTGGCTCCACCCGGTACTAGACTAAGTATTGGATGAGTGTGTCAGTATTGGATGAGTGTGTCAGTCGAAGGATACCATTCTTCAAATGGTGAGTACCGGCAGAACAAGCCGTAGGAGGGCAACGAGTATGCACGAGGCATGTGCGATTGGTAGAAGGAGTCGCAAATAGCCGGTAAATGTAAGTAGCGAGGGATTAAGAGTAACTATGTAAGGGCAAATGTTATTTGTTACGTTATATACCGCTGCTATGACCTTCGACATACTTGCCAAATATGGTTTGAATCGGTTTGTAACCTGATATAGCTCCCATATAAACCAATTAGCCGACTTTACTTCTTTAGAGGGCGTAATGCTTATCCAATTTGGCTGGAATCTCGAACATTGATTTTTTCTATGACCTTAAACATATGTACCAAATATGGTCTGAACAGGTCTAAAATCTGATATACCTAACATATATACCGATCTCAAGATTATACATCTTGACCCTCTAGAAGTCGTAACTTTTGTCCGACTTGGCTGAAACATTGTACATTGACTTTTTCTACGACCTTAAATATAGGTGCCAAATATGGTCTGAATCGGTATATACCCTGATATTGCTCACATATAAACCGATCTCCCGATTTTAGTTCTTCTTGAGCCTTTAGAGGGCATAATTCAAAGAAGAAATTAAATTTAACAGTATGGCTATGGTCTCTAACACTCAAACCAAGTATGGCCCGAATCGGTGCATAACCTGACATAGTTCCCATACTAATTCTTATCCATTATCCTTTGCTTGCCTATAAAGAGACACCGAGCATACAAATGCGATCCACGATGGATTCGGCCCGGCCGAACTTAACACGCTTTTATTTCTTCGTTTTTGTTTTTTTGGGGATTATGTGGGGGTGGAAAGGTCCTCGACACTTGGTCCCGAAAATGGTTACCCTACATCCATATACCATTAATTGAGTCCAACATTACATCAATCGAATTACTTTTCTGTTTAGGGTGATTTTGGGAGAGGTGCATTTTTAGAGAGCGGTGGCCCTCTGAATCGTGGAACAAAAATTCTTTAGTAGTATGTAAAGGGTGATTTTTTTGAGGTTAGGATTTTCATGCATTAGTATTTGACAGATCACGTGGGATTTCAGACATGGTGTCAAAGAGAAAGATGCTCAGTATGCTTTGACATTTCATCATGAATAGACTTACTAACGAGCAACGCTTGCAAATCATTGAATTTTATTACCAAAATCAGTGTTCGGTTCGAAATGTGTTCAAATTTTGACAAATTTTGTTCAGCGATGAGGCTCATTTCTCGTTGAATGGCTACGTAAATAAGCAAAATTGCCGCATTTGGAGTGAAGAGCAACCAGAAGCCGTTCAAGAACTGCCCATGCATCCCGAAAAATGCACTGTTTGGTGTGGTTTGTACGCTGGTGGAATCATTGGACCGTATTTTTTCAAAGATGCTGTTGGACGCAACGTTACGGTGAATGAACACATTTCGAACCGAACACTGATTTTGGTAATAAAATTCAATGATTTGCAAGCGTTGCTCGTTAGTAAGTCTATTCATGATGAAATGTCAAAGCATACTGAGCATCTTTCTCTTTGACACCATGTCTGAAATCCCACGTGATCTGTCAAATACTAATGCATGAAAATCCTAACCTCAAAAAAATCACCCTTTAATATTTGAAGTAGCGCAGAGGTTAGAATATCATCCTATGACGCTGAGCGCATGGGTTGGAGTCCTGGCGAGAACATCGGAAATATATTTTCAGTCGTGGCTATCGGCTCTTAATGCTAGCGACACTTGTGAGGTATTTTGCCATGTAAAAACTTCTCTCCAAAGAGGTGTCCCTCTACGACACTCCGTTCGGGCTCGGCTATCAAAAAGAAGCCCCTTATCATTGCGTTTAAACTTCTTAAACGTGAATCTGACAGCACTCGGTGATTTCTCAGAAGTTTGCCTCTGTTGCTTAATGGCATGCTTATGGGCAAATTTGCATTTGACGCCCCCCTGATAGTTGCTGCCAAATTTTGATATTATAATGGAAATTTATTCTCAAATATTGGGTTGCCCAAAAAGTAATTGCGGATTTTTTAAAAGAAAGTAAATGCATTTTTAATAAAACTTAGAATGAACTTTAATCAAATATACCTTTTTTACACTTTTTTTCTAAAGCAAGCTAAAAGTAACAGCTGATAACTGACAGAAGAAAGAATGCAATTACTGAGTCACAAGCTGTGAAAACAATTTTTCAACGCCGACTATATGAAAAATCCGCAATTTCTTTTTGGGCAACCCAATACTATTTGTTTGCACGGGGTGGGAAGCCCACCTGATATCTGGTCCCATTTTGTCGTATTATACTCCAAATTACGTATCATTTGAGTTCCATATTGTCTCAGTCGGTATACTTTTCAATTTGCGTTCAACTTTATGGTAAGGGGGAGGGTTCGCTCCCTTCCATCTGGAACACACTACACAATCTAAGAAAATAGAGAATCAAACGAACAAGAATTGATTTTTATATATTAGGGCCAGGGTGGGAAATTGTTATTTCAACGTTTTACACCCTAAGGTGGTGGATACAAAAGTTTCTTTTCTCTCTGTGTATGGTTCAACCAAACTTTCCCGCATGCATCTTCACTTGACTGACTTCACATGATATGGCTTTACTACACTGCACGGCACTGTTCCTGTAAAAAGGAAACGCTTAAATGATTATAGTGTTAACTGTCAATAACAGACACTATTATTGCAACACTTCTGGTGGTGCCACTACCCTACCAAACAGCAGGACCATGAGCATAAAAACACCATACACCTCACTACAACCAAACCAATAGCAACCGATGATTTTTCGAACTGGTAGAGTTAAAATAAGAGTTGATTTCTTACTATCGTATCGCAATTACAGTTACTACTAACAATAGTCCTGTCATCCAGCGGATTGTCAACGCGGCGGGTATAAAACTTAAAACCTGTTAGACATAGTGATAGTTAGCCAAGTACAGGGTGTTCCGGAAAAACTTACCTATTTGAAAGGTCAATAAAAATAAAATTATTCAGTTATGGTTTTAATTCGTTTTTATACCCACCACCGAGGTATGGGGGTATATTCATTTTGTCATTCCATTTGCAACATATCGAAATATACATTTCCGACCCTATAAAGTATATATACTCTTGATCACCACAAAAATCTAAGACGATTTAGACATGTCCGTCCATCTATCCGTCTGTCTGTTGAAACCACGCTACAGTCTTTAAAAAAAGAGATATTGAGCAGAAATTTTGCACAGATACTTTATTGGTCCATAAGCAGGATAAATTCGAAGATGGGCTATATCGGACTATATCTTGATATAACCCCCATATAGACCGATCCTCCGATTGAGGGTCTTACGCCCATAAAAGCCACATTTATTATCCGATTGTTCTGAAATTTGGGACAGTGAGTTGTGTTAGGCCCTTCGATATCCTACGTTAATTTGGCCCAGATCGGTCCAGATTTGGTTAAAGCTGCCATATAGACCGATCCTTCGATTTAGGGTCTTAGGCCCATAAAAACCACATTTATTATCCGATTTTGCTGAAATTTGGGACAGTGAGTTGTGTTAGGCACTTAGACATCCTACGTTAATTTGGCCCAGATTGGTACAGATTTGGTTATAGCTGCCATATAGACTGATCCTCCGATTTAGGGTATTAGGCCTATAAAAAATTTATTATCCGATTTTGATAAAATTTGGGACAATGAGTTGTATTGGGCCCTTCGACATACTTCTTCAATTTAACTCTAATCGGTTCAAATTTGGATATAGCTACCATATAGACCGATTTCTCGATTTAAGGTTTTGGACCGATGTCGCCCAAATTTGGTACAGTGAGTTAAGATAAGCCCCTTGACATACATCTGCAATATGGCACAGATCGGTCTAGATTTGGATATAGCTGCCATATAGACCGACCCTCCGATTTAGGGTCTTAGACCCATAAAACCCACATTTATTATCCCATTTTGATGAAATTTGAGACAGTGAGTTTAGTTAGGCCACGCGACATCTTTCTTCAATTTGACCCAGATCGGTCCAGATTTGGATATAGCTGCCATATAGACCGATCTCTCGATTTAAGGTTTTGGGCCCGTAAAAGACGCATTTATTGTCCGATTTCGCCGAAATTCGGGACAGTGCTTTGTGTTACGCTCTTCGACATTTAGCAACTTGCAACGTGGTAGCTACCATATGTATGTCTTTTCCGATTTTATACCCTCCACCATAGGATGGGGGGTATACTAATTTCGTCATTCTGTTTGAAACTTTTCGAAATATTCGTCTAAGACGGATATATATTCTTGATCATCATGGCATTTTAAGTCGATTTAGCCATGTCCGTCCGGCTGTACTTCCGGCTGTCCGTCCGGCTGTCCGTCCGGCTGTCCGTCCGGTTGTCCGTCCGGCTGTCCGTCCGGCTGTCCGTACGGCTGTCCGTCCGGCTGTCCGTCCGGCTGTCCGTCCGGCTGTCCGTCCGGCTGTCCTTCCGGCTGTCCGTCCGGCTGTCCGTCCGGCTGTCCGTCCGGCTGTCCGTCCGGCTGTCCGTCCGGCTGTCCGTCCGGCTGTCCGTCCGGCTGTCCGTCCGGCTGTCCGTCGGTCCGTCTGTCCGTCTGCCTGTCAAAAACACGCTAACATTCGAAGGAGTAAAGCTAGACGCTTGAAATTTTGCCCAAATACTTCTTATTAGTGTATGTCGGTTGGGATTGTAAATGGGCTATATTGGTCCACGTTGGATTTTGACTTCTCGAGACACTAGATTTGGCTGAAATTTTGCATGAAATGTTTTATTATGACTTCCAACAACTGTGCTGAGTATGGTTGAAATCGGTCCATAACCTGATATAGCTGTCATATAAACCTAACTGGGGTCTTGACTTCTTGAGCGTCTAGAGGGCACAATTCCTATCCGATTTGGTTGAGATTTTGCACGACGTGTTACGTTATGATTTCCAGCTCGAAAGACACAACAGGTAAGTGATTGTAAAAAAAAGCAATCGACGGCAAAGGCTCCCTAGACCCAAGGGTGATAGTAACTGACTGGAAAAAGAAACAACCTTGGAGACTTCCACCTTCATATGAGCCCCTTCTCGACCCCCTACCCGCCCAACTCACGGCTCGGGAGTTTATTCTCTGGTGAACCCTGTAGAACTAAGCAAAACTTTGGAAAAAAGTAATCTGGACAAAGTAAAATGTTATGAATTTGATATCAGTTTTTGAGTCATTTCTTTACCTATAGCAAAGAACTAAAAATGTCGGTGGTCTATATACATATTTTATATTCTTTTTATTAAAATCGAAAATATTTGTCGAGCAATTTCAAAATTGCTTTCGACGACTGACTTTAATTACATGTTTCATTTCAGCTTCTGGAGTCAGAAGTCTGCTACAATGGGTAATGTTCTATTTTAACAAAACATTTGTATGCAATTTAAATCATATAACAAGGAGTGTAGTAATGGCATTAATTCAGGCCTTTTTTAAGGTAAACCCGGGGCCTCATGAACAAAGATGGGTTTCTACTGGGTAAATACCCAATGCTTGGGTATTGGGTAAATACCCAATGTTTAAAGTTTAATCAAAATCGGATGAAAATTCTCTTTTTATGGGCTCAATGTTCTATATCGGGAAATCGATCTATGTGGCTGCTACATCCAAATATGGTCCGAACTGGACGATAAAGGAAGTATCAAAGCTCAATGTAGAGGTGGTATCAAAACTCACTGCAGAGGTGGTATCAAAGCTCACTGCTTCAAATTTCATCGAAATCGGATGAAAAATATGGGGTCAATACCCTATATCGAGAGATCGGTCTATATGACAGCTATACCCAAATATAATCCCGTCTGGATCATATTTGAGAAGACTAGTAGGGGGTTTACCAAAACTCTATAGAGGAAGATCGGTTTATATGGCAGCTATATCCAAGTATGGTTCGATCTGTACCACATTCAACAAATAGATCTACTGCTCTACCAGAACGCAATGTGCCAAATTCCTTCGAAATCCGATGACAAAATTCCCATTTTATAGGCTCAATACACCATGTCGGTAGATCGGTCAATATGGTAGCTATATCCAAATACGGTGCGATCTGGGCCACATTTGACAGGAATAAGAAGTGGTCTATCAGAACTCACTGTGCCAATTTTTGTCGAAATCGGTTAATAAATGGATCTTTTATGGCCTTAATACTATATACCGGGAGATCGGCCGGTCGATCTATAGAGCAGCTATAACCAAATTTGTTCCAATCTGTACCACACTTCACAGTAATAGATAGGGGTGTACCATAACTACCGTGCTAAATTTCATCCAAATCGGATGAAAAATGACCAATTGATTACCTCAAGACATCAAGTCTGGAGATCGATCTATATAGCGGCTAGATATAACTAAATTCCGATTTTATGCGATCAGAAGGCCAGGTTTCTATACACAGTATACGAAATCATCAAAAATTGTTTAAATACATTTTTTATTCCCAAGATATCCGAAAAATTATAAATACCCAGCTTTTGGGTATTTATGGGTACATAACCGGGTATTCACCCAATTTAGCGGGTAAATACCTTTTGGGTATTTACAAATCTCGCCCATCTCTACTCATGAATTCAGAGCTATTTTTTATACTGTTTCTTATGTACAAAAAGCCTAGCAGGACTATTTCCGGCCACAAATTGTTCACCTTGCACAAATTTTGTGGGGAAGATTATGAGACGTGGGAGCATTTTCTAGGTTATGTCCGGCTTTCGCGGCTAACAGACACTGGCACTGAAGTGGTTACGCAATACCAGACATAAACCGGCTTAGGGGCGCTATATCTTGGAGATGGGCGCACTGATTTAAGCGAAATGTTGTGTGGACATGGTCAAATAACCTGAGGGAACCCCAACTCTAAGGCCCACTAACACGGATCTGTTAACCGATTGGGATTGGAGATATATGGGTCTGAATGAAATAAATGAAATCACCTGCGGGTGCTTAAATACAAACAGCATGCATATGTCAAGGGAAAGTGGGTGGAGACTGCCCATCACGAGGTTGTGCATAAAATAGAAGAATCCTTTGAAGCCAAGATGTACACATTGGCATCGAGGGGGCATTTAAAAGTGTGCGGACCGACACATTGATTCAATCCTTAGACCAGTTCCATGTGGACCGGGCCCTTAGAGACTGAATAACCCATATGATAAGGAACAGGTGGATACATCGCGGATCCCATAACATAAATATAGGAGAGAAAGTGGCATGGCATATTATTGCCACTCCTATTGGTGACCACCATAAATGACCTATTACGGATGCTGACTGAGGAGGGATTTAAATCCGTCTGATACGCAGATGATGTTATAGTACTTCTAGGGGGTAAAGATCCGAACCAGCTATGCAGAAGGAATGAAAAAGTCTTGCATATAGCATATGACCGGGCTAGACCCATAGGTCTCAATGTTAACCCATAGAAGACAGGAATACGCCCGTTCACGAGAAAGACAAAGGTTGGCCAATTTAACGCATCACATTTCCTCAATAAAACCATTTCGATATGTGGCAAGGTCAAATACTTAGGTGTGATCTTGGACAGAAAACTGAATTGGAAGTGTCACATTCAGGAGCGTACTGAGAAGGCTCGCAGAAGTTGGACACTAATTAGACGGGCCGTAGGCTCGAAATAGGGCGTGAATCCGAGGATAATCCACTTACTCTACAGGAGCGTAATAAGACCATTACTTACTGAGGCGTACTCAGTAGTTTGGTGGACTGCGATGGAGAAAAAGTGCAACATAAGGACCATACAACAAGTTCAGAGAACATGCTATCTTGGCATAGGCAGAGCGATGAGGACCAATCCTACTAGAGAAATGGAAACCATTATATATATCTGATCCATAAACATGCAGATTAAGTGTGATGCTGCCATTGCGGCTATGAGACTTAAGGCGATGGGAGAATTGATAGAGGGTGGAAGCAGCTCACACCATCGCAGTATAATCGATGCAACGCCACTTGAGGTCGAGTGCGAAGCACTGCTGACAGCGGCACAGTCTTGGATCGACGGATTCCTAGTATTGCCATCTGGAAGATCATGTTATACCGATGGATCTAAGCTAGAGAACAGTTTTTTTTAATATTTTTAAATGTGGAAAAACAAAAAAATGAAATTCTCATTAAAAAAATAAAAGCAACTTTTTTAAACACAAAATTTCAAGGACATTTTCAAAATTATTAAAGACAAAATTTTATTGAAATTGTTCTTAAGTAGAGCTTTCAATGTGATTAAATCTGAAGACACCATTTCGATGAAATTGTCTCTAAAGATGAAATTTCAATGAGATGTTTTCAAAACAAAAATTTCAATGAAATTTTTTCTAAAGACAAAATTTTGATAAAACTTTCTCTAAAGACAAAAACTTTATCAATTCCTTTTTTATAGCCACCACCAAAGGATATTGGTATATTCATTTTGTCATTCGGTTTGCAACACATCGAAATATCCATTTCCGACACTATAAAGTATATATATTCTTGATCAGCGTAAAAATCTAAAACAATCTAGACATGTCCTTCCGTCTGTCTGTAAAAATCCCTCTACAGTCTTCAAAAATTGAGATATTGAGCTGAAACTTTGCACAGGTTCTTTTTTTGTCCATAAGCAGGTTAAGTTCGAAGATGGGCTATATCGGATTATATCTTGATATAGCCCCCATATTGACCGATCAGCGGATTTAGGGTCTTACACCCATAAAAACCACATTTATTATCCGATTTTGCTAAAATTTGGGACAGTTAGTTGTGTTAGGTCCCTCGACATTCTTCGTCAATTTGGCCTAGATCGGTTCAGATTTGGATATAGCTGACATATAGACCGATCCTCCGATTTAGGGTTTTAGACCCATAAAAGCCACATTTATTATCCCATTTTGCTGAAATTTGGGACAGTGCGTTGTCTTAGGCATTTCGACATTCTTGGTCACTTTGGCTAAGATCGGTCTAGATTTGGATATAGCTGCCATTTAGACCGATCTCTCGATGTAATATTTTGGGCCCATAAAAGGCGTATTTATTATCCGATGTTGTCGAAATTTGGGACAGGGAATTGCGTTAAGCCCCTCTACATATTTCTGTAATTTGGTCTAGACCAAGACCCTTGGATGAAAGGTGGTTCACATATAGGTATACCCGAGGTGGTGGGTATCCAAAGTTCGGCCCGGCTGAACTTAACGCCTTTTTATTTGTTTTTAATAAAATATATATACCATCCACCATGCAATTTGCAAATTTTTGCCCATGAACATTCCACTAAGGAACAGGGGCAACAAATGTTGCCACCGCTGACATTTTTTTCTGATGGTCTCGCCAGGATTCGAACCCAGGCGTTCAGCGTCATAGGCGGACAAGCTAACCTCTGCGCTACGGTGGCCTCCATACCTTCCACCATGATGGGGGTATACATATTTAGTCATTCTGTTAGAAACTCGTCGAAATATTTATCGCTTGAAATTTTTGACAAATACTTCTTATTAGTGCAAGTTGGTTTGGATTGAAAAAAGGGCCAAATCGGTCGATGTTTTGGTATAGCTCCCATATAATTTCGATTTCGTATCTTGGATGTTAGAGCCTCTAGAGCAAGCAATTCATTTCCGATTTGCCTGAAATTTTGCACATATCATTTTGTTGTTGGAGGCCACCGTAGCGTAGAGGTTAGCATGTCCGTCTTTGACGCTGAACGCTTGGGTTCGAATCCTGACAAGAACATCAGAAAAAATTTTTCAACGGTGGTTATCCCCTCCTATTGCTGGCGACATTTGTGAGGTACTTTGCCATGTAAAAACTTCTCCCTAAAGAGATATCGCTGTGCAGCACGCCTTTCGGACTCGGCTATACAAAGGAGGTCCCTTATCATTGAGCTGAAACTTGAATCGGACAGCACTCATTGAAATGTGAGAAGTTTTGAGTAGATCTTAATTGAATGTGTTCCTTAATTGAATGTGCTACAAACGGAATGAGAAAATGAATATACCCCTATACTTCGGTGGCCTCATTTTTCGGGCCTCATTTGAAAATCCCGGGCTTCCTTCTGAGTATCGCTTCAATATACTACTGTATAAGTAAGTACATTGGTATGCTTGTAACTAATACATTAGTATGTATACATATCACTACACTTGTACCCATGTAATGTTCAAATGATGGAGTATGTGTAAAATTTCACATGAATGTTGCATGCATGTAATCACATCTTGCACCATATTTAAATGTTGCATGTCAGTCGCTGCCATATTTCCCAAACATTTTTGCAGCCGTCATTGTTGTCGTTGCTTCCACAGAGTGAAATTGTATTTGTCGATTTGTTGTGGCGATGGAGGTGGGCCTGGGCCTGTATGTATGCTTTTAATCAATGAGACGATTTAGGGTTTGTAAAAATATATTCACGTATACGTGCAGTTTTGTTAACAGTCATGGCAAAGCATATTAGAACGATACGAAGACTTGTTTGAGAATAGCATTTCAAATACGAATATATGGATGTTTGTTCCTATGTCCAGTTGTCTTTTGTTTTCATAGTTGCGTCTTTTAAAAACTCAAAATTTCTATAGGTGTAAGATCTTCGGTAGAATATATACTTGAGAGAACTAAGGCTTATTTGTATCCCATTTGAGGAAACGTGAAAACATGAGGCGCTGAACACTAAAAGAATTCAGGTCGACAAAACCTTGTTTGTGAAATTAAAAAGGCTAATTTTTTAACTTTGTCTCAATCAGCTTCTACACAGGAAACTTTTTGTTTGAAACCCACCACCATGGATTCTGTGTAAAATGGACACAAACTACCAAATTTCTGTCAAACCAGACAAGAGGGAATCTTTCTAGGAACCGAATAAGTATAAACGAGAGATCGTTTTATATGAGAGCTATATCAGGTTAAAAACCGCTTTGGACTGTACTTTTCACAGTTCTTGGACGTCATTACAGAACACAACATGCAAACTTTCAGCCCAATTGGATAACAATTGCGGCTTTCAGGGGCCCAAGAAATCAAATCATGAAATCGGTTTATATGGGAGCTATATCCAAATCTGAACTGATATGGCCCATTTGCAATCCTAAACGACCTACATCAATAAAAATTTTCTGTGCGAAATTTCAAACGGCTAGCTTTATGCGTTCGACCTCTATCATGATTTCGATAGATAGATGGACGGACATGGATAGATCTACTCAAAATGATCAGACCATTATTTCGAGGTGTTACAACAGGAATGACTAGGTTAGTACATCCCCCATCCTATGGTGGTGGGTATAACAATTAAAAGCGTGCTAAGTTCGATCGAATCTTATATACCCCATGCCATGGATTGCAATTTGTCTAGTTCTCAGCCCAGTATCTATTTTAAGGCAAACAAAGGATAATGGATAAAAATTGCTGTGCTATTGGAGCTTTATAATGTAATGGTCCGATTCGGGTTATAATTGAATTTAATTTTGAAGACCATAGTAGAAGTCACAGTGTAAAATTTCAATTCAGAAAGGAATTGCGCCCTTTAGGGGCTCAACGACAAAAAAGGGAAATCGGTTTATATGGGAGCTGATCAGGCTACAGCCCGACTCAGACCATATTTGAAACATACCGTCAAGTATTTGACACGTTAAAGGTTATGGGAGAAGCCATTGCGCAAAATTTCAGCTAAATCGGATAAGAATTGCACCCTCTATAGGCTTAAGAAGTATAATCTAGAGATAGGCTTATATTGGAGCTATGCCAGTTTATGAACCGATTAAGACCATACTAGGCATAGTTTTTGCGAGACAAAGAGCAAAACACTTTATGCGAAATTTCATCCAAATCGAATAATAATTGCGCCCTCTAGTGGTCCAAGAAGTCAAGATCCAAAATCCACGACTAAAAAAGGAAATCGGTTTATATGAGAGCTGATCAGGCTAAAGCCCGATGCAGACCATATTTGACACATATCGACAAGTATTTGACTCGTTGAAGGTTGTGGAAGAAGCCATTATGAAAAATTTCAGCCAAATCGTAAGAGAATTGCAGTCTCTGGAGACTTAAGAAGTATAATCGGGAAATCGGCTTTTATGGAAGCTAATCAGATTATGAACCGATATAAACCATATTGCGAGACAAAGCAAAACACTTTATGCAAAATTTGAGCAAAACCGGATAGTAATTGCGCCAAGAAGCCAAGATCCCAAATCGTTTTGTAAGGCAGCTATATAAGGTTATGGCCCGATAGCCCTGATAACCATACTTAACACAGTTGTTGGAAGTCATACTAAAACACCAAATGCCAAATCAGATAAGAATTGCTCATCCTAGTGGCTCAAGAAGTCAATATCTAGGATCGGTTTATATGACAGCTACATCAAAACAAGGACCGATATGGCCCATTTACAATTCACACGGACCTATGCTGAAAAGATGTATTTGTGCAAAATTTCAAGTGCCTAGCTTTACACATCGAAAGTTAGCGTGCTTTCGACAAACGGACGGACGGATGGACATGGCTAGATCGACTTAAAATGCCACGACGATCAAGATTAAAAATATTCTATATGGGGTCTTAGACGAAAACTTCGAGGTGTTACAAACGGTATGACAAAATAAGTATACTTCCATCCTATGGTTGAGGGTATAAAAAACTAAGATTACTCTTTGCACGAATACTGTAATACTTAGTACACGAACCATTCTTCCGGGATAAGAACCATATCAAATCCTCCTGCCATCAGCCTAACGACGGTGGAGACTTATTTGCAGAAACCGGACCACTCAAGTAATACTGCAAGATCGTCGGAGTTTACAGATAACAGTAAATTGACTATCCCACTCCAATTGTTCCTTATTTATGCAGTCCTGTTCTTCTCGCTTGTCGACAACTACCATCACCAAGCTGTCCTTAACGATATTCGCAAAGGTTCCATATTACTGTTGCTCGCCTTAGTTTCTTTCGGGGATGAGATGTGATCCAGGTGGCCGCAGCCTTGGGATTTATCACTGTGCCGTTTCCGATGCTAGACGTGTACCTTTTGGAAGCGTCTCTCCTTGTCGGTGGAAGTTTTAGAATAATCAGCTCCAAGCCTCTTAGTAGGTGATAACCACTGCTGAAAATATATTCATTCTGTTTGCAACACATCGAAATATAAATTTCCATGTGTCTGGATGTCTGTCGGTATGCCCGTCCGTCTGTGTGTCCGTCTGTTGCCTTCATAAATTGAGATCATTTCAGCTGAAGTTTTGCACAGATCCGTATTTCTTTAATACGCAGGTAAAGTTTTTGAATAACCCACATCAGATCATATTTGGATACAGCTGCCATGTCAAACGATGTTATGATTTAGGGTTTTGAGCTCATAAAATAAGCATTTATTATCGATTTCACTGAAAATTGGAACATCAAGTGGTACTAGAGCCCCCTATATTCAAACCGAATATGGTTCATATGGGGCCTTATTTACATATAGCTGCCATATAAACCGATCTGCGGATCCGGGATCGTAAGTCCATAAAAGCTGCATTTAAAACCCGATTTCGCAGAAATTTAGATGGGAATGTGTGGTAGCTATATCCACATTTGGATATTGCTGCTACACATTCCCATCTGTCGATTTAGGGTCTTAAGCACATAAAAAGTACAGTTATCACCAGATTCGACTGAAATTCGTAACAATGAATTCCAGTGGGGCACCCAATAACCGAACGGAGTGTGGTCAAGACCGGACTATATTTGGCTACTAGCCGAAACGGGCCCGCTCCGCTGCGCCTACTTTAACTCTCTAACATTTTTTTAGGGTGGGAACACTTCGCCCTGAATACGGATATCGAATTCGTGCCATTGCAGCCTATGACGCTGAACGCGTTCGAATCCTGGCGAGAACACGGACAAAGCGGTGGTTCTCCCCTCTTAATGTTGACGACATTTGCGAGGTACAATGCCATGCATGGTCATTTAAAAAAATTTTTCCCAAAGAGGTGTCGCACTGCTGGACGCCGTTCGGACTCGGCTATAAAAAAGGGCTCTTTTCACTAAGTTTAAACTTTAATCGGAAAACATTCATTGATATGTGAGAAGAATGCACCTGCTAAGTTTTGCTTTTTAGGGGAGGAATGACACCTCAGACATTTCGACTCATATAAGCAAATCATATTCGTACTGCACATTAAAAATCCCTTTAATTTGAGCCTCATATTGCCATGGCCGGTAAATATGAACCGTTTGGAGGGTGTTTTTGGGCTGGGGCCGCCAACGGCACTTTGCACTGACAATAGATATCAAATTCGTTCTTAATTCCCAACGGAAATGAAGTTTAGTTTAGGGGGTGCCTTAGAGCGTACCCCAAAACACTTGGCTCCAAAATTGGATATCAAATTCGTTTTCTACTCTCAAATACCTTTCATTTGAGTCCCATATTGTCATTATGGGTCAAATAACCCATTTGACGTATCTTTAAGAGGAAAAGCGCCACCTTGACTTGAACGCAAATTTTAATGTCATATTCGTAATCTACTCCTAAATATCTTTCATTTGAGTCCCATTTAGCCATGGTCGGGTAATATGCCCATTTGGATGAATTTGGGGGGTAGGCGACCTCCCATTACTTGGACCTAATATTTTATGCCATATTTTTAATCTACTGTCTAATACTTTTCATTTGAGTCCCATATTGACATGAACTTCGAATATATCTGCTTAGAGGAGTTTTGGGGTTGGAGGCGGCCCGCTGGGTACTTGGACCCAAATTTTAATACCATATTCGTTTTCTGGTCTTCAATACTTTTCATTTGATACCCTTATTGTGCCCATCGGACCACTTTCGGATATGGGTGGCGTTTTTGGGGTGAGAGGAAGGGTCCGCCTCCACCCGATATTTAAAAATTATATAAAACCTATGTTTCCTTCCATACAAACGTACACAATCTATGAAAGTTTTAAGAATATCGGCTCAGCCATGTATCATATCATATAATGGGTCAAATGGCGTTTTTGAGGGCTGGCGTGACCCCCTATACTTCGATCTGATTTTGTATGCCAGATTCGAAATCTACTCCCGAAGACCTTTCATTTGAGCTCCATATTGAAATGAACTACAATATGTTTGTTTGGGGTGTTTTGGGGTTAGGGCGGCCCCAAGGATACTTAGATTCAAATTTTAATACCATATTCGTATATTACTCTCCAATATCATTCATTTGATACCTGTATTTTCCCGATCAATCCACTTTTGATTTTGGGTTGTGTTATTGGCACAAGGGGGAGGGTCCTTCCCCCCTCCGATATCAAAAAATTATATAGCATATGTTTCCTTCCAGACCAACCTACACAATATGCGAAAATTTCCAGAAAATCGGTTCTGCCGTTTTTCAGTCTATACGGAACAAACAAACCGAGTCCATATATCCGTGATTGGCGAATGTGCCCATTTTGAATGTTTTTGTGGTGTGGTGGAGTTTCTCCCTATACTTTGACATGAATTTGTATGCCAGATTCGTTATCTGCTCCCGCATACTTTTCATTTGATACCCATATTGTTCTAATCGGTCCACTTTTAATTTTTGGTTGGTGTTTCTGGGGTAACAGGGGAGGGTCCGACCCCTTCCGTTATCAATAACGGAATAGAGCCTATTCCTACTTCCTGACCATATTCGTATTCTACTCCCGAATACCTTTCATTTGAGTCTCATATTCTCATGATCGCCAAATAAACCTATTTTTAGGGGTTTTTGGGCTGGGACGGCCCCCCATGTACTTGGACCCACCTTTTCTTATGAAATTCGTACTCTACTCTTGAATACCTTTCATTTGAATACCATATTGTCCCGATCGGTCCACTTTTATATTTGGGTAGTTCTTTTGGCGGACCCTCCCCCGCACCCTCCCGATATCAAAAAATGATATAGCCTATGTTTCGTTCCAGACCAACCTACACAATCTGAGAAAATTTCATGGTAATCGGTTCACCCGTTTTTGAGACTATACGGAACAAACCGACAAACAAACACAAATTGAATTTTATATATATTGGGTTGCCCAAAAAGTAATTGCGGATTTTTTAAAAGAAAGTAAATGCATTTTTTTTTACACTTTTTTTCTAAAGCAAGGTAAAAGTAACAGCTGATAACTGACATAAGAAAGAATGCAATTACAGAGTCACAAGCTGTGAAAAAATTTGTCAACGCCGACTATATGAAAAATCCGCAATTACTTTTTGGGCAACCCAATAAAAAGATTATGCCATATAGACCGATTTGTGGAACGAGAGTGTTGGTTAAGCCAATGAAAGCAGCATTTATAACTGGATTTTGTTGAATTGGGAGTTGTAGGTTGGATTGGGTCTCCGACCGAACTGCCGATTTAAGGTCTTAATCATGTAAAAGGGGCAATTATTATCAGATTTGAATGAAATTTCGAACAGTGAGTTGGTTTAGGTCATCCGCTATCCGTACCGAGTATAGTCAACAGTAGAACAGATCGGATCAAATATTGAATATAGATGCTATATAGATCGATATGCGGATTCAGGGACTTAAGACCATAAAAGTC
The DNA here is from genome assembly GCF_963082655.1 of Stomoxys calcitrans. NCBI lineage: Eukaryota > Metazoa > Arthropoda > Insecta > Diptera > Muscidae > Stomoxys > Stomoxys calcitrans. The sequence continues at coordinate 131,841,083 of NC_081556.1, read as the reverse complement.
CATTTATCACTCAATTTCTCTGAAATTTAACAATGAGTTGAACACTGATTAGGTCATCCGCTATCCGAACCGAGTACAGTCAACAGTATAACAGATCGGACCAAATATTGAATATGGCTGCTATATAGATCGATATGCGGATTCAGGGACTTACGCCCACCAAAGTCCCTTTTATCACGCAATTTCTCTGAAATTAAACAGTGAGTTGAACAAGGCCACTCGATATCCGAACCATATATGGTTGACATTAGACCGCGTTTAATTATAGCTGCCATATAGACCGATCAGCCATCTTAGGGTCTTAAGCGCTTAAAAGGCGCATTTATTAGCCGATTTCGCTGAAATTTGGAACAGTGAATTGATTAGCGTTACCCGAAACGTGTATTGTTCACATCAGCCAAGAATTTGGATATATCTGCCAGATATTCCGATCTGTAAGGGTCCTAGCACATAAGAAGCGCATTTATTGCCAGATTGACTGAACTGACCGACTGAAATTCGGAACAGTAAGTTGCAGTAGGGCACTCGATAGCCGAATGGAGTGTGCTCGAGATTGGACCATATTCTCCCACATAGAACGATTTTCTGATTCAGAGTATTCTTTAAGGCAATAAAAGCAGGATTTATAATCGGCTTTTGTTGAAATTGGGACCGATCTGCCGATTTAGGGTCTAAAGCGTGTAAAAGGCTCATTTATTATCTGATTTTACTGAAATTTGAAACAGTGACATGGATAAGGTCACTCTATAGCCATACCGAGAATAGTCAACAGCAGAAATTGTTTACGAGTAGTTATATTTGTAAGATAGACTGATCTGCTGATTTAATGTTTTAAGCTTATAAAAAGTGAATTGTTTACTCTATTTGGCTGAAATTTAGAACAGTGAGTTGCGCATGGCCAACCGATATCCAAACGGATAATGGTACACCTAAGGCCTTATTTGGATATATTGGGTTGCCCAAAAAGTAATTGCGGATTTTTCATATAGTCGGCGTTGACAAATTTTTTCACAGCTTGTGACTCTGTAATTGCATTCTTTCTTCTGTCAGTTATCAGATGTTACTTTTAGCTTGCTTTAGAAAAAAAGTGTAAAAAAAAAGTATATTTGATTAAAGATCATTCTAAGTTTTATTAAAAATGCATTTACTTTCTTTTAAAAAATCCGCAATTACTTTTTGGGCAACCCAATAGCTGCCATCGAGTCCGATCCGCCTACTAAGGGTCTTATGCTCATAAAAGTCTCATTTATTAACAGTTTTCTCTGAAAATATCATGAATAACTAGTATTAAGCTTCTCGGTACCTGGACCAACTGCCAGATTGAACCAATTTGGATATAGTAAAGTTCAGGCGTTCAGCATCACAGGCGAACATGCTAACCTCTGCGCTACGGTGTCCTCCAACTCAACCTCCTCAACTTTGCTGCTGGGTGACTGTGCCTCGAACATATATCGTAAAATCCCTTTGGGTATACATACATATGTACTTACTGGATTTCTAACACATCAATACTTGGTAATTGACAACTTAAGTTGTTGTATGAATAGAATTGAATTTATTGCTGTTGTTGTTGTACCAACACAGTGATTTAAGCTTGAGTTGCATTTCATTGTGGCATTTATTGCAACATACACAAATGCAACGTCACTACCAAGAAATGTAGCAGCAGGAACATAGCAAAACACCATTGCCTGCGAGTTGAAGGAACTTTCGATCAAAAATTGTGTATGCGTGTGTGTGTGTGTGTGTGTGTGTGAGTATGAGTGAGACTACACTTATTTAAAGCTCTATGGTCTATTATTAAACTTAATAATTGTTAAGTTTCTACCTGGTATATACTTATGTCCCCCCTGACTACATCTCTCGGCATACATAAAGGCTGAAACGAAATCATTTCAAAGTCCTGCAAAACTGGTGCTGATGGTGCTGACATGCAAGTGGACAATTATTAACGTCTGTGTTTATAAATGTTTATAAATTGCTTGTTAATTTGCTAAATAGGATATGTTCTAATATAAAATTGATAAATAGTTGAAAAGATCATGGCAATACGCAGACGTTGTTTAGAAAATACAATACTAGTAATTATAGAAACATTAATAGACAGCTATGGGTGTTTACGCTATGAAAAAATCCTTTTAATTGTAGACTGGCTAAGTAGTTTTGATAGGTTTCTTTTATATCCACCAGCACCCCTTTATTTTCTCATTCGTCTAGCCCATCCTAGTTGAGAATTTTGTGCCCCTCACCAAATTTTTCCACATGCGTTAAAGTTCGCCTTTATCAAATTCCAATTTCCTTCCAATACAAATGTCATTCATCTATAAGTAGAAAGTTTTAATTTTCCCACCATCATCCATGGTACGAGTGTAAAGATACCCGGATCACATTAAACATGAAACTCATGTTCCATTTAAATCAATCCAATTATAAAATTTTGTGATATTATCAAAGTAATTAAATACTGAATAGCTCGTTGACGCAACAGCAACAGCAATAAAATCGTCGTCGTCATCGTCGTCGTCAGCAACAACTTTGGGCGATGAGACACAACTCAAAATGAAATGTTGTATCGAAATTTTGTTTGCAATGTGTATAAATTACAATTAATCAGAGTGAAATAATGGCAAAGTTTGTTTCAGTCTTTGGCATAACTCGAGGCCAAATTTCAAATTCACTCCAGCATCATGATGAGCCTTTTAAACTCTAGCATTCAAAGCTGCCTTCGTGTTGGGCTATAAGGGGAGGAGCTGGTTGCAAACCATTTCAGAGTTTTTAATTCGCATACAAAATTCCCAGCATGGCATGGATGAGGGGTTAAATAATGTGAGTAATGGTGTTACTCAACGTGGTTTTCATCAAATACAAAGCGTTAAAGGGCGAAAACAACAGAATTCGCTTAGAGTACCTATGACACATTGGGCTAAGTAAAGCAAAATATTGAATATTCATTGTTCGATACCACCTTGATGTAGAAGTTACCAAGTCCGTCTTTGATGCTGAACGCCTGGGCTTAAATCTTAGCGAGAACTTTAGAAAATCAAAGATTGTTATCCCTTCCTAGTGTTGGTGACATATGTGAGGTAATCAGCTGTATTAAATATATCTGCATACCAAATGGTGTCGTACTGCAGCGCGTGGCAGACGCATTTCTTGCATGGTTAGTCCGTCATCAGTGCTTCGAACTGTGGAGCCATCAGAATAAGGGATGGAATATACGGGTCACAGATGAAGGACTAATCATAACAAGTAAAAGCGTGCTAAGTTCGGCCGGGCCGAATCTTATATACCCTCCACCATGGATCGCATTTGTCGAGTTCTTTTCCCGGCATCTCTTCTTAGGCAAAAAAAGGATATAAAAAAAGATTTGCTCTGCTATTAGAGCGATATCAAGATATGGTCCGGTTTGGACCACAATTAAATTATATGTTGGAGACCTGTGTAAAATGTCAGCCAATTCGAATAAGAATTGCGCCCTTTATGGGCTCAAGAAGTAAAATAGAGAGATCGATTTATAAGGGAGCTGTATCGTCGTATAGACCGATTCAGACCATAATAAACACGTACAGGGTGGCTGATGAATATTGCTACAATGATGAATATTGCTACATTTTTTTTTCGGTGTATGGAATACATTTTTCTTTTATTCATGTTAAATTAAATTATTAAATTAATTATTAAATTATTATTAATTAAATTAATTAATTAATTAATTAAATTAATTATTAAATTATTATTATTAAATAGAAAAAAAGTTATTACATTTTTTTTTGGTAGCGGCTTTCATCAGCCACCCTGTATGTTAATGGTCATGAGAGAATCCGTCGTACAAAATTTCAGGCAAATCGGATAATAATTGCGACCTCTAGAGGCTCAAGAAGTCAAGATCCCAGATCGGTTTATATGGCAGCTATATCAGGTTATGAACCGACTTGTACTTTATTTGATATAGTTGTTGAAAGTAACAATAAAAAACGTCTTGCCAAATTTTAGCCAAATCGGATAGAAATTGAGCCCTCTAGAAGCTCAAGAAGTCAAGTCCCCAGATTTGTTTATATGACAGCTATTTCAGGTTATGAACCGATTTGAACCATATTTGGCACAGTTGTTGGATATCATAACAAAATGCTACGTGCCAAAATTCATTAAAATCGGATAGGAATTGCGCCCTCTAGAGGCTCAAGAAGTCAAGACCCAAGATCGGTTTATATGACAGCTATATAAGGTTATGAACCGATTTGAACCATACTTGGCACAGTTGTTAGATATCGTAACGAAACACGTCGTGCAAAATTTCATCCCAATCGGATAAGAATTGCGCACTCTAGAGGCTCAAGAAGTCAAGACCCAAGATCGGTTTATATGGCAGCTATATCAAAACATGGACCGATATGGCCCATTTACAATACCAACCGACCTACACTTATAAGAAGTATTTGTGCAAAATTTCAAGCGGCTAGCTTTACTCCTTCGGAAGTTAGCGTGCTTTCGATAGACGGACGGTTGGACGGACGGACGGACGGACAGACGGACGGACATGGCTAGATCGACATAAAATTTCACGACGATCAAGAATATATATACTTTATGGGGTCTCAGACGAATATTTCGAGTAGTTACAATCAGAATGGCGAAATTAGTATACCCCCCATCTTATGGTGGAGGGTATAAAAATGCTCAGCGGTGCGGGTCCGGTTCGTCTAGTCAAAATTAAATATGAAATTTAATTTTCCACAAATTATTTGACAAAATTTCGTATTTCTAAAAACAAAAATATTAAAATGTTTGATCATTAATTTCATTCACATTTCGTTCAAGATTCGGTCCCATCATCGGCCAGTCCATTGTGCATTGCGCTACATTACACACATAAACGCCTCCAGTGATTTGCACCCTTAGTCACTTGAATGCAAAAAGTTTTGTTAATGACAAGCCTCATTCCATTTCAGCCATTACAACACAAAGGCATATAAATACCGAGTTAATGGTTACGACAAGCTCGTCTAACACTTTTGGCCTGGATGTATCAATAACGGTTGGATTAAATTCTTGGAACATGAACATGGTGTAAATAAGAGGTTGCGTGCAGGAATGAGAAATATATTCAAAATTACATTTTCCAAAATACGCAGGAGTCTGTGGCAATTAAAAGCATTTGATGGGTTTCCCGCATTTATTTATTTTGATTTTTGTGGAAATTCCAAGAAATTATATTTCAAAAACCTTGAAATTAATTCAGGTGACTTAAGGTGTAAGTAGAAATTATTGTAATTCTAGGTACTATGTTTTAAAAAAACAGCGGCGAAAAGGAGCGGTGCACATAATAAAAGTTTTAAATGAAGGCTTTGCCGAAAATTTTGAGAAAATCTGTTAAGAAATACGCTGATAAAGAGCCTAAAAATGAAAATCGGGTGATACATACATATAACGGGTTTTCCAATAAGGACTTCAATCGAATTCTCTGCAGTAGAAGGCGATAACGTATAAGCAAATCAAGTTCAATCGTCAGTCGAAGAAATCATCACAGCATGGAGGGAAATAACGGAAACCAAAGAAGTAAAAAGGTATTAAGTTCGGCCGGGCCGAAATTTGGATACCCACCAATATCGAAAGTCACAAGAGAAACACTCATGCCAAATTTCAGACGAACATATATACGAGTATGGGAGCTATATCGGAATGTGAACCGATATTTTGCAGTTTCAACAGGCATCGTCTATAGATCAAAAAAGATAGCTGTTACAAATCTGAAGACGATCGGATGAAAATGCGACCTGTACTTTGTACACAAGTTAACATGGACAGACAGACAGACAGGCGGACATAGCTAAATTGAATCAGAAATGATTCTGAGAAGATCCGTATACTAATCAATGGATCTATGGGTTGCCCAAAAAGTAATTGCGGATTTTTCATATAGTCGGCAAATTTTTTCACAGCTTGTGACTCTGTACTAGCATTCTTTCTTCTGTCAGTTATCAGCTGTTACTTTTAGGTTTCTTTAGAAAAAAAGTGTAAAAAAAGTATATTTGATTAAAGTTCATTCTAAGTTTTATTAAAAATGCATTTACTTTCTTTTAAAAAATCCGCAACTACTTTTTGGGCAACCCAATAGAATCTGTGGGTATGGCCCTAGCGAATTGCAAGCTAGTTTAGGTTAAAAAGAGCGTGCAGATATTAATCCGCCCCATGTCACTATGGACATACACCTAAGCCAGCAGACGGCATGTTGTGCGCTCTAAAAACTATAAGGTAACCTCTAAAAGGAAAATTTTAAGTTAGAAATTCCGTGCTACTTACAAAATCCTTAATTGTTTTCAATAACACTCCCCTAAGTTGGTTTATGTCTGATATTCTGTCTCCACCTAAGTACCGGTATCTGCTCTACGCGAAAGCCGAGAAATGACAAAGAAAATGCTCCAACGTCTCATCATTTTCCCCGCATGCCCTACACATGCTATCACTTGCCGCACCGATTTTACATACATAAGTGAGCTCGTAGTCCTATGTGTCCCGTTAAGATACCAATAGCTATACTGACCTCCTTCTTGCTTTCTTTCAGTAATTGGCTCGTCTTCTCTCGATTTGGATCCCCCCATAAGACTTTCACCGTCCTACCGACCGTTTCGCTGTTCCAATGTTGCATGTGCATTCGTCGCCCACTCCCTTAACTCGAAAGGCTTCGAGTTAACAAAGTTTATTGACTGCTGTCCTCTGGCCTTCATCGTCAAATCCTCTGCCCTTTCATTTCCCCTTACTCCGTTATGGCCCGGCACCAAAACGATGCGAATTTTCCCATCCTCAGAGAAGGCGTTAATCTCCTTCTTACACTGCAAGACTGTTCGTGACCTTACCGTCCTGGTTGTTATTGCCCTCAGGGCAATTTTGCTGTCAGTAAAGATGTTCACAATCGAAGTCCTCAAGTTAGCACCACACCACTTTACGCATTCCATGATCACCCGGATCTCCGCCTGCAGGACCGTATTATGGTCAGGCAGTCTAATGGTGATTTCGATTGTGAAAAAAAGTGCAGCATTTTTTCGACATGTTGCACTGAGATCGAAATTTTGTGTTCGATTCTCCAAAAAAGTGTAACCCCACCACCGGGTAAATGTTCGTTTGTAATGGTGTTGCCCACAGAAAGTGAAAAAATGCTGCATTTTCTACACCGTGGCTAGGCTAGGATGGAGAATGCCGCACTTTAAATCAGCTGCTATCATCTCATGTGCATGCCACCGTTCAAGCAAATTTTGGTTGAAAAGAAGAAGAAGAAAACAATTTGTAGAATGTTTGGCAAAATATTAAAAAGAAATACATAAAAAAAGGAAAAAGTAATCGCGTTTTATTTAGCTAACGGCATATTAGATGCATTGCTACATTTTACAGCATTATTTGGTTGAAATTACAATATACGGGCATATTAACATGTTCGATTGAAAATGTAAAAAGTGTAAAACTATGAGAGGGATAAGGCAGCATTCCCAAAATGTTCTCCCGTATAAGTGCAACATTAGTGTAACATTTTTTTTCAGAATCGAAATCACCATAAAACAGATCTTAGTCGCCTGGGTTCTCAATATAAACCCCCAGGCCCTATGTCCTCTAACTTTGATCCATCAGTGTAACATGATCTTCCAGATGGCAATACTAGGATTCCGTCAATCCAAGACTGTGCCGATGGCAGCAGTGCTTCGCACCCGACTTCAAGGTTCATCTCAGGTATCCGATCGGAAACCTCTCTCTCCACTTCCTTCCAGGTTGCCTATCGTCGCCTCGATTGTACCGCGATGGTATGAGCTGCTCCCATGCTCAATCCATTCTCCCTTCGCCTTAAGTCTCATAGCCGCAGTGGCTGCCTCACACTTTATCTGCATATCAATGGGTCGGATATCTAGAATAGTCTCCAGTGCCCTAATGGGCCTCATCGCTCCGCCTATGCCAAGACAACATGTTATCTGAACCTGTTGTATGGTTATTATGTTGCACTTTTTCTTCATAGCAGTCCATCAAACTACTGAGGCATAAGTAAATATTGGTCTTAGTACGCTCCTGTAGAGCCAGTGGACTATCCTAGTATTCAGGCCCAATTTCGAGCCTACGGCCCATCTACATAGTGTCCAACATCTGTGAACCTTCTCTGTACGCTCCTGAATGTGACACTTCCCATTCAGTTTCCTTTCCAAGATCACACCTAAGTATTTGCCCTTGTCAGATATCGAAATCGTCTTATTGAGGAAACGTGGTGCGTTAAGTTGGCCCACCTTCGTCTACCTCGTGAACAGGCATATTTCAGCCTTCTCTGGATTAACATTGAGACCTCTGGGTCTAGCCCAGTTATATGCCATATGCAAGACCTTTTCGGCCCTTCTGTATAGCTCGTTTGGATCCTTACCCCTTAGTAGTATTATAACACCGGGTTCAAATCCCTCCTCAGTCAGCATCCGTAATAGGTCATTTATGGTGGTCACCCATAGGAGTGGCGATAAAATGCCCCCCTATGGCGTACCCTGTGCCACTTTCTCCCTTATATTTATGCCATGGGACACACAATTTATCCACCTATTGCTTAGCATATGGTTTATCCAGTCTTTAAGAACCGTCTTGTAAGCTAAGTCTTCAGGATCAGACCCGATGAGCAATCAATGACAGATGGTCTAAAATTGGGGGGCTGTGAACACTCCAAAATTATGCGGCCGAATCTAAACTGGAGTAGTCTACCGCTTTGCTGTTGTTGGCTAGAACAGATATCTAATGACAGGCCAATGTCTGATCGCAAAACATGTTGACAGACTGAAGGTTGCAAGTAACGACTTCTGCAGAAGCTGTGAGCACGTCTAGGAAGAAGAGACTATAGAACATCTGCTGTGTGTATCCCGCACTGGCAGTCGACGGACTTCCACATTAGGTTCTCATTTCTCTAAGAAATTGTCTGATGAACATTCGCAAGTTATTGGGCTTTTTTGCAGCGATCAGGATGGTTTGATGGTGGGAACTAGAACACATCTTACTGAGTCCGACTGCGGACTGCCACTAACCACTACCACAAAACTTACCTAAACTAACCCAACCCAACCTAACCTAGCCTAACCTAAACTAACCCAACCTAACCTAGCCTAACCTAATACCCTGTACCACAGTAGTGGTCAAATACGACACTAACCCTGTTATTTTAATAATCACTTTTCAAGACATTGTTTAACGGCCTTATTCACAATCTTAACTTGAAATAGGTTTATTTGACAGATTTCCTTTAAAGAACTGTCCGATAAACCTATTTTAAGACTCCAATAAGTTTTGTGAATAAGGCCGTAAGACTTTTGATGTTCCAGGAAAATTGCCTCTGATTGCCTGACGTTACGGCTAATAGGTTCAATAAAGGAATATTTGATGACTTCACACAGATGTCGTTGATGTATTGTTCCACACTAACCACAATGACCCAACGTTTGGTGGCTTCAATGGAATTAATATCCGATTAGGGATAAGTATCTCACACCACAATGCATTATGGAAAACGCGCCTTTACAACACCTTTGAGTGCTCGTGTAAGTGGGTATGTAATGTGCATTGTATGACACTTGTGGCATGCCGCACAAAATTTGCATTTCGCCATCATTGTGACATTACGCACATACCCCTCATGACGAAAACTTTTGGGGGTACAGGAAAAGGGGATGAGTAAGCACTACACCATGCTCATCCACCAGCCCAACAAAACAAGGTGGTTAAAGAAGAGCAAGAAAAAATGAAATTTGTTCGGCCACAACGAAATCAGGATGCCCAACAACATGGTTTGAAACAAAGGATTTGGTCTAGTTATAAAAAAATTATAAATTTAAGTTAAATTTTCATGAGGTTTTAAAAAAAGTATCAGTTTTCAACAACAAAATAAAATAATTTTAATAAAATCAATGGTTGTCTGGATAACAAGTTTCAAGCTTTGTGTGTGTTGCTGATGTTAGATGTCTCTTTGGCTGCTGGATTTCAACTTTTTCTTACTGCGCTCTAAGAAAAGGTTGAATAACAAGACCCAAGTTTCTTGCGAAAGGCATGTTTCTTTCCTTTCACTGCTGACTAGTTAGTGAATATGTGGAAGCGTGTAATCTTTTGGTGGCATCGCAAGCTGATGAGGCCTTTGGTAAGACCGAAATCCCGATCCTTGTGGACCAACTTTAGGATCTTAAGCTCATAGATGTTTCTTTGGCTGCTGGATTTCAACTTTTTCTTACTGCGCTCTAAGAAAAGGTTGAATAACAAGACCCAAGTTTCTTGCGAAAGACATGTTTCTATCCTTTCACTGCTGACTAGTTAGTGAATATGTGGAAGCGTGTAATCTTTTGGTGGCATCGCAAGCTGATGAGGCCTTTGGTAAGGCCGAAATCGCGATCCTTGTGGACCAACTTTAGGATCTTAAGCTCATAAAACCCGCATCTATTGTAGATTTCGCTGAAATTGGAAACATTGGGTTGCTTTAAGTCTCTGCACATAAACCAATCTGCCAATTTAGATTTTAAGGCCCTTAACTGCATGTATTACCCGATTTCGCTAAAGTTTGAAACATTGAGTTATATTAAGCGCTCAGTGGTTCTGCTCGAATGGTTCTGCTCGAACCATATTTTTATATAGCTGCCATCTAGGGCGATCTGCTAATTAATGGTCTTAATCCATTAAAACCTCATTTATTGCTAAATTTCGCTGAAATATTAAACAGTAAGTCAGTAAGTTGTTGTAATCCCCCAAGTCGTCCTACCAGAATATGGTCCAAAGCAGACCATGTATAGTTATAGCTGCCATATAAACAGATCTACCGAGATAGGGTATTAAGCCTATAAAAGTCTCAATTAGTACCCGATTTCGCCAAAATTTCAACAGTGCGTTGGACTATACCTCCCCTAATTTGAAACGGAAATGGTTCACAACGGACCATATTTCGATACAGCCACCATTTGGACACATCTGCCGCATATTTCGCATTTATTATCCGATTTCCCTGGTATTGAAAACAGTGTAAGACTCCCGACATTCGACTTAAATATGGTGCAGATCAGACTGTATATAGATAAAGCTTCCATATAGACCAATCTGCCGATTTAGGGTCTTAAGTCCATAAAAGCCGCATTAATTTCGGAGGCCATCGTAGGGCAGAGGTAAGCATGTCCGCCTATGACGCTGAACGCCTGGGTTCGAATCCTGGCGAGACCATCAGAAAAAATTTCAAGTGGTGGTTTTCCCCTCCACATTTGTGAGGTACTATGCCATGTAAAACTTCTCTCCAAAGAGGTGTCGCTGTCGATATGTGAGAAGTTTGCCCCTGTTCGTTAGTGGAATGTTCATGGGCAAAATTGGCAAATTTGCAATTTCGACTGAGGTGTTACAAGCCTTCCGCAATCCGACATGAATATGATCCAGATCATACCATATTTAGATATAGCTGTCATATAGACCGATCTATCAATTTAGGGTTTAAGTCTCATACAAATCGAATTTATTACCCGATTTCGCTGAAACTTTTACTTGAATAAGAATTTCCGGCACCTGAATCAAATATGATTACGACCAACCATTTTTATAACTTCCACCATAGCATGGGGGTATACTAAATTCGTCATTCTGTTTGTAACTCTTCGAAATATTGGTCTAAGACCCCATCTTTTATATAAAATTGAATTTGTGTTTGTTTGTTCCGTATAGACATAACAGTTGAACCGATTACCTTGAAATTTTATGTCGGAAGGGGGGCGGACCCTCCCCCTTATCACAAAAGTAATAAGTATCATAAAAGTAGACCGATCGGGATAATACTCTTGAACATCTACTCTAGAATATCTTTCATTTGAGTCCCCACTCAAATGAAAGATATTCAAGAGTAAAGAACGAATTTCATACTAAAAACTGGGTCCAACTAACTGGGGTGCCCGCCCCAACCCCAAAATCCCCAAAAATTGTTTTTTTTTGGACGAACATGGCAATATGGGACTCAAATGAAAGGTATTCGGGAGTAGATTGCGAATGTGGTCAGGAAGGAAGGAAATAGGCTTTATAGTTTGGTCATTTCGGACGGGGGGAGGATCCTCCCCATTTACCCAAAAACACCACCCAAAATCAAAAGTGGACCGATCGGGACAATATGGGTATCAAATTAAAGGTATTGAAAAAGAGAATACGAATATGGTATTAAAATTTGGGTCTTAGTAGCCATTGGGCCGCCCCACACCTAAAAGTCCCCCACAGACATATTGGGCGACTGGGGTGCCCGACCCAACCCCAAAATTCCCAAAAATTGTTTTTTTTTTTGGACGAACATGGCAGTATGGAACTCAAATGAAAGGTATTCGGGAATAGATTGCGGATATCGTCAGGAAGGAGAAATAGGCAACGAACATGGCAATATGGGACTCAAATGAAAGGTATTCGGGAGTAGATTGCGAATGTGGTCAGGAAGGAAGGAAATAGGCTTTATAGTTTGTTGATTTCGGACAGGGGGAGGATCCTCCCCCTTTACCCAAAAACACCACCCAAAATCAAAAGAGGACCGATCGGGACAATATGGGTATCAAATAAAAGGTATTGGAAAAGAGAATACGAATATGGTATTAAAATTTGGGTCTAAGTACCCATCGGGCCGCCCCAATCCTAAAATTCCCCCAAACAGAGATATTGGGCGTTCATGTCAATATGGGCCTTAAATGAAAGGTATTCGGTAGTAGATTGCGAATCTGGCATACAAAATCAGATCGAAGTATAGGGGGTTACCCTACTCCCCAAAAACGCCTTAAATGGGCATATGAATCATCATGACTATATGGAATTTATTGTTTGTTCCGTAGAATCAAAAACGGCTGAACCGATTTCTTAAAATTGTAACAGATTGTGTAAGTTTGTCTGGAAGGAAACATAGGCTGTATAATTTTTTGATATCGGATGGGGCGGTCCCTCCACTGTACCCCAACAACGCCATCCAAAACCAAAAGTGGACCGATAGGCACAATATGGGCATCACATGAAAGGTATTGGAGACTAGAAAACGAAAAATTTGGGTCCAAGTACCCAGCGGGCCTCTCCAAGCCAAAAACTCCTCTAAACAAATATATTCGACGTTCATGTCAATATGGGCCTCAAATGAAAATATTTGACAGTAGATTAAAAATATGGCTTAAAAAAATAGGTCCAAGTAATGGGAGGTCGCCCCACCCCCAAGTCCCCCAAATGGGCATATTAGCCGACCATGCCTATATGGGACTCAAATGAAAGGTATCTGGGAGTAGATTACGAATATAACATTAAAATTTGTGTTCAAGTCTAGGTGACGCTTTTCTTTCCAAAAATAAGTCAAATAGGTTGATTAACCCATTATGACAATATGGGACTCAAATGAAAGGTATTTGAGTGTAGAAAACGAATTTGATATCCAATTGAAGAGCAATGTGTGTGAGGAACTGTCCCATCCGAAAACACCTCCGTATTATATAAAAGCTATTCGATGCTTTGATTTCGGGAAAATGATACTCATTTACGGGACAACGTCCCTGGGGTCCATCCCAGCCTTAAACAGAATTTATTTACCGATCATGCCATTATTGGGTTCATATAAATTGTTTTTGAAAATAGAGCACGAAGCGTATATTTACCTTAAGTATCAAGTATCTCTCTAAACCGGAAATATTTACCAATACAATAATATATTGTAGAACTCAAAAGAAAGGTATTTGGGACTGGAGGAACCGAGGAGGGCCACACTTCTCACATATCAATGAAAGCTTTCCGATTTAAGTTTAAACTCAATGATAAGGGATTTTTTTTTTTCTATAGCCGAGTCCGAATGGTGTGGCGCAGTGCGACACCTATTGGGAGAGAATTTTATACATGACAATGCATCTGTCTGTCAAGCGCACGATAGCTTTCGAAGGAGTAAATCTAGACGCTTGAAATACTTCCTATTAGTGTAGGTCGGTTGGGACTGTAAATGGGCCATATCGGTCCATGTTTTGAGATAGCTGACTTATAAACCGACCTTGGATCTTGACTTCTTGAGTCCCTAGAGGGCGTAATTTTTATCCGATTTCGCTGAAGTTTGGCACGACATGTTTTGTAATGACTTCCAACAACTGTGCTAAGTATGATGGAAATGGGTCCAAAACCTGATATAGCTGTCATATGAACCGATCTGGGATCTTGACTTCTTGAGATTCTAGAGCCTCTAGAGGGCGCTATTTCTATCCGATATAGCCGAAATTTACATGTTTTGTTGTGACTTCCAACAACTGTGCAAAGTATGGTTCAAATCGGTCCATAGCTTGATAACGCTGTCATATAAACCGATCTGGGATCTTGACTTCTTGAGCCTCTAGAAAGCGTAATTATTATCCGATTTGGCTGAAATTTTGAAAAAAAAGGTTTTTCCCATAACCTTCAACATACGTGTCAAATATGGTTCGAATTGGTTTATAGGCAGATACAACTCCCATATAAACCGATCACCATATATATATATCTTGAGTCTATAGAGGGCGCAATTCCTATCCGATTTGGCTGAAATTTGGCAAGACGTATTTCGCTATGACTTTCAACAACTGTACTCAGTATGGTTCAAATATGTCCATAACCTGGTATAGCTGCCATATAAACCGATTTTGGTTCTGGACTTCTTCAGCTTTTTGAGGGCGCAACTAACTAACAACTAAAGAAAAAATTTAATTTCTCTGGAAAATTTTTATCAAAATTTCATTTTTATAAAAATTTTGTTCAAAATTTCATTTCTATGGAAAATGTTTATAAAATTTCATTTGTATGGAAAATATTTTCAATAATTTGTGTCTGTAGGATATTTGTTCAAAATTTCATATCTATAGGAAAGTTTATCAAAATTTCATTTTTTTTAGAAAATTTATGGCAAATATCTGTGGTCTCGGAAAATTTCTCCAATTTCTATATTGATGTGTTACAAACGCCTAGACCTCATTAATATACCTCTTATACCAAAATCGAGGCAACCAAACCACCAACATAAAGAGCATTCCAAAATGGGAAGGGGGGAAAAAATGTGTAACGGGGATGCCACCATCAAAATCGCCCCCTTTGCACTCAACTTAAACCACATTCAATTTGCTTTCATTTGCATACTAAAAATGCACATTCTGTCCTTATTACACATTTAAAGAATTATGCAAATGGGGACCACTAAGCACACACACACACACACACACACACACACACACATACACACCAACAACAAAGATGCAAAGCCGTAACCAAAGAGAATTCCTTTGGCAGTGTTTATATAAATGTCTATGTGTGTGTGTGTGTGATTTCTTTTTTCCAAGTGCCACATGCCGCCTTAGAGGCGAAAGAGAAACTCCACAAGAAAATGGTCACAGACATTACCGGGATCACCATCATATTTTTCTGGAAGAAAACAACACATTCCACCCCATCCATATAAACTCCATAGCAGCTGACTGCCGGAGTGGTGGAGGCAGCGCGAATCATTTTCAAATTCTTAACTAAAGTGAAAACAAATGAAGATATACTTGTACTTGTGTACATCAACACAATTGTTTTACATTTTGCCTTGGCAAGAAACTGTTTTTCGTTTTTTTTTTATGCTTTGCAATTTTTGCCTTCGAACTGGTATGGCCTGAAGATGATTCTGAGGCAAGCCAGAATGTCTTTGTTGCTCTAACAGAAACTTCAAACTGTCACTGGGATGGATAGAAGCGTAAAAAGAATTCACTTTGTTTGGTCGAAAGAAGAAGAAGACCACAAGTGTTACTGCAACTATCCCCCAAAGTGTTTTGGAAATAAGTGACACAAGAGAGAGGCAACATATTGGCCGGCAACTCGTAGTAAGAAAAAGAAAATTGTGAAATTCTACTGTGAGACTGAAAGGCAGAAGACATAAGGTGTTAAGTATGAGATGAGGAAAATCAGGTATTATTGGGTTGCCCAAAAAGTAATTGCGGATTTTTTCAAAAGAAAGTAAATGCATTTTTAATAAAACTTAGAATGAACTTTAATCAAATATACTTTTTTTTTGAAATTTTTCTCTAAAGCAAGCTAAAAGTAACAGCTGATAACTGACAGAAGAAAGAATGCAACTACAGAGTCACAACCTGTGAAAAAATTTGTCAACGCCGACTATATGAAAAATCCGCAATTACTTTTTGGGCAACCCAATATATACATATTGAAGCTACATCTATATCTGAACCGATTTTTATGAAAGTCGGCGAATGCGGGCACATAAAGATGGAAAATTTTTTTTAGAATTTAATTTCTATGAGATATTTTTTAAATTTGAAAAAATTGATATCTGAAGTAAATTTTTGCCAAATTTTTTTCAATAGAAAATTTTGTAAAAATTACATTTTTTTCTATAGAAAATTTTGTAAAAATTATATTTTTTTCTATAGAAAATTTTTTAAAAATTTACTTGGGATAGGAAGTTTTGTAAAAATTTCATATCTATAGGTGATTTGGGGATGTTGGAAACTAAGCAACGGTTCCGATTGGCTTTGATTTGGCAAAATTCATGTTTATCTTGGTTTTCCTTCATCTCACATCTGGACACAAACCCCCCCGCGGTGTCACCTGGGTAAAAATCTTTAACATCCGTTAGAGGTAGTGAGCTAAAATGTGCCACAAGTTCAAGAAGACAAAAAATCGGATTCCCCCCATGTTGATGGCCCCCGCAAACGTTTTAAGGACCATGGTTTGCGTATATAGAGAGGGTGCAGTGTATGCACTGGCGAATGTATTGGAGCAGTACAAGGCAGACATTACTGCCATACAGGAAGTGCGATGGCTCGGGAAGGACTCCACAACAACACCGAGTGGTGACGCCCTATATTATAGCTGCCTTGAGACGAGGCATGAATTAGCTGTGGATTTGTGGCAAGTCGGAGAATGAAACACCTTGTCTCTAAGTTTACTCCGGTGGATGAGAGGCTAGCCACAATCTGTATAAAGCCAAAATTTTTCAACATCAGCCTTATTTACACCCATGTCCCAAGGGAAGACAAGGAAGAACAGACCAAGTATATTTTCTGCGAGCGCCTAGAAAGAGAATATGACCGCTGCCCCGCCAATGGTATTAAAATCGTTCTGGAAGGAAAATATCTTTGGCCCAACAATCGGAAAATTTAGCCTACACGAAGAAATTTCCGATAATGGATTGAGGTTAATGGATTCACACGGTCACAAGGCTGTCACCCGATCACAACACGATAAGCCAACTAGGTAATGTTGTGATTAATGGAAAGCATCTAGGTTAGGTAAGGTTGAAATGGGTGATGCGGATATTAATCCGCCCCATGCCATACTATGGGCATACACCAAAGCTAGTAATGGGTTTGTTCTGCGATCTAAATACTAAAAACTAACCTCGAAAAAGAAAATCTAAGTAACGAATTCGGTGCTACTTACAAAATCCTTAATTGTTTTCTATATCATGCCTCTAAGTTAGTTAATATCTTGTATTGTGTCCCAACCTTAGTACCATTGGGGACACAAGGAAGGAAGGAATCGGTTAAGATTTATATTTAGCTCCCATAAATATGTTCTTCTGATTTGGACTAATATGCAATGATGTTGTCATTCGTTCACCAATTATCACGGAATTTAGGACAAAGAATTCTATAATTTCTCTTCAGATTGCTGGTGTATTTCATGGAAATCGGTTCAGATTAAGTATAGCTTCTAACTGTTTAATTAAATCAGATTTTGATTGAAGCTTTTAGCTCGAAGTCATATTTGTTTGGAATAATATTGGAGAAATTGCCGGCAAAGCCGGAAAATGACAATGCTCTAACGTCTCATCATTTTCCCCACATGCCTTACATATCCTATCACTTGCCGCACCGTGCTCGTAGTCCTATGTGTCTCGTTATGATACCAAAAGCTATACCGACCTCCTTCTTGCTTCCTTTCAGTAATACCTTCGTCCTCTCTCGATCCGGATCACCCCATAGGATTTTCGCCAACCTAGCGATTGATCGCTTTTACATGAGCGTTCGTCGCCCACTCCCTCAACTCGGACTGCGTCGATCCGAAAGGCTTCGGATTAACCAAGTTTATTGAGTCCTCTGGTCCTCACCTCCAAATCGTCTGCCATTTCATTCCCCTTACTCCGTTATGGCCCGGCACCCAAACGACGCGTATTGTGCCATCCTCAGAGAAGGCGCTAATCTTCATCTTACATTCCAAGATTGTTCGTGATCTTACCGTCCAGGTTATTATTGCCCTTATTGCCATCTTACTGTCCATAAAGATGTTCACACTCGACGTCCTCGCGTTAGCACCATACCACCACATGAATTCCGTGATCGCCCGGATATCCGCCGACAGGACCGTATTATGGTCAGGCTGTTTAAACAGATCTCAGTCCCTGAGTTCTCAGTGTAGACCCCTAGGGCCACTCTGTTCTCTAGCTTTGATCCACCCGTGTAACATGATCTTCCAGATGGGAAAACAAGGGTTCCGTCTGTCCAAGACTGTGCCGCTGGCAGCAGTGCCTGGCACTCGACCTCAAGTGTCACCTCAGGTATCCGATCGGAAACCTCTTCCCATCCTTCCAGGTTTCCTATCGTCGCTTCGATTATACCGCGATGGTATGAGCTGCTCCCATCCTCAATCCATTCTCCCATCGCCTAAAGTCTCATAGCCGCAGTGGCTGACTCACACTTAATCTTAATCCATCTGTTTTAGATATACGATCCGAGGGGCAAACATCGATTCGGATCATTACGTTGTTGTAGCAAAGGTTCGCACCCGTCTTAGTGTGGCGAGAAACTTATTATCTCACTTTGCATGGAAGCTGGGCATTGAAAAGCTGCAAACACAACAGATGGCAATGTCATAATCCACTTGACTAACCCAACTGCTTGATGGAAGCACTCTTTCTCCCGATGATATAACGGCGCTGTAGCAATACATTGCCCACTCCATGGAAAATGCCCCAAAATCCGTACTCGGGTACAGGAAGTCTACTCCAAGAAACCTATGGTACGACCAAGTGTGTCGAAATACTACAGAAGCCAAGAATGCAGCATACCTGCAATCAGTAGATGATAGCATAGTAACAAGTATCAAAATACAACGGCTGCGTTGGCTAGGTCATGTTGTCAGAATGGATGAAGAAGCTCCAGCAAAGAGGTCTTTTGAAGGCAACCACGGTGGTATGCGCAAACCGGGACGACCAAAAGCCCGAAGATCAAGTGGTGGGAGAGCTCAGAAAATCGAGCCGCTTGGAATGCTACTCCACGTTCGGCTAATGGAACAAATGTTCTGTCGTAGCCAATTAAAGTAAAAAAGGAAATTTTGCAAAAATTTAATATTTGTAGGAAACTAGCCGAACCGGGCCCGCTCCGCTGCGCTATCTTTTATTTTATATGGAACACAATTATCTTTTGAATATTTATTTTCGACAATTACAGAGCTTTTAGTGAAATACCATACTACAAAAATGGTATATGTATATCGCTTGACTAACAGTATAACAATATAAAATACTTTATTTGAATCCCATATGTTTTTTATCGGTCTATGAATTTGCTCGTAGGGTTAAGGGTTATCTACGTTTGAATGTTACACATACTCCAGTAAAAAAGTAATGTTTGGGGGGTATTTTGGGGAAGTGAAACTTGGTTCTGACAGTTGGTATCAATTTCGTGCTCTCCTCCCCAATATGTTTCATTTGAGACCCATATGTACGATTAAGGGGTGTATCAAAAAATATTAGCATCGCGTTCTACTCTCAAATATAATTTGCTTAAACCTCATATTACCATTGGTTTAAGGGGAGTTTATTGGATGAGGCGCCCCCAAACACTTGGCCCCAAAACTGGTTATCAAATTCGTATTCTAATCTCAAATACCTTTCATTTAATCCCCTGATTGCAATAATCAGCAAATATAGCCGGTTTGGTGGTGGGCCCTTAAAACTATCGTGCTTCACTTTCTTTGAGCCCCAAATTGTCACGGTGAGCAAATTCGTCCTTTTTTGTGGGGTTGTTAAGGGGGTGTGACTTCCCTAGACAGTTAGTCCCGAATGCTGATATCAGATCGCTAAATTTGTATTCTTTTGGGGTTTTTTGGGGGAGTGGCACTTCCCCCCAACCCCAAATACTTGACTTCACATTTGAATATCAGATTCGTTTAACACTTTCAAATTCCTTTCATTTAACTCCCATATAGTCATGATTGGTCTATAAATATATTGGTGGATTTAGGAGGTGGGGGAGGGTCAACTCCCCCTTCAGATATTAAACAAGTAAGAGCGTACTAAGTTCGGCCAGGCCGAATCATATATACCCTCTACCATTGATCGCATTTCTCATTTCTCAAACATGGAATATTGAATGTTGAACTGTTATGCTATTGGAGCTATATCACGTTATAGTCCGATTCAGACCATAAATGAATGCTAAACATTGTAGAAGCTATTATGCAATATTTCAGTCCATTCGGATAAGAATTGCGCCTTGTAGGGGCTCAAGAAGCAAAATCGGGAGATCGGTTTATATGGGAGATGTATCAAGCTATTGCTCGATGCAAACCATATTAGACACGTATGTTGAAAGTCATGAGAGAAGTCGTTGTACAAAATTTCCGCCAAATCGGACGAGAATTGCGCCCTCTAGAGGCTCAAGAAGTCAAGATCCCAGATAGGTTTATATGGCAGCTATATCAGGATATGTACCGATTTGAATCATGCTTAACACTTGCTTGTTGGAAGTGATACCAAAACACCACGTGTATTGCAGCTATATCAAAACATGGACCGATTTAGCCCATTTACAATCCCACACGACCTATACTTATAAAAAGTATTTGTGCAAAATTTCAAGCGCCTAGCTTTACTCCTTCGAAAGTTAGCGTGCTTTCGACAGACAGACGGACGGACATGGCTAGATCGACTTAAAATGACATGACGATAAAGAATATATATATACACTATGTGGTCTCAGACGCATATTTCGAGATGTTACAAAAAGAATGACGAAATTAGTATACCCCCGTTCTATGGTAGAGGGTATAAAAATGTATCTGTGAAAATGTTAAAAAAACTGGTTTAGCCGTTTTGAGGATATACGGAACACACAAACCAATAAACAAACACAAATTGATTTTCATACCTTACACCACTACCGTGGTACAGGGTTTTATAGCTTAGTGAGTTTGTTTAAAAGACCCAGAAGGAAGAGAAATAGACCCATTGATAAGTATACCGATCGATTCAGAATCACTTCCTGATTGGATTTAGTCTGTCTGTCCATGTTCATTTGTGTACAAAGTACAGTTCGCAATTTTCATCCGATCGTCTTCAAACTCGACAGAACCATTTTATTGGGCCTAAAGACGAAGCCTATGGAAATTGAAAAAAATCTGTTCAGATTT
Organism: Stomoxys calcitrans; assembly: GCF_963082655.1. Lineage (NCBI taxonomy): Eukaryota > Metazoa > Arthropoda > Insecta > Diptera > Muscidae > Stomoxys > Stomoxys calcitrans. The sequence goes on along the minus strand of NC_081556.1, from coordinate 131,819,690 downwards.
GTATATAGCTTCCATATATGTGTTCCTCCGATTTTGAGTAAAATTGCCATATATCGTAATTTGTGAACTGATTCTCAGGAAATTTTGAAGTGGTGATTCTCTTATAAGTCTCGATATTAATGGTGAATTTTAGAAAAATCGGTTCAGATTTGGATATAGCTCCCATATATATGTTCGCCCGATTTGGACTAAGATTGCAATTATATCGTCATTTATGCACCGACTCTCACGAAATTTTGCGCGAGGGATTCTCTTCTATTTCTGGACATTTTTGGTGATTTTCATAGAAATCGGTTCAGATTTAGATATAGCTCCCATATATATTTTCTTCCGATTTTGAATAATACTCAACAAATTAGTAATTCGTTAACCATCTTCACAAAATTTGGCTCGAAGGTTTCTCTTATAACTCTTCTGATCAATGATGAATTTCATAGAAATTTTTTCAGTTTTAGATATAGCTTCCATATTTATGCATCTATTGATTTTCAATTTTAAGGCCTTTGCTTACCCATTTATCAATCAATCAAAAATTTGCCCAACGATTTACTCTATGGCTCCTATAATGTACGACTTTTGATCGATATTCTACATATAAAATTTAAACAAATTTTAAATTCAACGACTTTGCCTGCATATTCAATGTGGTGTATGGTATCAAAAGGTCGGCTTCGCTCGACTTTAGCCCGTACTAACTTCTAATATATAAGATTTTATCAAAATTTCATATCTGTAACAAGTTTTGTCAATTTCATAGGAAATTTTGAAAAAATCTCATTTCAATGGGAAATTCTTTAAAATTTTCATTTTAATGGGAAATTCTTTAAAATTTTCATTTCTATGGAATATAATGGAATTTTTGTAAAATTTTTATTTCTATAGGAAATTTTGTCAAAATTTCATTCCTAAAGGAAATTTTGTCAAAATTTATTTTTCATAGGAAATTTTGTCAAAATTTGATTTCTAAAAGAAATGTTGTCAAAATTTCATTTTTATTTGAAAATATAGTCAAAATTTCATTTCAACGGGATTTTTTTTTCGAAATTTCGTTGCTGAGGGAAATTTCTAAAAAATTTCATTCAAAATTTTCTAATTTGCCCATGTGGGTATCCAAGTTAAATGAAAAAACACACCTGTTCCCACTGTCACGGCTGGCTGCAACAATGTTGCCGTTCATTTCCCTGGAACAAGCCATTATACACACCATGCTGTAACAACTCCTTCTGACAATTCTGGTTTGAATATTTTCACAAGGAAAATCCCAAGTAAGGGAAAAAAATGCATAAACATTTTGTCTATGTCTCTTTTGGGTTGTTATTGAAGATCTTAGCGGTTAAATCTATTTGTACAACAAGCAGCCAAAGCCCAGAAAACAGCTACTACCAGAACATGTTGGGTAAAAGAGCCACTTCTGACTTGACAGTGTGTGTGCCAGATTACAAAGCAGCATGAACATCATCCCGAAATGCAGGCTAACTATGGCTGAGAAAAGCAAAAAACAAATGAAAACGAGCCATATTTGCAATGGAAATTTCATGGATAGTTCTGCAGAATGCATCGCACAGCGCAACATTTGTCTGAACAGCAGCAGAAAAGAAACCAAAGCAACTTTGGTTTAGAAAACTTTTGTACTCATCCCAATTTACATATGCCATGCAGCAACAAAGTTCCTACTACAACTCGAACTAAGTAACTTACATTGATGTAATGCAGGAACAATGGCAAAGGCTTCTATTGTTACAGCGTGTATGTGTGTCTATGCATACATTAACATATATGAGCTTGTAATCCCGGCAACTGGGCAGCTTATTTAAATATTTGAAAGTTATAAAAAAATACATATTTTTGAAGAGGTTTAAAGAAGATCTTAGTTTTGGGCTAGAGTAATTGTTTTGAAAATGGTTATAAGAGTTAAACTATAATTATAAATATTGGGTTGCCCAAGAAGTAATTGCGGATTTTTTAAAAGAAAGTAAATGCATTTTTAATAAAACTTAGAATGAACTTTGATCAAATATACTTTTTTTACACTTTTTTTCTAAAGCAAGCTAAAAGTAACAGCTGATAACTGACAGAAGAAAGAATGCAATTACAGAGTCAGAAGCTGTGAAAAAAATTGTCAACGCCGACTATATGAAAAATCCGCAATTACTTTTTGGGCAAGCCAATAGTTGTAAATGATTTGGAAGGCAACAACAATTTGAAATAGTAGAAGTTCTTCTGGGACAACCTCCTACCAAAACTCATTTTTTCTTAATGCATCCACGTTGAAAACATCATATGTTACATTTTTACAGAATTTAAAAACTTCTCCATGGAAACTATTGGATCTAATCACTTTGAAACCCTTGGTACGTTTGGTTTAAGTGGACCAATAGGTACAATATGGGTAACAAATAAAGGGTATTGGACATAAGAAATTGAATATCGTATTAAAATTTTGTGTCCAAGTACGCAGCGGGTCGCTCAAACCGCAAAACGCCTCTAAACAGATATTGGGTTGCCCAAGAAGTAATTGCGGATTTTTTAAAAGAAAGTAAATGCATTTTTAATAAAACTTAGAATGAACTTTAATCAAATATACTTTTTTTACACTTTTTTTCTGAAGCAAGCTAAAAGAAACAGCTGATAACTGACAGAAGTAAGAATGCAATTACAGAGTCACAAGCCGTTGAAAAAATTTGTCAAAAATTTGTCATTTGGGCAACCCTAATATAGCAAGAATGGTAATTTAAATTCAAACCGAAAATAAAATATTGGAAAAAATTTAAAACATTTCTTAAAAATTCTATAAGAACAAAAAGTGAATTTCAAGATTTTATTAATACAAACTTATTTCAAGCAAGCAAAAACGCATTAAGTTCAGCCGAAATCTGGATATACGCCACCTCAAAATTATTTTCCCTAAATCTGTCGAAAAAAGCATCATCTATGAACCCATGTCAGCTACATTTGGTGTTATCTAGACCATACTCGAGCGATCTAACACAAATCATTGTTCAATCGAATCAAAGATAGATATAAGACGGTAGAAATTAGAGATGGGCTGACAGGCGGATGCAGACAGACATGCGGTTATCGTTGAATCGTCTTTGAATATCATGACGAACAAGGATATACTTAAAGCCTTTATATGGCAGAAACGAATATAACGATATGTTAATATTGGGTTGCCCAAAAAGTAATTGCGGATTTTTTAAAAGAAAGTAAATGCATTTTTAATAAAACTTAGAATGAACTTTAATCAAATATACTTTTTTACACCTTTTTTCTAAAGCAAGCTAAAAGTAACAGCTGATAACTGACAGAAGAAAGAATGCAATTACAGAGTCACAAGCTGTGAAAAAATTTGTCAACGCCGACTATATGAAAAATCCGCAATTACTTTTTGGGCAACCCAATAGTATACACCCAATCTGTATTGCCGTTTTTGGAAGGTTCCTAACAAAATTGGTAGGCTTTTTCTCGTTTGGTAGGTTGACCTCAAATTATGTTAGATTTTTTCCACTTATCAACACCAAGAAAATAATTGAAAAATCTCCGGGGATGACTCAAAATTGATTCACTTTCTTTCGTTCCAGTGTATGCTGAATGAAACCATTTTTTTAAATCCGTACCACTTTGACCACGAGCTTGAAGTTTCAAACAAAATAATGTGACATAATTATTATGAGCTTTAGTTTTGCAGGCACATCCTTCTGCAGAGACAAAGAAGGAAATCTGGTGACTGACACAGATAACATGCTGAGGATATGGAAAGAACATTTTATCCAACTGCTAGTGTCCGACATTGGCGGCGAAGAGGATACCGCAGAACCAATCCCTGATGATGGAATAGAATGTTTAACTTCTAGTCAGAATGAGGTCCAAGTAGCAGTGACCCGACTAAAGAACAACAAGGCAGCAGGAGCCGACGGGTTACCCGCTGAACTATTTGAGACCGGAGGCGACACGCTGAAAAGGCGTATGCATCAGCTTATCTGTGCAATCTGGCTAGAAGAACGTATACCCGATGATTGGAACCTCAGCATACTATGTCCCGTACACAAGAAAGGAGACAAGACGGAATGTGCCAACTACAGAGGAATAAGTCTCCTCCTCATCGCCTACAAGATACTCTCGAGCGTATTGTGTGAAAGATTAAAACCTAAAGTCAATGAGATAATTGGGCCCTATCAATGCGGCTTTAGACCTGGTAAATCCGCCATAGACAAGATATTCACACTGCGCCAAATCCTGGAAAAGACCCGAGATGGACACATCAACAGATACCATCTCTTTGTTGACGACAAAGCTGCCTTTGATACTCCTTTACGTTCAAAGGTATTTCTAGCCATGTCTGAGTTTGGTATCCCTGCAAAATTTATAAGACTTTGCAGGATGACACTTGCTGATACGCGTTCCTCAGTAAGAATAGGAAAGAATCTCTCAAGCAAGCAGACAGCCTATCGTGTGATCTCTTTAATATCCTGCTGGAGACGATTATACGAGATGCAGATGTGAATAGATATGGCACACTAGTCACAAGAGAACACATGTTACTCGCCTATGCGGACGACATCGATATCATAGGTCGGTCACCGGAAGTAATAACTGCAGCCTTTGAAGGAATCAAAAGAGAGTCAGTGAAAATGGGTCTGGCAGTAAATGGAGATAAGATGAAATGGATGGTTTCAACTCCCAAATTGCCTTGCACAACCGAGCAGATAAAGAAACTGGAGAAAGTTGGGAACCACAACTTTGAGATAGTCAGTAACTTTATGCACGCAAACCGGAAAGACCAAAGATCCGAGTTTGGGGGAGTCGTACAGAACGATCTCCCTTCTCTCACCAGTGGCAAAGACGCTTGAGGCGTTACTCCTCCCGAGCCTCGTGGGAGAATTTCCATTCGCCGATCATCAACATGGATTTCGGAGACTGCACAGCACAACAACAGCTTTTTTACCACACTTCATTACCATACAGTGGCTTCAATCAACCCAGGTCATTTGATAGGACGGTCCTCGTGGCACTGGACCTATCGAAGGCATTCGACACGGTCAACCATGCCAAATTATTTGAGGACATCGCCATCACGTCCCTCCAGCCAGTCCTGAAACAATGGGTCGCGAATTATCTGTGTGGTCGCCAGTCATTTGTGGAATTTAGGGATAAGACGACGAAGCACCGTAGAGTGAAACAAGGAGTTCCCCAAGGCACTGTTTAACCTCTACCTATCCTCCATTCCACCCCCTCCAGATGGCATAGAGATCGTATTATATGCGGACGATTGTATGATCATGGCATCAGGCCCCCCACCCATTGATGACATCTGCGATAGGTTGAACGTCTACCTCAACGAGCTTGCCTCATATTTCGCTGCAAGAAATCTGAAGATATCCGCCATCAAATCTTCAGCCACACTGTTCACTACAAATACGCGTGAGGTGAATACTGAGCTGACTGTGATGGTCGATGGAGAAATGATTCCGACCATCAATGGTCCCCAAATACTTGGCAACACATTTGACAGCTCTTAAACATTCTCCCCATATGCCACAGCAATTTACGATAAAGTCAAAAATGGAAACAAGGTCCTCAAGTCACTTGCTGGCAGCACTTGGGGTGCAGACAAAGAAACCTTGTTGACCACGTACAAAGCAATTGGCCGGTCTGTGGTAAGTTATGCAGCGCCTGTGTGGTCTCGTCAACTTTGTGACACGCAGTGGAATAATATTCAGATCTGTCAGAATGCCGCCCTCCGAGTTGCGACGGGCTGTCTCCTCAGTTCTCATGTGGACCACCTCCATCAGGAGACAAAGATCCTACCAGTGCAAAGACATAACTACATGCTGTCTAAGCAATACCTTTTGGGCTGTTATCGCAGAAACCATCCAAATCATCATCTTGTAGATAGATACCCACCGCCCAGAAGCCTTAAGGTAGATCTACACGATCTAGAGCGTGAGGTTCAGCGCTACAAGAGAGAACCTCTAGATCAAGCGGCATATCAAGCCGGTCTGAACAACATTCATGCAGACACGGGTGAATGTAGTCCTTGGAGAACGATCGCCTCTCATTGCACCCGAAGAAATCGACCTCCCCCGGCAAAACAGAGTGGTTCTGGCTCAATTACGTTCCGGCAGATGCAGCCGCCTCAATTCCCACAGAGCTAGGATTGATGCCGACGTGCAAGATGTATGTCCCGATTGTAACCAGGGACCGCACGATACACGTCACCTGTTTAATCTGCCCGGCCAGATCCACTCGACTCAGACCCAGATCCCTGTGGACGCACCCCATCTTAGTCGCAGAGTTCCTGGATCTTGACACTCAACAGAATCAAGCAGACGAAAGATAGAACACAATAAACTGCTACAACAACAACCACCAAAAGGCCGATGGAAAGATAAAGTGGTGGGAGACACCTCGAAACTTGGTATCACAGATTTTAGGATGAGCGCAAAAGATCGAGGCGCTTGGAACGCATGTTCTGTCATAGCCCATTAAAGATAGAAAGTAAGTAAGGTTTCATTTGCAGCCATGCTGCTCTGCCTGAAATACCTTATACTAGTTCGGAAATCTCAGCAACATTCCAATATTGAATGTTTTCGAGAAGACCATAATTCCGTCCCTGGCTTTACCTTAAAGCCATTAGTGAAGATCGAAATTTCGAAGCGAAGATCGAATCGAAGCATCTGTTTTCTTCAAACAAAGGAGTGAATCCTGAAGATCTTATATCATAAAAGTATCGGCGCCAGTTAGTCTTAGACCATCATCAGTCTACCTGCTGTATGTAAGTTAATGGAACACCACACAGCCACCCAATTGTGTCATTGCTCAAAATCTGGACAGGGTTAGACTTAGGTATCTCTATGTTAACCCAGGGAAGACTGAAATCTGACTGCTCATGAGAACGATTTATATATCTGACCCAAAAGGCTCAGATGTTGGACACTATGTAGACATGCCGTTAGCTCGAAATGGGGCCTGCATCCGAGGATAGTTCACTGCACTGGCTCTACATGAGCATGATTTAACCGATACTTACATATGCTTCAGTAGAGAATAAGTGCAACGTAAGGATAATACAACAGGTTCAGACAACATGTTGTCCTGGCATAGGCGGAGGGATGAGGAGCATGCCCGTGAGAACACTGGAGAATATTCTACATATCCGACCCATTGTCTTACGGATACCTTAGATGACACTTGAGGTCAAGTGCGAGGGGCTGCTGCAAGCGCCACAGTCTTGGATTGATGGAACTCTGGTATTGCCATCTTGAAGTGCATGCTGCACGGATGGATCAAAGCTAAGCCAGGGTGTCTACATTGGGGATCTAGTGAATGAGATTTCTCGAGATCCCTATTAATATCTATCAATTATTTCCGACTGCCTGACCTAAATATCAGGGAATCAGTGAGGTGATGTAGTGTAAAAGCAATCACTTCGAGTGTGAACATATTTTCTTGGAATGTAAGAAAAAGATTACATCTCTTAGGATGGCCAGATCAGCATTTTTTTTTTTTTTTTTTTTTTTTTTTTGTGTGCCAGGCCATAACGGAGCAATGGGAATGAAAGGGCAGACAAATTAGGCGTGGAAGTAAAAGAACTGCCATCAGTAAACTTAGTAAATCCATAGCCTTACGAACGAAGCAGTCCGAGTTGAGAGAGTAGGCGACAAACACGCACAAAGCACTGTGGTACCGTGAAATGATCGGTAGGACAACGAAAATCCTAAGGGGAATTCATCATCATGAGAAGCGAAGGCTATTTCTGAATGGAAGTAGGAAAGAGATCAGTATAGCTTTCGGTATCATAACGTTACACATATGACAAATTGCAAATTTTGCCCATGAACATTCCACTAAGGAACAGGGGCAAACTTCTCACATATCAATGAGTGCAGTCCGATTCAAGTTTTAAGCTCAATGATAAGGGGCCTCCTTTTTATAGCCGAGTCCGAACGGCATGCCGCAGTGCGACACCTCTTTCGAGAGAAGTTTTACATGGCATAGTACCTCACAAATGTTGCCAGCATTGGGAGGGGAAAACCACAGTTGAAAATTTTTTCTGATGGTCTCGCCAAGATTCGAACCCAGGCATTCAGCGTCATAGGCGGACATGCTAACCTCTGCGCTACGGTGGCCTCCCATATGACCATGAGTGCAATTATGCAGAAAAGGTGTGGAAATTGATAGCATATGTAGGGCATGTGGGGAAGGTGTACAGCAAGTATGGTATTATGTGACGTTGCACAGTGGGATAGTTCACAAAAACCTTTAAAAAATATGCCATTTGAGAACGGATAGAGACAACTGTTTGAAATTCAAAATGATTAGAGCTGAGATGTTATCGAGATAACGTGCAAAATATTATGGCCCTAGGCTGTCTGGGCGCCTCTTGGTAGGCCCTAAAGTTTATCAACTCGACACTTCAAACAATGGTTGGGGCTGTCAAATTTTTATTTGTGGTCCGAAAAATAATTTTTTTTTTCTGAATAGAGCCCAAAAATACCTACAAAAAAATAGCAAACACACTCTTTATTCAATTTCACCATATTAAAATACTTTTAGAAAGAGGTTTTAGTAAATCTTTAATAATATTTTCCGCATTTTTGGGCAAATTTGTGGGCTCAGCCTACAACTAGTTGGTTACGCATCATGGCATGTTGTAGTGTTAGAATAAAAAACACTTTAATGTTATTAAATCAACACTCTTGAGGATACCGAAAGAAGATGAAGGAAATTTCCTTTGTGTCCTGTGAACCACCTTCTCGCGAAACAAAACTACTTAATGGCTCACATTTGTCTAAACTCGAGTAATTTATGGTTTTTACTTGAGAACGCTCATTCATGCCGCCAACAACGAAGATGGAGACGACGACGACGACGACAACGACCGTCTTATAAATTTTGAATACTGTAGCCAAGCAATTCAAAGGGGTAGTGCGAGTGTGAGACCTGCAAGCATACACGCGTTACTTGTTTGCCTATTTTCTCATTACCACTAGCACGTTTTCTTTTGGCCAAGATGTCTGCCATGCTTTTCTACCTGTACATACCATACACATGTTCGCATAGACATCAACTGAAACGCACACACAGGCATATCTTTGCTGGCCATAAAAAGCAGAAGCGTTTTCAGTAAGTACTTTAAGAGCTTGGGGCCCTTAAAGTGCAGTTTTTGCTGCCTAATGACGCCAAAGTGGCAAGTAAGCTTTGTTTATTTTTATACACTCCACCATAGGATGGGGGGTATACTAATTTCGTCATTCTGTTTGTAACACTTCGAAATATGCGTCTGAGACCCCATGAAGTATATATATTCTTGATCGTCATGTCATTTTAAGTCGATCTAGCCATGTCTGTCCGTCTGTCGGAAACACGCGAACTTCCGAAGGAGTTAAGCTAGCTGCTTGAAATTTTGCGTAAATACTTTTTTTTGTGTAGGTCCGTTAGGAATGTAAATGGGCCAAATAGGTCCATGTTTTGATATAGCTGCCATATAAACCGATTTTGGGTCTTGATTCTTGAGCCTCTAGAGGGCGCAATTCTCGTCCGATCGACTGAAATTTTGCGCGTGGTGCTTTTGTATTACTTTCAAAAACTGCACTAAGTATGGTTCAAATCGGTCCATGTTTTGATATAGCTGCCATATAAACCGATCTAGGGTCTTGACTTCTTGAGCCATTAGAGGGCGCATTTTTTGTCCGATTTGACTGAAAATTTGCACGTAGTGTTTTGGTATCTTTTCCAATAACTGTGGTCAGTATGATTCAAAGCGGGTCATAATCTGGTATAGCTGTCCTATAAACCGATCTTGGGTCTTGACTTCTTGAGCCAATAGAGCATGCAATTCTCATCCCATTTGATTGAAATTTTGCATGAGGTGTTTTGTTATGACTTCCAACAGCTGTGCTAAATTAGTTTAAAATCGGTGCATAACCTTATATAGCTGCCATATAAACCGATCTTCGGTCTTGCCATCTTGAGACTCCAAAGGGCGCCATTCTTATCCGATTTGAATTAAATTTTGCACGAAGTATTTTGTTTTGGTATCCAACAACTGTGCCGAGTATTGTTTAAATCGGTTCATAACCTTATATAGCTGCCATATAAACCGATCTAGGGTCTTGACTTCTTGAGCCATTAGAGGACGCATTTTTTGTCCGATTTGACTGAAATTTTGCACGTAGTGTTTTGGTATCTTTTCCAATAACTGTGCTCAGTATGATTCAAAACGGGTCATAATCTGGTATAGCTGTCCTATAAACCGATCTTGGGTCTTGACTTCTTGAGCCAATAGAGCATGATATTCTCATTCCATTTGATTGAAATTTTGCATGAGGTGTTTTGTTATGACTTCCAACAGCTGTGCTAAATTAGGTTAAAATCGGTCAATAACCTGATATAGCTGCCATATAAAACGATCTTGGGTCTTGACTTCTTGAGCCTATAGAGGGCGCAATTCTTATCCGATTTGAATGAAATTTGGACCAATTTTTTTTTCTTATGATATCCAACAACTGTGAGTATGGTTTAAATCGGTTCATAACCTGATATAGCTGTCATATAAAACGATCTGGGGACTTGACTTCTTGAGCCTCTAGAGGGAGTAATTCTTATCCGATTTGGCTGAAATTTTGCACAACGGGTTTCGTCATAACTTCCAATAAATGTGCCAAGTATGGTTCAAATCGATTCATAACCTGATATAGCTGCCATATAAACCGATCTGGGATCTTGACTTCTTAGCCACTAGAGGACGCAATTTTTATACGATTTGGCTGAAATTTCTCACGGCATGTTTTGTTATGACTTATGGTTGCCCAAAAAGTAATTGCGGATTTTTTAATAGAAAGTAAATGCATTTTTAATAAAGCTTAGAATGAACTTTAATCAAATATACTTTTTTTACACTTTTTTTTAAAGCAAGCTAAAAGTAACAGCTGATAACTGACAGAAGAAAGAATGCAATTACAGAGTCACAAGCTGTGAAAATATTTGTCAACGCCGACTATATGAAAAATCCGCAATTACTTTTTGGGCAACCCAATATAATAATTGTGCCAAAAATGGTTCAAATCTATCCATTACCTGATATAGCTGCCATATAAACCGATCTGGGACCTTGAATTTTTGAGCCTGCAGAGGGCGTAATTATTATCGGATTTGGCTACAACGGCTTCTCCTATGACCTTCAACATACATGTCAAATAAACCGATCTCTCTATTTTACTTCTTGAGCACCTAAAGGGCGCAATTGTTGCTCGAATTGGTTGAAAATTTTCACAATGACTTCTAGTATGGTCTTCAATATTCAATTCAATTATGGTCCAATTCGGGTCATAACCTGATATAGCTCCAATATTATAGCAATTCTTTTCTTTTGTCCTTCGTTTGTCTAAAAAGAGATATCGGGACAAGAGATATCGACAAATGCAATCTATGGTGGAGGGTATATAAGATTCGACCCGGCCAAACTTAGCACACTTTTACTTTTTGTTTCCTCTAACAATAATGGAAAGATTTTTCCATAAAGGCCCCAAATTAGCCTCAATCATTTTTCCACCTTCCATTCAGTATTTCTATCCCTATCACTTCCGGTCGCCAACCAACCAACCAACCAGCCAAGTAAAGTAATGAGGTATGTAAAGAAAAAGTTAAAATAACATCAGTTGTGTATGGTTTTCTTCTCAGGTTTTGATGGGGTTTCGTCGGTGAAACCGGCAAAACAAAACGCAACGCAACGCAAAACAAAAAGGTTAAGAGTGAATAATGTTTACCATTTGCAGACACCTGTGATGTGTACGCTAGGATGCTTATGCCCCTTATCCTTGGGAAAGTATGGTGTATGGTGAGGGATGAGTTGGTGGTGGTGGTGGTGATGGTCTTATACATAGTGTAAGTTACACATTAAAACATTAAACCAAATAAAATTGACTACGAGAGAAATTCTTAATGGCTATAAAGATATCTTCGGGACAGAGGTACTCAACCTTGGGAATAATTAAGGGAAAATAAATGTGACCTTCTTTAGAGCTTTGAAAAAGTGACCTTAGAAGTTCAATAGACTTTTTGTACGTTATGGTAAAGACAGAGAGGCAAGACTTTCTGTAGCAAAGTTTTCAACAAGTGTAATAAACTTACTAAGGTCCATGCTTATGATAGTTGAGTATGATTTTGTTAAGTTATGTTTTGATGTAAATTGAATCCACAACTCTTCTGTTGAGAAGACCTCCGACCCTTGCTCTAATATTCGAGAAGTTTTTCATATGCTGAAATCATTATTTTCTTTAAAGGCGGAATGCTTGGACTTATATACAAATTTATACACAAGTATGTGCGTTGCTTCTGGGGTTTAATTGGAACAGTCGAATTTTCAATTCCATTTATTATGGCTTTTAAATAACTATTCTAAATGCTTAAGGTTGTTCCTTACCGTCTTTAGCCTAGCCATAGTTTTTGTTACTAAGAGTTTCTTCCCAGACCCCCTTTTTATAGCGACCTTAAATGTTTTCCATCCAGCTGCATTTTTCGATTTCCTTTTTTTTTACTCCACTCCTTTTAAAGGTCAAAACTTTCACATTGGCTGCACTGGATGCTCTTAAGAAATATTTTGTTTATGTTCCAAGTTTACAACACAATTCTCACATCACGTTAATTGGCTGTTGTTGGTAGCAATTTTTACTTCTTTTTTTTTTTTGCAATTCCTAACAAAGCTATCTCGTAGAAACTCGCCACCATCCAGATAGGCGGACCCACACCGCCAATTGTTCGGCCACCATTGAGAAAAAAATATTTAATAAACTTTGCAGACGATATATTTAAGACTTTTCAATGAGCTTAGCACTTTAAATTTGAGATGTATTTTCTTTATGAACTGACAGTAACAGTCATGAACTAAATTTAAGAACTTTGCAGCTAAGAATTACGATTTGTATGCCTTTCATTGTTGAAGAGGGTACATAATCGTTTTCTTCTCATTCCACAGCAATATATAAAATGAAATCAGTAAGGAAGGGCAAAAGTCGGGCGGTGCTGACTGTATAATACCCTACACCAACCCTATAAGTTCAATGTGGGAGCTATATCCAACTCTGAACCATTTTTGATGGACCTCGGCGAGCAAAAATATGTTCAAACTGTAATAACTACGGTTGATATATGACAACATTATTGCAAATTACCCAAAATCTGACGAACATATATATGGGAGCTATAACTAATACTGAACCGATGAACTGAATTCACCTGCAATGTCGGGAGTCATTAGAAAATACTTTTTGCAAAATTTCGAGAGAATCGGGTAACAAATGAATATTTTATTGCATTATTACTGCAAATCGGACGAACATATATATGGGAGCTATATCCAAATCTGAACCGATATTTATGAAATTCCTGCCAAATTTCGAGAAAATCGGTTTACAAATGACCATATTATTGCAGTATTATCTCAAATCGGACGAACATATGGGAGCTTATCCAAATCCGAACCGATTTTTATGAAATTCACCTGTAATGTCGGGAGTTATAAGAAAATCGTTCCTGCCAAATTTCGAGAAAATCGGTTTACAAATGACCATATTATTGCAGTATTATCTCAAATCGAACGAACATATATATGGGAGCTATATCCAAATCTGAATTAATTTTTATGAAATTCACCTGTAATGTCGGGAGTCAATGTTGGGAGTAGAATACGAATCCGATATCCGAATCTGGGCGCAAAAAATGCGATGTCCGATGTCGCCCATAATTGGGACAGTGGTTTGTGGTAGTCCCCTCGACATCCTTCTTCAATTTGGCCCAGATCGGTTCAGATTTGGATATAGCTGCCATATAGACCGATCTCTCGAGATAAGGTTTTGGGTCCATAAAAGGCGCATTTATAATCCGATGTCGCCGAAATTTGGGACAGTGAGTTAGGTTAAACCCTTCGACATCCTTCTTCAAATTTGCACAGATCGGTTCAGATTTGGATAAAGCTGCCATATAAACCGATCTCTCGATTTAAGGTTTTGGGGGCCATAAAAGCCGCATTTATAATCCCATGTCTCCGAAATTTGGTACACTGGGTTATGTTAGGCCCCTCGACATCTTTCTTCAACATTGCCCAGATCAGTCCAGATTTGAATATAGCTGCCATATAGACCGATCTCGCGAGATAAGGTTTTGGGTCCATAAAAGGCGCATTTATTATCCGATGTCGCCGAAATTTGGGACAGTGAGTTAGGTTAAACCCTTCGTCATCCTTCTTCAAATTTGCACAGATCGGTTCAGATTTGGATATAGCTGCCATATCAACCGATCTCTCGATTTAAGGTTTTGGGGGCCATAAAAGGCGCATTTATTGTCCGATTTCAACGAAATTTGGCAAAGTGACTTATGTTAGACATTCGACATCCGTGTTGTATATGGTTCAGATCGGTCTGTATTTGGATATATTGGGTTGCCCAAAAAGTAATTGCGGATTTTTCATATAATCGGCGTTGACAAATTTTTTCACAGCTTGTGACTCTGTATTTGCATTCTTTCTTCCGTCAGTTATTAGCTGTTACTTTTAGCTTGCTTTAGAAAAAAAGTGTAAAAAAAGTATATTTGATTAAAGTTTATTCTAAGTTTTATTAAAAATGCATTTACTTTCTTTAAAAAAATCCGCAATTACTTTTTGGGCAACCCAATAGCTACCAAAAGGACCAATATTTTGTTCTACAACATTGAACAATGACTTGTACATATTAGACCACCATATTTCGATCTAGCTGCCATGGGGACATACATTATGAATTTTCATTGGATTATAACGAAAGGTGGCTTAGATATATACCCGAGGTGGTGGGTATCCACAGTTCAGCCCGGCGGAACTTAAGCCTTTTTACTTGTTTATAAAAACTTTTTAATTAATTGCTATAAACCCGTCCTCATAAGGGATCAACGAAAATTTGTTAGTGACACCTTGAATTCTTATTATTAATCCATAACCACAATTTCAGAATGAGCGCAGAAGATCGAGGCGCTTTGAACGCTATTCAACGTTCGGCTAGTGGAACATATATTCTGTCATAGCCAATTAAAATATAAAAATAACCACAATTTCACCCCTTATCCTTGGGCCATTTATAATGGTGCAGCCATAATGGATTTCAAACTCTTAAGCACTGATTGACTAGTTTTATAATTCACTTTGCAATTTTTGTGTGTTCAAAAAACTTTTTAATTTCCTTTCAAATTCAATTGTAACAAAAACTGGTCACCAATACAAATGATGCCCCATGCACACTTTCTCATCTCATATCCTTTATGCATGACCATGAGATAGGCCATATAGGCGCACTGCTACAAATGAATATTCATTCATTCATCAACATTCGAAATTGCGTTGATTTCCAAACAGGGCCATTATTCACAAACGGCATTGAGTCACACTGAGGCCAACGAAAAGTGTTATAGTGAACTTTTTGTGGGGGGGATTTCATTAAAATTCTTTCCCTTTAACCCCACAGTTTCTCCAAATTAACACGTACTCATAAATCGGATAGATAACTTGGTGCTGCTTCTGTATGCTTGTATTGTGCCATTGGATGATGCTGGTGTTGTCGTGTTCTCCTCTGGTTATTCTGTCTCTCGTTGTGACAGTTGTCAAAAATGGCCTCAAGTCATAAATGACCAATTTTGCAGTTTTTGTTCTATTTTAAGTTTGTTTTTATTCTGCGCGCTCCACCATAGAATTGAGGGGTATGCTAATGTTGTCAATCCATTTGTAACACTATGAAATAATATGCCAAAACCCTCTGCAGTAGGGAGCGGCAATTTGTAATGCAAATGAAGATTCCGTTGAAGAACAGGGGAACACTTCTTACATAGCAATTAGTGATGCCTGATTCAAGTTTCAGCTCGTTGATAAGGGACTCCAATGGAGATGTTTTTACTTGGCATAGTACCTCACAAAGGTCGATAGCATTGGAAGGGGAAACCCATCGCTGAAATTTTTTCTAATGTTTACGCCAGGATTCGAACCCAGGCTTTCAGCATCATAGGCGGACATGCTAACCTCTGCGCTACGGTGACCTCCCATCGTGGCGAGACCATCAGAAAAAAAACCATCAACTGTGGTTTTCCCCTCCTAATGCTGGCAACATTTGTGAGGTACTATGCCATGTAAAACTTCTCCCCAAAGAGGTGTCGCACTGCGGCACGCCGTTCGGACTTGGCTATAGAAAGGAGGCCCCTTATCATTGAACTTAAAACTTGAATCGGACTGCACTCATTGATATGTGAGAAGTTTGCCCCTGTTCCTTAGTGGAATGTTCATTAGAGAGACGTAGGCTCTTTCTTAAAGCAATCCTTGGCAAAGGGTCTTTGGGATTCGTCTTAATTTGCACAACTCAAAACCATTTCAACTTGTTTTTCTCATCCTCCCATTGTCTATGGCAGAGATGTGCTCTAATTCGAGAACTCATAGTCCACGGTGCAAAAAGACTAAACAAACCCCATGTCGTATTTACTGAGTCCAAATGACTTGGTAGGTTGGAATTTTTTGAGTTAAGAAAATTTGCATAAAACTCACACAAGATAGGGAGAGTTGTTGGCCAAAAGGCAAAACAAAAAAAATAAATAAACGGAATACCCCTTACCATCTAAAAAAACGAAAAAACCTAAAGGCAAATGGAATTCTCCCAATGATGCTGACATGTGAGACATTAGAATATCTCTTTTTGGTTGTAGTATTGGCATTGGTATTGTTGGTGTAGTCTTTTTTTGTTTTTGGGGGTAATAACTGGTACATGTGTAATGGTTATGATGGTGTCCATGACTACGAATCCCTTATACTACGAAAAGGAATTTTTCATGTGAATTCTTTTCGATAACATATGGATGAGACGAGGTGGGTATGTCAAGGATGGGAACATATCACACTTCTATCGGTTTAAATCACGAGGATAGTTGGATTCAATTTTGGAGCCTTCATTTTTTGGAACAGTGCGTAGAGACGCTATTGATTTCTAATTGACTTAAGCATGTTAAAGTTCATGCCAATCTTCATCACTCCTGGATCGCAACTGCTGATATTGACCTACACGTTGGGCCAGTAACCCATCATTACAGAAAAAAAACAAAAGACTTTAAAAAGCGAAAGAAAATAAAAATGGCTCCATAATAGGTCTTCAGCAAACAATTAAAGGATCATTATTTGCAAATTTGTATTTTGAATTCTCAAATTTTCAATAGAGAAGATGCAGTAAAAATTCTAGTGAATGCACTAAAAAAGTAAAATAAGAAAAAATTCCAAACGACGCACAGAATCGTGTATATGCCATGGAAGTAGTGTAATTGTTTGGACAAAAATCTGTCATTACACAAACGCATATGAATTGGGAAAGGAGCATCTAGTAGACAGGGTTGTCGAGCGTTGGTAATGTGGTATTTATATTGTCGAGGCGTTTTCGCTAAAACTATAACAAAATACCAAAGTACGGCCATTGAAGCCTTCACACGTCAAATAACGAATCGCGTCCCATAGTGGTTGGTGTGTGTATTGACCTCTGGCTTTCCTTTTCCGATCATTAAGCTCGACTCGAAAGAGAAAAAAAAACGAAAATTGTAAGACCTAACATAAAAAAAAAACTTTAAAATAAAAATTTGGCAGAGCCCGGCCGGGATTTAAACATGGGCACACGGGGCAACAGCGAGAGTTGTGGCCATTGCATCAGTACAACTTCCCAAAAGATGCACAGATCCATGTGTATGCCATGGGAGTAGTGTAATTGTGTAGAAAAAATCAGCCATTTCACAAAAACACATGCATTGGGATAAGAACAGTTAGTAGACAGGGATGCCGAGAGTAGGTAATATGGTATTTATATGATATGGGCGTTTTCGCACAAAATACGGTATAAGTACAGCATACCAACGTACGACCTTCGAAGCCTTCACACCTAATATGGCCAATGAGTTATTCTAACTAAACATTCTAACTAAACACAACGGTTGGTGTGTGTGCGTGGGTAATGTGGTAATTATATCACAGAGACGATTTCGCAAAGAATACGATATAAGTACAATATACCAACGTACGGCCCTTGAAGCCTTCTCACCTAATACGGCCAATGAGTTATTCTTACAAAATAACGAAACGCGTTGGTGCATATGGTGTCCTCTGACTTTCCTTTTCCATTGCAAAAAAATCTCCGATCATTAAGCTCGTCTCAAAAGAGAACCGAAGAAAAAATGTACTAAATTCGGCCGGACTGAATCTTGGGAACCCATCACCAAGGATTCCGCATATGAACTCAATTGAAGACATATATTTATTTAACGTACCAAATTTCTGAAAATCAGGCTGAAGTTTTGTACAACGACTTCTTCTACGACTTTCAATTCATATCAATTATTCTTGTCTTATCTTTAAAGAGATAGCGGACAAAAAACTTAACAAATGCGATCCATGGTGGAAGGTATAGATAATTCGACTCGGCAAAACGCATGGTTTTACTTGTTGTACTCTACACCACAACTGAGGAACAGGGTATTATAACTTTATGCATTTGTTTGTAATGCTAAGAAGAAGGCGAGATAGACTCATTATTAAGTATACCGATCGGCTTAGAATTAGGTCCTGATTCGATTTAGCTATGTACGTCTGTCTTTCCATGCATTCTCTAATCGAGGTATAGGTCACATTTTTTGTCCTATTACCATCAAATTTTGGATATGTCATTTCTTTGGCTCAAGGACGAACACTATTGATTTTGGAAAAGTCATGGAGTCATATCGGGAGCTGTTGATTGCTGAAATTTTGTAATGACTTTCAACGACTGTACTAAATATGGTTCAAATTGACCTACAACCAGATATTGCTGTCATATAAACCGATCTCTAGATTGAACTTCTTTAGCCTCTATAGGGCGTAATTTCTGGTTGAAATTTTCTATGTGGTGTTCTGGCTTAACTTTTAACAGCTATACCAGATATAGCTCTCCTATAAGTCGACCTCCTGATTATATTTCTTGAGTCTCTAGAGAGAGAAATTCTTAGCCTATTTGAATTGATTTTTGATCAATGATTACCATCAAATTTTGCATATGCCATTTCCT
Source organism: Stomoxys calcitrans (assembly GCF_963082655.1). Lineage (NCBI taxonomy): Eukaryota > Metazoa > Arthropoda > Insecta > Diptera > Muscidae > Stomoxys > Stomoxys calcitrans. The sequence continues at coordinate 131,800,608 of NC_081556.1, read as the reverse complement.
TGGCTCAACGACGAACTAATATATAGCTCCCATATATTGGGTTTTCACAGCTTGTGACTCTGTAATTGCATTCTTTCTTCTGTTAGTTATCAGCTGCTACTTTTAGCTTGCTTTAGAAAAAATGTGTTAAAAAAGTATATTTGATTAAAGTTCATTCTAAGTTTTATTAAAAATGCATTTAAAAAATCCGCAATTACTTTTTGGGCAACCCAATATATCTTTTATCCGATGTGAAATTCATTTAAATTTGTGCGGAAAATTTCATTAAAAACCGGTATAGTTTTAGATATAGCTCTAATATATATCTTTCATCCGATGTGGTCCGTAATGGCTTTAGCACCCACACTTCAAGTCCGATCTTCACAACATTTTGCAAGAGGTTTTTAATATGACAATTCAACTTGTGCGCTCAATTTCATAAGAATACCTCCAGTTTTAGATGTAGCTCCCATATCATTCATCCGATAAGGCCTATAATGGATGTTGCAGCCACAGTTCTAGCCAATTCTTTACAAAATTTTGCGAGAGTTGTTTAATTTTACTTCTCAATTTGTCCACAAGATTTCACCAAAATCGGCTCATTTTTTGATATAGCTCACATATATCTTTCATCCGATATGGCCTATTTTGGTTGTAGCAGCCACAGTTTTCGTTCCATCTTTACAACATTTTGCACTAGGTGCTTGATTTGACGTTCGTTCCTTTCATTTCAATTGATTCAGGTTAAGATATAGCTTCAATATATATTTTTCATATGATATGCACTTTTATGGCATGTTAAGGTTAGGTTTAGGTTAAAGTGGCAGTCTGCTATGAGACTCACTTAGACGTTCTTGTACATCGTGATACCACAGGAACAGGAGAAGGAAGAGACCTTTTAGGTCCTACCGTTGAACCATTCAGATCTCTTAAAAAAGTCCAACAAATTGCGAATATTCTCATCCGCTAAAACAGACAAGCTCTCGAAGAAATAAGAGCATAATGTGGAACTCCTTCTGACTGATAGAGCGAGACACATACCCAGCAGATATAGTCTCTTCTTCCTCGACGTCATCACAGCTTCTGCAAAAGTCGTTACTGGCAACATTCAGTTTTTCACTATGTTTTCTGATCAGAGAGTGACCTGTCATAATGGACACAATGACTGAGACGTCAGTTCTAGCCAGTGACAGCGAAGCGGTAGACCTCTTCAAGTCTAGATTAGACCACATAGTTTTGAAATGTTCAGAGCCCCTCCTTTGTGACCATCTATCATTCGTTGCCCTTCGGGCCCGATCCTGAAGACTTAGCTTAAACGTTGCTAGAGGCATACCCACAAATTCCAGGACCCCTTGAATGTGTAAAGTAGTTTCTTGTCTCGCAAACTCGTAAGCTTCACAATTCCCTGGGATATATCTGTGGTCCAGCAACGAGAACAGGTGAATATTGAACTGTTCAGCTATCTCGTTGAGAGATCTGCGATAGTGGAGGGAGATCTTTGAATTCAGAAATACATTCTGTAGTTATTTAATGGCTGCCTGGCTATCTGAGAAAATATTCTGTGCCAGTTGTCGTTGTGACATTATAACTTAGCCATTCCACCACTTCTTTAATTGCAAAGATTTCCGCATGATACACACTATAGTGGTCGGCTGACCTTCTCGATATGACCATTTCTAGTTTTTAAGAGTACAACCCACCTTATCGTCTAGTTTGTAACCATCCGCGTTCAAGTCTATGTAACTTCTATAGCCAGAGATATCGTACTTCCAATCGGTTCTATCTGGAATAGAGGTACAGTATTTTTATCAAAAAGCGGCTCAGGCAAGGTGTAAACCACACAGCCTGGAATTTCCGACATTTGATCAAGGATAACACAGTGTCCTTAGCCGTCACATGACTAAAAAGTTAGCTCCCTTAGCCTCACAGTAGTGGTCACAGCAATTTGCCTCGCCACAATTTCCAGAGGCATTAGGTGTAGCATTAAATTCAGTGCATCAGATGGTGTCGTCCTCAGCGGGGACGACAATCCGGTTGACTATGAATAGGAGGTGGACTTTTGAAGCGCCGTCCAACAGACCACAACACCATATAGCATTATAGGTCTGGCAACTGCAGCATAAACCCAATGCATGACAAGCGGTCTTAACCCCCAATTTTTGCCAATGACTCTCTTGCAGGTGTATAGGGCAAGAATTGTCTTTCTTCCCCTTTACAAAATGTTGGATTTGAAGTTCAACTCCAACTGCTTTATGATTGACATCGATTTTACATTATTGACAAACACCTTCAATGTCAAAAAATGCTACCTTTGTATATTCCTTGACAGCGAGAGAACCCTCTGTGCAGCCAACTAGGTCATGAAGGGCAGTTTCAGTGGTTTTGACTTTACTATATGCATGCTGCTGCCGCGACAGGCGATCTCCAGATCAAATCTCAATTAACCTCTAACGAATGCATACCAGTGTCAACCTCTTCTGGCGCCACGTTGTCCGTTGGGAATTTTCCGGGAAATATATATCAACGAGTAGTTCGAGTGATTACTCACTAGACATTGTCCATACATTTTCTGACTTCTGAGTATACCTCACCGTAGTAGATCTGGAGGACAGAATCCGTAGCCTAGAGGCCTCAGATGTATCCCTCACGGAGCAGCAGAATTCTACCCAGGGTTATTTTTTTCTTTAAGCCTTTCCTAGCTCGCCCTTAATCTTGTGGTGCTCTTGTGGCTTTTGCTCTGTTGTAGAGTTTTCTGCAGTCCTTCCTTAGACCAACCAGCTCTGGGGTCCACCAAGGCGGTCGCTGTTTGCCGTTTGGCTTGTCACTAGGACACAAGCGAGTCATTCAGGGCCACCGTGATCCGCTTGACCACTATATTCTCCGCAGCGCCCTAGTTAATATCCATTGTTATATATATGTTGATAATATCTTGTCTCAAAATTAAAAAAACAATATATAAAACAAAATTTTTAGTTTAAAAAAACAAAATAATTTTTTTACGAAAAATCTCCAATTCTAAGGAAAAATTTGTATAAAACAAAATATTTCCGTGACTTCTTGATCCAGTGTTCCAAATTCTACAAATATTCTTCTAACACTGCTCAACTACCAATACTATATGGTATACACATACCATCAACTAAGAATTTTGGTATGACAAACATTTGTATTTATTTACAAAAGTAATCGTTATGGCATAGTGGTCATGGTACACTCCAGTGGTGCTAGTGATGGCATTGATGCTGCAACATCAATGGTCCTGGCATGAGAATAACTCTAGCTCGGCTCGACCCAGTCATATTGAATAGTCAATGGCTTCCTAGTTGGTACTAAAATCAAATGGTCGACCGTGTTTATAGCACACTTTGGCCTTCGTTTCGCCATTTCCATTCTTTACTCTTTCTTGTTGTGTTCCGTTTTTTTTTTTCTTTTTTTATCGAAACAATATTCAAATTTTCTATCAACATATTCAAATTTTTTGGCCAAAACTCAAATGTTTGGCCAATAGAAGAGGAATTTCAAATGGTGGAAGAATTTTAGTAGAAACCAAAAAGCAAGCAAACTAAGCTGTTATATGGGAAGATATTGCTGTAGAGCATTTGAAACGATAGCTCACATGTAAAAGAGGAGAATAAGAAGAATTTCATTGTGAAATTTTTGGAAACATTTGTCTAAAACCTGTTGGGTTTGTATGGTGCAGCCAAAAGAGATGAAACAGCAATTGTATGGATTACCTGTTTTACCTGTACTGCCTGTATCTGCCTTGGCTATATATGAACCATAAATTATGAAAATCCTCTTTAAAAATCAGCACATTGTCAAAAATGGGCATAAAGTATTTATCTAAAATCATAAGTGTACACATATCCCAAATGCCAAATTTCGACGAGTGCAGAAAGTGATGGAACGAGAGCTCGAGATGTCTGTCCATCGTGCAACTGAAGCAGTCGACGATAGCAGGCTTCGGCGACATGGAGGGGGCACTTAACAACCACCTTGGACCGCAAGGGGTCTTCGATTCGAAGCTGTTCTGGAAAAAGAACACGGAGTAAAGATTGTTGAAGGCGATGCACAGTGGGATAGAATCGAAAAAAAACTAGTACAAAATCTGCCGTTTGAGAACGGGAAGAGATATCTCTTTGCAATTTTAAATGTTTGGAGCTGAGGTGTTAACAACAACATATACAAAATTTCAAGGCCCTAGGTCGCCTCATGGCAGACCCTTAAAGTTAGTTACCTCGGTATTTCGAAAAGTTATTCGGGCTGCCCAATATTCATTTAATGTCCGATTTCCAAATTTCTTTTTTTCCTTTTTTGCTGAATAGAAATTGCAAATTTTGTCCATGAACATTCCACTAAGGGACTGCGGCAAACTTCCCACATATCTATGAGTGCAGTTCGACTCAAGTTAAAGCAGCAATGATAAGGGGCCTCCTTTTTATAGCCGAGAACGAACGGCATACCGCAGTTCGACACCTCTTTGGAGAGAAGTTTTTACATGGCATAGTACCTCACAAATGTTGCCAGTATTAGGTCCCTTCGGAATTCGAAATTAGGCGCTCAGCGTCATAGGCGAATATGCAAACCTCTGCGCAATGGTGGCCTTCGGATGTTGGTAAAACTCTCTACAGAAAAGTCCGATTAAGGTCTAAAATATCTATTCCGGTCTTGGGGATTTTTGACTTTAATTGTTATTATACCCACCACCATAGGATGGGGGTAAACTAATTTCGTCATTATGTTTGTAACTACTCGAAATATTCGTCTGAGACCCCATAAAGTATATATATTCTTGATCGTCATGACGTTTTATGTCGACTTAGCCATGTCCATCCGTCCGTCTGTCCGTCCGTCCGTCGTCTGTCTGTCGAAAGTAGGCAAACTTTCGAAGGAGTAAATCTAGGCGCTTGAAATTTTACACAAAAACTTCTTATTGGTGTAGGTCGGTTGGGATTGTAAATGGGCCATATCGGTCCATGTTTTGATATAGCTGCCATATAAACCGATCCGAGATCTTGACTTCTTGAGCCACTAGAGAACGCAATTCTTTTTTTTCGATTTGGCTGAAATTTGGCACGAGATGTTTTGTTACAGTTTCTAACTGCTGTGCCAAATATGGTTCAAATCGGTTGATAACCTAATATTGCTGCCATATAAACCGATCTTGGATCTTGACTTCTGGAGCCATTAGAGGGCGCAATTCCTATCGGATTTGGCTGAAATTTGGCATGAGGTGTTTTGTTATGACTTCCAACAACTGTGCTAAATATGGTTTAAATCGGTCCATAAACTGATATAGCTGCTATATAAACCGATCTTGGATCTTGACTTCTTGAGCCATTAGAGGGCGCAATTCCTATCCGATTTGGCTAAAATTTGGCATGACGTGTTTTGTTATGAATTCCAACAACTGTGCCAAATATGGTTTAAATCGGTCCATAAACTGATATAGCTGCTATATAAACCGACCTAGGATCTTGACTTCTGGAGCCATTAGAGGGCGCAATTCCTATCCGATTTGGCTGAAATTCGGCATGAGGTGTTTTGTTATGACTTCCAACAACTGTGCCAAATATGGTTTAAATCGGTCCATAAACTGATATAGCTGTCATATAAACCGATCTTGGATCTTGACTTCTTGAGCCATTAGAGGGCGCATTTCCTTTCCGATTTGGCTGAAATTTGGCATGACGTGTTTTGTTATGACTTCCAACAACTGTGCCAAATATGGTTCAAATCGTTCCATAAACTGATATAGCTGCTATATAAACCGATCTGGGGTCTTGACTTCTTGAGCCTCAAAAGGGCGTAATTATTATCCGATTTGTCTAAAATGTTGTACAACGGCTTCTCCCATGACCTTCAATATACGTGTCAAATATGGTCTGAATCGGTCTTCAGCCTGATACAGCTCCTTTATAAACCGATCTCCCTATTATCCTTTTTGAGCCCCTAAAAAGCCCAATTCTCGATTTCGCTGAAATTTTACTCATAGACTTCTACTGTGGTCACCAACACTTAATTCAATTAGCACAGCAATTCTTTTCTTTTGTCCTTTGTTTGCCTAAAAAGAGATATCGGAAAAGAACTTGACAAATGCGATCAATGGTGGAGGGTATATAAGAATTAGGCCGGGCGAAATTAGCACGTGTTCACTTGTTTCTTGGTGGAATGTTAACGGGGAAATTTGCATAAGCATGCCCAATATGATTATAACTATTTATGGTGCGATACACGTACACATACATTGTGTTCACTTTGAGGTGTTTGAGTTCACCACCAAAAGCCGCTTGCCAATTATAACGTAATCACAATATTACGCTTGAACACCATCACCAATAACAATTATAATGTAACTATGATTTCTAACTTGACAGATATACCAGTGTAAACTTCGTAACACTTCGTAGTAGCTACCCTTTATGTTAACACCTCACCCTTAATCGAGTTCTAACTCCCATTAGCCTTTGTTAATACTCCTTTTGCCATGACCATATGAATTAGTCTCCTCCCACGTTAGTGCCACCTGCATGAACCCTAACCGAATTCCCTTACAAATGGTTATTGTTTGCCATTTTAATGTTTGACCTGAGGCCAAGAAATTCAAGCAAAAAATTCAATATGACCCGTGCATACATTCAAGACACGTCGTCAACATTTGTAATTTCCCCCAACCGGAGGGTACAAAATGCAAAAAAAATATAAAACAAACGTGATAAAAAAAGCTCATAAAAGGAAATACTGCAAACTCTAGTCACACTCGCAACGAATGTACAGTGTATGCAAATATTCAAATAGGTTTTTAAGATCTCTACAGTCATTATTCGCTGGTGCCTGGAGAGTGTCACAGCATTTGTATGCCCAATCAGACCATCCACACGAAAAAAAAGGCGCATCACACATATGATGTGAGTACATGAGGAATAAATTGTTGCCGGAAATAAAATGTTTGTAGTAGTTGCAGCAATACATTGCTGCTTATATTAGGGGTCATACTGAATATGGCATAGGATAACAAGTCTAAATCAACGCATCATATTTTAAAAAGTTTCTGAAAGTTTACAAAAGAGAATATAGAGTATTTTGAAACCTCTGGCAGTGCAGTGACAAGGAACTCAATGCTGCCTAACGATCAAGGAGTCCATCACCCACTATCAAGAAGCCCACCTACTCAAGATTTGGATGACTAGAATAGGCAAAGATCCTAATATTGAAACATCAGACAGTGATGTGACAGGAAACCCAATGTAACCCAAGCGGCTTATTTACTGGGGTCCAATGAATGAGGTCATCTAGATAAACCTGCACCGGATCGAGACTGCTGCGCACGCTCTGATGGAGAAAATCAGCAATTGCAAGATTCATATTGCCTTAATTCAGGGGCCATGGACGACTCGAAATAAAGTTTCTTAACTGAACCATAACAACTACCAATACAAACACTGTTACTCGGCCGAGGATCTGCGTTTTATTATCTTAAAAATTTTAATTATATATTTTCTCCAGAGTTGTCAACGTCGGAAGCTACAGTGATGAGACAGGGCCACGGTGGATCACACCTGGCATAATTTTATATGCCTTTCGACTCTCCAATAGCTACACCTCCGTCGGATATACAATGGCTGGCGAGAAAGGTAAAACAGATAGAAAATGATGTACTAATAGGGTGTGATGCAAACTCTCATACTTCCTGGGGTAGTACCAACATTAATAAGCGGGGCCAAGCACTGGCAGAATCCTTGAATACCAACGACCTGATCACACTTAATATTTGATACACCGCTACCTTTGCTAATATAATTAAGGAGGAAGTTTAAGATGAGACGAATCGATTATGTTCAGGATTAGAGGGTCTCCATGGAGCACTCCTTTTCTGACCATCGGTAAATAAGGTTTAGTATAGCAGCACGAACAGCGACGAATCCGATAAGCTTTGGTAAAAAATTGAAAATGAGCTGGACAAAATTCGGTAGACTTCTCAGAAAAAGGCTTGGGCAAGATATTTTACATTGTCCAAGAATATAAGACATTGACGACAATGTCAACAGGATTACGACTGCAATGGGGTCTTTTAATACAGTTGTTCTCTTCGGAAAAGGAAATCAGCCCAAGAAAACCCTGGATGACCGGGGACATTCGCAATATTTGGAAAGAGCTCCGCAGGTTTTATAAAAGAGCACGTCGTAAAAAAGCGGCAGCTTGTTGGGATGTGTTTGGCACACCTCACAAGAAATACAAAAAGACTATCAGAGCGACAAAACGTGCCTCCTGAAAGCTTTTCTGCGACTTAGACGATAGCGTTAATGACGCTGCCAAGATGAAAAAGTTTCTCTCAAAAACCAAAAACCATGTCCAAACTGAAGCCTGAGCAGAAGACATAGGAGTGAGAGCAGAGACAACGGAGGACATGTTGAAGCTTCCGATGAAGACGCATTTTCCGCAGTATACCACGGGACTCACGGAGACACCGGAATTTCGGAATAATGAGGTTGATTGAAGGCTTGTGATTACAGAACTAATGGTATAGTAAGCCTTGAGCAGCTTCCAACTCTTTAATACACCCGGACCTGATAGAATATTACCGGCGTTACAACAGAAGGAGGCCGACTATCTGACGCCCCAACTGGCCACTTTTTTTACAGCGTGCCTAGGACTTGCATATACTCCGAAAACCTGGCAGGAGGCAAGGGTGGTATTTCTTCCTAAGCACGGCAAGCCAAGTTTTGCGACACCAAAGACCTACAGACCTGTAAGATTTACGTCCTTTCTATTTGAAACCATGGAACGTATTGTGGTTACCATAATAAAGAGTAGAACATCCTGCTAACTGCTGAAATGAAAACTGTACCACTATGTCAAGGGAAGGTCGGTGGAGACAGCCCTGTACGAGGTTGTGCTTAAAATAGAAACATCATTTGATTCCAAGACGCACAATGTGTACGTCTTGGCATGTTGGCGGTATGCGTTGACATCGAAGGGGTGTTTCACAATGTGCGCACCGAAACACTGATCCAATCGGTTGGACCGGATCCTTAGAGAACGGATAAAGGAACAGGCTGATAAAGAACAGTTGGATAAATTGTGGGTCCTATGACATTAATATAACAGAGAAGGCGGCACAAGGTACGCCACTGGGGGCATTTTATCGCCACTCCTGTGGGTGACCACCATAAATAAACTATTACGGATGCCGAGGAGGGATTTGAACCCGTCTGTTATGTAGACGATGTTATAACAATGCTAAGGGTAGGGATCCGATTCAGATATTGTGAAGCCCAGTCCAAAACAAAGGAAATTTGTTTTTGACTGGGCTACACCTAGAGGTTCCAATGTTAACCAAGAAGGGACTGAAATCTGACAGGAAATTGCATTCGAAGTGTGACATTCAGGAGCGTACTGAAAAGGCTCATATATGTTGGGCACTATGTAGACGGGCCGTAGGCTCGAAATGGGGTCTGAATCCGAGGATAGTCTCTGGCTCTACAGGAGCGTGATTAGACCAGTACTTACTTACACCTCAGTAGTTTGGCGAACTGCGAAGAAGTAAAAGTGCTACGTTAAGATAATACAACAGGTGCATAGGTGAAGCGATGACGACCACGCCCACTGAGCACAGGTGACTATTCTAGATATTCGACCCAAAGACACACAGATTAAGTGTAAGGCAGCCACTACAGTTATAAGACTTAAGGCGATGGAAAAATGGATAGAGAATAGGAGCAGGTCATACCATCGCGGTATAATCGAGGTAAGAAGGAGGTCAGTAGCTTGTGGTGGAATAACTGGACACATAGGACTACGAGCTGACTTATACAAAACAGGTGCGGCAAATTATAGCAAGTGTAGGGCATGGGGAGAAGATGAGGAGACGTTGCACCGTGGGAGAAAATCGATAAAACTAGTAAAAAAATATATGCCGTGTGAGAATGGGTAGAGATATCTCTTTGAAATGGTAGGAGGCCCCTAAAGTTAGTGACATCGACATTTCGAAAAATCTGTTCAGGCTGACGATTTTCTACGACAAAAAACGAAGAAAAGATATCTTAGCAATTCTTTCTGAGTTTTTATCAAAAAATCCTTAAAAATCCAAATATAAAGTCTGCCCAATTTCTTGTCTTATGTCGCCAAAAGATTGTTTCGAAATTGTAATTTTTTTAAGTAAATTTGCTATGGAAGCTACAAACATTGTTAGGTGCAAAAAAATGTTTGCATGGGCTTAGGCGACATATGAAGTACAAAAACATGTGTCCAATTGGGGGTTCTGCGTTTTGAAATTTTTGAACAATAAACAAGTAAACGCGTGCTAAGTTCGGCCGGACCGTATCTTATATACCCTCCCCCTTGGATCGCATTTGTCATGATCTTTGAATGATTTTTTCCATATATTTATATATAAGCTACATCAAGGTATTAACCGATATGGACTGTGGCTCACCAGTGGCTCACAGTTTCAAATTGGGCTTATATGGCAGCTATATCAGGTTATGCCCCGATTTAGACCATACTTAGCTCTGTTTTTAAAAATGACACTTAAACACCACATGCAAGATTTCAGCCAAATCGGATATGAATTGCGCCCTCTAGAGGCTCAAGAAGTCAAGACCCTAGATCGGTTTATATGGAAGCCATATCAAAGCATGGACCGATTCGGCCCATTTACTATCCCAACCGACCTACACCAAAGTATTTGTGCAAAATCTCAATCGCCTGTCTTTACTCCTTCGAAAGCTAGCGTGTTTTCGACAGATAGACGGAAGGACATGGCTAGATCGACTTGAAATGCCATGACGTTCAAAAATATATATAGTTAATGGGGTCTTAGACGAATATTTCGAGGAGTTACAAAAAGAATGACAAAATTAGTAAGCCCCCATCCTATGGTGGAAGGTATAAAAATAAAAATTAAGCCACAAATACCTTTGCAAAATACGAAGCCAATGGAGATATTATATACCTCAAGCGGATTTTTTGCAGGGATTTTAATTTCATTCCAAACTTTAGCAGAATTTTGAAAATCGGAATAGAAATGATGATTAAGCAGACCGAACAATTTTTCGAAATGCCGAGTTGAACAAATTTAGGGGCCAGCTAAGAGGAGCCCCGACCACCTAGATTCGTAAAATTTAACACACGATCTTGATAACTCAGGTCTAACCATTCCAAATTTCAGAGAGATATCTCCACCTGGTCTCATACGGCATATTTTTACACTCATCTTATGGTGGTGGGAATACCACCCTAGTCATTCCGTTTGCAACACCTCGAAGTATTGATCTAGGACCCCATAAAGTATATATATTCATGATCCTTTTAATGTTCTGAGTCAATCTAGCCATGTCCGTCTGTCGAAATCACTATAGCGGTCTAACGCGTAAAAATAGCAGCTTGAAATTTTCAAAAGATGCCTAATATTGACAAAGGTCGTGGGGGATTGCAAATGGACCATATCGTTGCAGATTTGGATATAGCTCCCATATAAACCGATCTCCCGATTTGATATCTTGAGCCCCTGGAAGCAGCAATTTTTGTCCGATTTGACTGAAATTTTGCATATAGTCTTCTGTTATGACCTCCAACCACTGTGTTAAGTGAGGTCAAAATCGGTCAAGAACCTGACATAGCTCCTATGTAAACCGGTCTCTCGATCATCTTTCTTCGGTTCCTAGAGCTTTAATTTTTATGTCCTTCAATTAAATTTATTTTGTATATTTTTTGCAGAATCCATGGTGATGGGTTCCCAAGATTCAGCCCGGCATTCTTTTACTTGTTTTAACAAGTTTTTTTTGTCGATTTCCTCTCACTTTCGCGGCTAACAAACATCGGCACATAGGTGCAGACACAATACCAGACTTCAACCAACTTGGAGGCGTGACATGAAAAACAATGAAGGAGTTCGAGTTCTTTTTCGAGCTTACTTTTTTAGAATTCGGGGCGCACAACAAGCCGATTACTGGCTTAGGTGTATGTCCATAGTGACATGGGGCGGTTTTATATCCGCATCCTCTTTTCAACCTAACCAAATAAATGATGTATTGTAATTCATAGATTTACAGAGATGGTTCAACAGAAGAACATAGATTTACAGAGATAGTTCAACAAAAGAAAACACCCTAGAGAGGGGTACTGTCTTCACAAGTTTATTAAGAAGTGGTGCAAATCATATTGTCTGTGGAAGAAAGAGGTGATCTCAAAGTATCAAGAGACAGAAGTCTTTCTAATAACCTGAGGTACTATTATCAACAGGAGGTATGTACTCGTTGTTAAGCTCTATCACATAGAGTGGTAAGCGGTTTTGACGAAAACCTTCCCAGGAGGGAATTTTATATTTAATAGGACCTCAAAAGTCATCCTAGACCCATGCAAGCAAAAAAATATTCAGTTAAGGATTCATTATTAAACGAGCAAACTTCTCAGATAATGTGGTAGTCGTCGAGGAAAGTGTTGTGCAAAATTTTGGCAAGAGTGATCAAACAATGCGCTTGAAGTGGCTCTTGGGGTGAAAATCTGGCAATATATATATATATATATATATATATATGAAATTCACCAGTAATATTGAGAGTCATAAGAAAATCCTTCCTGCAAAATTTCGACAGAATCGGTTAACAAATGAGCACTTTTTTGCAATATTTCTCAAAATCGGACGAACATATATATGAGAGCTATACCTAAATCTGAACCGTTTTCAAGCAAACTCCTCAGATACTATGGCAGTCGTCGAGGAAAGTGTTTTCGCACAATGTTGGCAAGATGGGTTAATAAATGCCCTTGCTGTGACTCTAGAAGTTAAAATCGGACGATATATACATATATGAGAGCTATATCTAAATCTGAACCGATTTCCATGAAACTCACCAGTAATATTGAGAGTTAAGAGAAAATCCTTCCTGCCAAATTTTAAATCGGTTACTAAGAAATCTTTTTTATTGCAATATTACTGCAAATCGGAGGAACATATATATGGGAGCTATATCCAGATATGAACCAATTTTGACCTAACTCTATGTATATTGTGGTAGTTATCGAGGAAAACGTTGTGCAATATTTTAGCAAGATTGGTCAATAAATGTGCTTGCAGTGGTTCTAGGAATGAAAATCGGGCGATATATTGGGTTGCCCAAAAAGTAATTGCGGATTTTTTAAAAGAAAGTAAATGCATTTTTAATAAAACTTAGAATGAACTTTAATCAAATATACTTTTTTTACACTTTTTTTCTAAAGCAAGCTTAAAGTAACAGCTGATAACTGACAGAAGAAAGAATGCAATTACAGAGTCACAAGCGGTTGAAAAAATTTGTCAACGCCGACTATATAAAAAATCCGCAATTACTCTTTGGGCAACCCAATATGATAGTTATATCTAAATATGAACCAATTTCCATGAAATTCACCAGTAATGTCGAGAGAGCATTATTGCTGAAAATCGGACGAACATTTATATGGGAGCTTTATCCAGATATGAACCGATTTTTTCCAATTTCAATAGGCTTCGTCTCTAGACCGAAAAACATGCCTGTACAAAATTTTAAGACGATTGGATGAAAACTTCGACCTGTACTTTGTATACAAATTAACATGGGCAGACGGACAGACAGACGGACGGACAGACAGACGAACAAAGCTCAATCGTATCAGAAACCGATTCTGAGTCGATCGGTATACTTATCACTGGGTCTATCTCTCTCTTTTGCGTGTTACAAACCAATTCACTTAATTATAATACCCTGTACCACAGTAGTGGTGTAGGATATAAAAATCGAAACATATTTCACTTTGTATAGTAGAAAAAAGAACTACAGGCTCTAAAAAAAGGGTTAGGTGTCATGCGGCTATCTATGACAGGGCACTCAATGTGCTATCTCGGCAGTTTAAAACTGTAGCTCGGCATTTTAAAACACTATCCGCGAATTTCAGATATTTAAGGTGCATAATTAATATGCAATTCATATGTATATTTCTCGTGTGGAAACTTTTTCTTACCCCTAACAATAAAAAATATATCTCACTCTAACTTTTATTCGTTTAGTTTTTGTCAATTCATTTATAGAATGCGCCAGTTTTTCAATTCAAATTCCAATTTCTATTTCAGTTTTTTATTTTTAGTGTTGCTTTTTTGTTGTCCGCGTTGTTGTTGTTGTTTTTTTTTTGTGGTACTCTTTCCTGTTTTCATGAAGTTATTTTAGTTTTATTTCTACTCCGTTGACAATTGATTGAAAATTGATTTCATTATGGAAGTTTGATTTGTTGGCCGAATTCACTTGGTGGGAAATTGAAAAAGAAATGAAATGACCACACACACACACACGGCCACTTGAAAAGGAGTCATAATAAAAAATGTATTCTGTTGCAATGTCAGTTAGAAGCTTATTTACTACATTCCGATCTGAAGTTGTAGATTGCGGCATACAAATTTGGGGTTGTTATATTTTAGCAAAAAGGAAGATAACATCAAATGCCATCAAATAGATGGTCAGCTTTTAGCTACTGAAAATAACATCAAATCTGATTGTTCATTTTGGTCATTAAAGTTTTTAAATATTTAAATGGCATCATTTAATTTTCAATCAGGGGTTTGCGGCATAGATAATTTCATTCCAAATTTGTTTTACTTTTTGTATCCTACATATGTAGACCTCAAAATTACAATAAATAGAAGCTGTAGAGAATATAGACATCTTGGTTGAGCATCCTAGAGCCAACCCAAAGGGCAAGCAACGACCGCAATGATGGACCCCAGAACTTGTTGTTCTGAAGAAGGACTCCGGAAGTCTTATCAACAAGACGAAAGCCACGAGTGCACCACAAGATTGAGACGTCTATAACGCTCCGCTAAGAAATACACGAGCGAGCTAAAAAGTCCTCAACATAAATCCAGGGTGAAATTCTGCAGCTCCGTCGAAGATATATCTAAGGACTCTTGGTTAAGGAAGATCCTATCCTAGAAAACTATTACGGTAGGATAAATTCAGAAGCCAGATAATATATGGACAATGTCTAGTGGCAAGGGCTGCCCCCTCAATGTACAACACACTGCAACTACAACAACAACTGGTATGCATTCGTCGTATGCTATGGGGGAAATTGTGTCTGAGTCAAAAATCCTTTGGGCGATAAAAAGTTTTGACTCATATAAGTCGCCAGGGTTTTGTGATGTATCACCAGTTGAATTGCAATTTATGACCGATAGAATGGCTCCTTGGCCTAGCGAGATATACTCTGCATGTTTCAGCATGTCATGTATATCTGTGGGATCGAGGGACCCAAAGGTCATTTTCATTTGAACAGCTTTTGATATAAACACACTGCTACAGCAACAACAATAACTGGTATGCATTCATCGTATGCTGTTGGGGAGATTGTGTCTGAGTCGAAAATCCGTTGGGCGATAAAAGGTTTCGACTCATTTAAGTCGCTTGGACTGGCTCCTTGGCCTAGGGAGATATACTCTGCATGTATATCTGTGGCGTCGAGGCGCACAAAGGTCATTTTCATTTCAACAGCTTTACCACACGATGGCGATAGATTTTCGTCCTATAAGTCCATCATCCTTTATCCTGAAGACTCTATAGAGCTAAGAGACACATATCATAGAGCAAAGATCCCTGGAGATCACCTGTGTCGGCAACGGCATGCATATATTGGGTTGCCCAAAAAGTAATTGCGGATTTTTTAAAAGAAAGTAAATGCATTTTTAATAAAACTTAGAATGAACTTTAATCATATATACTTTTTTTATACTTTTTTTCTAAAGCAAGCTAAAAGTAACAGCTGATAACTGACAGAAGAAAGAATGCAATTACAGAGTCACAAGCTGTGAAAAAATTTGTCAACGCTGACTATATGAAAAATCCGCAATTACTTTTTGGGCAACCCAATAGTAAGGGCAAGTCCATTAAAACAGCCCTCCATGACCTAGCCGCCTATATAGAGCGTTATCTCGTTGTCATGGAATATACAATAGTAGCATCTTAGCATGTCGTACATATCTGTGGGACACGGTGGTCATTTTCATTCCGTAAGCAGAGAAACTTTACCACGCAAATGCAGAAGATATCCGACCTATTAGTTTGTCATGCTTTATTCTGAAGACTATAGAGATGTTGATAGAAACATATCTTAAGGCAAATATCCCTGGATATCGCCTGTCTCGGCAATAGCATGCATATAGTAAAGGCAAATCCACTGAAACAGCGCTTTCTCTCGCTGTCTCTCCAATAGCAGCATTTCTTAACATTGAAGGAAGTTCCAATAATGTAAAATCGAAGGCAATCATTAAGGTGCTGTAGTTTCAAGTTATCAACACTACCTACGCTACCAACACTAAAAGATGCATTATGGTAGACTTGTGATCTGTAGATCTAAAGTGATGGGTACACGTCCTCCTCTACTCTGGAATATAGTCATTTACAATATACTCGTATTATTGTCTCTGGTAGAGAAAGGTGTAAAAGTGGTCACGTATGCTGATACCGTGGCAATTGCGGTTAGGGGAAAGTCTCCCAGCACTCATAGAGATAGACTTCAGGAAGCTCTATGTGTGACGGCGAAGTGGGCTACCGAAATTGGTCTAGTCTTATATAAGTCTAAGACGGAAGAAGCTATTCTCAGCAGGTGATGTTATCTACAGTGGCATGAAATCCGTGCATGTAAATGGCCGCTTTATCCAAATAAAGACCGATCTGAACTACAATATATAGAGCACGGATGTCGAAAAGATTAAAAGGGCTCACTGTGTCAAAATTCAGCGACATCAGATAATAATTGGGTACTTCATTGGTCCAAGATCTAAATATAGACCATACAGGGTATGAATGTCGAACGGACTTAAAGAACGCATTGTGCTTAATTTCAGCGAAACCGGTTAATAAATTTACCTTTAATTAAGACCATAAATCGGAAGATCGGTTTATATGGCAGCTACATGCCAATTTGGACCGCTTTGGGCCGTATTGAACAGGGATGCCAAGGAGCCTAACACAGCTCGCTATCCTAAATTTCAGCGAAATCAGACCAAAAATGCTCCTTTAATGGGACCAAGGCCTTAAATGGAGAGATCGGTCTATATGACAGCTTTATCCAAATCTAGACCGAACTGGACCGTATTGGAAGGATACTGAGAGGCTTAACACAACTCAATGTCCCAATTTTCAGCGAAATTGGACATTAAATGTGGTTTTTATGGGCCTATGATCTTAAATTGGCGGATTGGTATATTCAGGGGCTATATCAAGATATAGTCCGATATAGCCCATCTCCGAACTGAACCTGTCTTTGGACAAAAAAGAATCTGTGAAAAGTTTCAACTCAATATCTATTTTTAAGGCTGTAGCGTGATTTCTATAGACAAACTGAGGGACATGACTAGATCGTCTTAGATGTTTACTGGTCAGAATGACGAAATGAATTTCCACATCCTTCGATGGTGCGTATCAAAATCTTGTGGCAGTCATGTAAAATCTTCTCTCCAAAGAAGTGTCGCACTGCGGCATGCCGCTCGGACTTAGCTATAAAACGGAGGCCCCTCATTGACCCTAAACTTGAATCGGACAGCACTCATTCTTATGTGAGAAGTTTGCCTTTGCACAGATACTTAATATCGATGTAGGTCGATGGGGATTGCGCATGGGCCATATTGGTTCAGATTTAGATATAGCTCCCATATGAACCGATCTCTCGATTTGACTTCTTGAGCCCCTGGAATCCGGAATGTTTGTCCGATTTGGCAGAAATTTTGCACATAGTGTTCAGTTATGACTTTCAACAACTGTGTCAAGTACGGTCCACATCGGTCGATAACCTGATATAGCTCCCATATAAACTGATCCCCCGATTTGACTTCTTGAATTCTTGCAAGCCGTAATTGTTGTCCGATTTGGTAGAAATTTTGCAGATAGTGTTCTGTTATAACTTCCAACAACTGTGCAAAGTACGGTCCAAATCGGTCTTTAACCTGATATAGCTCCCATATAAACCCATCACCCGATTTGACTTCTTGAGCCCTTAAAAGCCGCAATTTTTGACCGATTAGGCTGAAAATTTGGAAGCGATGTTCTGTTACGACTACGAACAACTGTGCCAAATACGGCCAACATCAGTCTACACGCTGATATAGCTCCCATGTAAACCGGTCTCTCGATCATACTTGTTCGGTTCCAAGAAGCTTTCAGTTTTGATGGTTTGGCAGAACTTTGTTATGTAGAATAAATTTATGCCCTACAACTTAATATATTTTGTATAGATTCTTAGCGGAATTCATGGTGGTGGGTTCCCGAGATTCGGTCCGGCCGAAATTAGCACACTCTACTTTTTTTTTCATTTGCCAACGAAGAACATTTTCAGATTTGAATAGCTGTTAAAACAAAAATCCCGAAACTGACATTTTCATTACGTTTTAAATCAATCAACAAGTTTCTCATTGTGCTATATGTAACGATCTCCCGCTGTCCTTTTTCAGACTTTCAATTATCCTTCAACAATAGTCTACCACGTAATCATTCAAAGGAAAGACTTTGCGACGCAATAAAATGTTCATTTTAAACTTTACACTGTCGTTGTCATATAATTTACATTTTCAATAACACAACATCTGCTATGCTTAATTTTCCTTCAGTCACTTAACTTTTATTTCAGGCACTTTTCACGGTTCGTAATTAATGCTTAAGTGACTTGATGCCAACTGCGAAATGTATTCTACTCGTACATCGGAAAAGTGGTCAATGGATATGCACTTGGTCTCATTTGTTTGCTCTGTATGTTAATGTGTCAATTGAGGAAATAAAGCGATAAACACACATACCATGAGAGCATTTAAAAAATGGTAGTGCTGTATACAAACAAACATTTTTCATGAAATATGTAATACGAAAACAATGAACAGGACATGAATTACAAACAAGTGCGCAAAACCAACACAGAAACAATTCGAGATTAAAGCCAAGCTGTATCTGAAAATCTGCGAGTTTGGAAAGTAGGTTTTTTCGGTAAAAAAATATTCGTCAGCATATTTAATGGATTTTATGTCTTGGACCACGGAATGGATGACGCATTGATCGCGTTCTATTCGTATTTGAGGTGCATAAGACAAATCGTATGAAAACACAAAGTGACTGCTCATATGACATGTTTGACACCGTTTAAATGCAGCTTAATGTCAGTGCCAAATATCGTGCAGGTAGGTAATCGGAACGCACTATGAAGTTCTAACAAAACTTTATTTCAATTTGGCCAGAATTTTTTTCGTGATTTTTCAAACATATTCCTGCTCGAGATCAATTGTAGTCAATGATTTCTATTAAAAGAATAGCTTAGCACAGTTTGACTGGCATGGTGGATGGCTTTTTCTGTCACGCCATTTATCTTCATCAACACCTTTGTCAAAATGGTTAAGGTGCTCTACATACCCACCTACTATTGAGCACTGTGTGGAGCACGTTTTTGTTCAGAGACCAGTAAGAATGCAGAAAGACATATTTTCCACTATTCCCACACAAACTAATCATCAATACGAAGGAAGCGCACGTCCACTGAGTTTCCATGGAGGACTGTGACTTCAAAAAAGACACCAAAGCCATCCCGGAAGGGGAAGATGGTCGATGAAAAAGGTAACGAGCCTCCCTCTTACGTCAGAGTGGCAAAGAAGCACAACAGAGATGAGATGAGTTATGCAGTGAGCAATATCGCCTGTGCATCTGATAGGATTCCACCAGATCATCGGTCCCAAGTGAAGCATCTAGTAAACGAACGGGTTCATGTGTTGAACTCTGAAGGGGTTCACCTATACGAATTACGAGCTTCGAATATAGGGGGGCACATCAACGCTGCACTTTGCGTCAGCGGAATGCATTGATACCGTCAAAAAGCTCATTGGAAGTAGCCACACTCCCTGGGACGCAAAGTTGGACCTTGTGAGAAAAATCGAAATCCCCCAGCTCTCAAAGGCGACGATGTTCATCAAGGATGAGGGCGGAGAATTCGCAACGGAACACATGATGGAATTCTTAAATAAGCAAAACCAAGAGTTGGCGGTCAAGAAATGGGAGGTCTCCCACAGGGAAGAGAATGAGGAAGGAACAGTCCTTGTAGTGGGCATTGATCAAGCCTCCGTGACAAGTTTGATTGAGACTAAAGGCATGGCGTACTACGGGACCAAGGCCGTCTTTTTCAAGTTTGGGAAAACTAGCATAGGCAAATATCCTCACATTGAGGACAAGACAATCAACGTCTCTCATTATTGGGAAGACTAGGATAAGTAATCTTTACTTATCCTAGTCTTCCCTAATACTTAAACAGGTAAAAAGGCATTAAGTTCGGCCGAACATTGGATGCCCACCACCTCGGGTATATATGTAAACCCCATTTCATCACAATCCGGTGAAAATTGGATAACTTGAGCAACCAAATTCAGCACGGACATTGAGTGGTCTAATATATATGTCACTTTTCAATTTTGTAGAACAAAATATTGGTCTTTTTGGCAGATATATCGAATTATAAACCGATCTGAACCATATTAAAGTCGGATATTGTAAGGCTCAGAAAAACTTAATGTTTTAAATTTCAGCGAAATAGAGTAATAAATAAAGCTTTTATGGGCTTCAGCCCCCTTATCGGCAGATCGGTCAATATGGTAGCTATATGTGAATATAGACCGATCAGAACAATTTTTAGGTCGGATATTAGGATGTGTTAACCTACTCAATGTTTTAAGTTTCAGCGAAATCGGGTAATAAATAAAGCTTTTATGGCCTTCAGACCCTTTATCGGAAGATCGGTCTATATGGCAGCTATATTTAAATATCGTCCGATCTGAACCATATTTAGTTCAGATGTCGGGTGGCTTAAAAAAACCCACTGTTTCAAATTTCAGCGAAATCGGGTAATAAATAAAGTTTTTATGGCCTTCAAACCTTATATCGGGAGATCGGTCTGTATGACAGCTATATCTAAATATAGTCCGATCTGAACCATATTTACGTCGGATGTCGGAAGGCTCAAAATAACCCAATGTTTTTAATTTCAGCGAAATCGGATAATAAATAAAGCTTTTATGGGCTTCAGACCCTTTATCTGGAGATCGGTCTATATGGCAAAATGCAAATTTGCAAATTTCGCCCATGAACATTCCTCTAGGGAACAGGGGCCAACTTCTCACATATCAATGAGTGCAGTCCGATTCAAGTTTAAGCTCAATGACAAGGGGCCTCCCTTTTATAGCCGAGTCCGAACGGCGAATCGCAGTGCGACACCTCTTTGAAGAGAAGTTTTACATGGCATAGTACCTCACAAATGTTGCCAGCATTAGGAGGGTAAAACCACCGCTGATGGTCTCGCCAGGATTCGAACCCAGTCTTTCAGCGTCATAGGCGGACATGCAAACCTTTGCGCTACTGTGGCCTCTATATGGCACCTATGTCTAAATATGGACCGATCTAATCCATATTTAGGACATATGTCGGGAGGCTTCAAATAACCCACTGTTGCAAATTTCAGCGAAAGCCGATGAAAAATAAAGCACTTATGGGCATTAGACCCTTTATCGAAAGATCGGTCCATATAGCAGCTATAACCAAATATGGTCCGGTTTGACCCGTTCAAGAACTTAACCAGCGTGCATCAAAAAGACGCATCTGTGCCAAATTTCAGCTCAATATCTCAATTTCTGAAGGCTCTAGAGTGATTACAACAGACGAACGGACAGATGGACAGACGGATAGACCGTCAAACACACGGACATCGTTAAATCGTCTTAGAATTTTACGATAATCCGAACTATATAGTTTGTAGTGTCGGAAATTGATATTTCGATGAGTTGCAAACGGAATGACTAAATGAATATACCCCCTATCCTACGGTGGTGGGTATAAAAACAGGTAGTGCAGGGGCGAGAGACCCAGCACAGACTAGCGGACAGGGACCCGACGACAGACCCATCACCGACTTCAAGATCCGGAAGACTTAGAGAGGTAAAGATCCTAATATTGAAACATTAGGCGGTGCAGTGATGGGAATCTCAATGTAGCCTAACTAACAGGGAGCTGACGATGAGACCATCACTTACTCCCAAGAAGCCCATTTCCTCATGATTTGAAAGATTAGAATAGGCTAATACCTTAATATTGCAATATCAGGCAATGCAGGGACGGAAGACTCAATACAGCCTATCGAACAGGGACTCGACGATGAAACCATTACCGATTTTCTCAAAATTCGGAAATCTAGGATAGTCAAAGTTACTAATATTACATCATTAGGTAGTGCAGTGAAGGAAAGTCAGTGCAGCCCAAAGAACAGGGAGCCAACGATGAGACCTTCACCCACTCTTAAGAAGTTTTTTTACTGGGGGACAAATGATTGAAGTCATCTAGATAAACCTCCTCCGGAGCGAGACAGCTACACATGCTCTGATGGAGAAAATCAGCAAGGAAAAGATTCATATTGCCTTAATTCAGAAGCCATGGACGACACGGAACAAAGTTTCTGGACTGAACCATAACAACTACCAATTGTTCAATGCTAAAACTGGTACTCGGCCGAGAACCTGCGTTGTTTGCCATAAAAATTTTAATTTTGTATTTTCCCCAGTGATGTCCCTACAGTGATGAGACAGGGACAGGACAGTGGTGTATACCTGGCTAGACTTTTTAACTCTCCAATACCTACACACCCTTCGGAGCTACAATGGCTGCTGAGAGAGGCCAAACAGATAGGAAATGAGGTACTAATGGGGTGCGATGTGAACTCTTACATCTCCTTGGGTAGTACCAACATGAATAAGAGGGGCCAAGCCCTGGCAGAACTTTTGAATACTAACGACCTAATAATACTTAGCATTGGTAACATCGCTAACTTTGTTAAAAGGATAAGGGTGGAGATTTTCGATGCGACAATAAGTTTTCGGAAAATCTAATCGATGAGGTTCAGGATTGGAGGGTCTCCATGGAGCACTCCATCTCTGACCAACGCTACATTAGGTTTAGAATAGCACGGCCAGTGCCGAATCCGATAGGCTTCCGTTATAAGTTGAAAATAAACTGGACCAAATTCGGAAGACTACTCAGTAGAAGACTTGGTCAAGCTAATTTAGATTGCCGAAGCATAGACGACATTGAATTCAATGTCAACAGGATTACGACTGTACTAGTGGAGTCCTTCGAAGATAGTTGTCCTCTTCGAGAAAGGAATTCAGCCCAAGAAAAACTCTAGATGACCAGGAGATTCGCAACATTGGGGGAGAGATCCGCAGACTTTATAACAGAGCACGTCGTAAAAAAGCGGAAGTGTATTGGGATGAGTATTAATCACGGCTCAAGGTATAAAAACAGATTATCACAAGGGCAAAATGACCTCCTAGATGGTTTTCTGCGACCTGGTCGATAGCGTTAATGACTCCGCCAAGATGAAAAAGTTTCTATCAAAAACCCATGTCTAAACTAAAACGTTGTTAGACGACATGGGAGTGAAAGAGAGAGAGACGACGGAGGACATGTTAAGGCTTTTGATGAAAACCCGGGGGACTCAACGGGACTCACGGAGACACAGGAATCTTGGAATAACGATGTTGATCGAAGGCTTATCATTACAGAATTTATGGTAAAGGAAGCATTGAGAAACTTCAAACCATTTTAGTAACCCGAAACTGATGGAATATTTCCGGTTTTACTACAGAAGGAGGTGGACTATCTGACGCCCCATCTGGCCTGTATTTTCACAGCGTTCCTTGGACTTGCATATACTCCGAAATCATTGGCAGGAGGCAAAGGTGGTATTTACATCCAAGCCCGGCAAGGCAAGTTATGCGTCACCAAAGGCATCCAGACTTATAAGACTTACGTCCTTTCTACTCAAAACGATGGAACGCTTTGTGGATACCATGATGAAGAGTAGGATATTCTGCGAACTGCTTAAATACAAACAGCACGCCTACGTTAAGGGAAGATCGGTGGAGACAATCCTTCTTTCCTCCTTCTTTGCCAAGACGTACACACTGGCGGTATACCTTGACATCGAGGGGGCTTTTAACAATGAGCGGAGCGACACACTGATCCAATCCTTAGACCAGTATCGAATGGACCCGTTCCTTAGAGACTGGATAAACCATATAACAAGGAACAGTTGGGTAAATAGTGTGTCCCATGACATAAATAAAAGGGGGAGAAAGGGGCACAATTCACTCCACGGGGGGCATTTTATCGACACTCAAATAGGTGACCACCATAAATGGTCTATTAAGGATGCCGACTGAGAAGGGATTTGAACCCGTCTGCTACGATATTTTAATACTTCTAATGGGCAAGCATCCGAACCAGCTATGCAGAAGGGCCGAAAGAGTCTTGCACGCCTCTGGGCTAGACCTGGGGATCACAATGTTCACCCAGAGGAGACTGAAATCTGCCTATTTACGAGGACGTTGAAGGTGGGCCAATTTGACACACCACATTTCCACAATAGAACGATGTGGATATCTGAGATGGTCAAATACCTTCATTTCGGACTATAGGATTGTTATGTGACATACAATTATGTCCATATAGACATTGAAATTGTACAACAAAATTCACTACCCTTCTGTTTGACTAGTTAACAAATTTTTTTATGGATTTTAAATTCATATATAAAATGGACGCATTTTCTTCATTTTTGTGCGTGTGAATGAGAGAATTAAAGAATTTCTTAAACTCTTTCAAATATTCTGAAATATCAGGCCAAACGACAATCAATTCCAGATGCAGCATTTCAATACGGGCTCAAATTCTGTCCCCCAATTCGAAACAAAATCAAAAAAAGAAAAAAAAATGAAAGAAAAATCACTTTCACACTATCACCTCTGTCCATCACTCCCACGACAATCGTTCGTTCATTCGTTCAAGTAACTTTTTAGCAATGGAACTTAAACAAATATTTACGAAACGTGTCGGATCCACAGACACAGCTTCTCGCCTGCCCAAATGAAAATGGCCAAAGATAAAACAACGACAACAATTCGCTTCAAAAAAAAAAAAAAGGACTTTAAACTTTACGCAAATGTGTGAGTGTGTGTGGTGGTTTGCATGTGTTTGATGTGAATGACAGACAGATTGAATGTACGGACGACAGATGGATGTGTGAACGAAAGGAAGATCGAATGGAAAGAACATCGAACATTGAATTGCTGCGACGACAACGAAAGAACATCACATAAATATTTCAATCAATTCATGTCAATTTTGCCCACACGAAACTTCGTCATCACCTCTGTCACAGCGTTTTCTGGTGTTTTGTGGTGCCCGACCATGTGCTACGGCTACCGCTGCTGTTGGCTTGGCCCATTTTTGCATGTCGTTCTGTCAATAAATTCTGACCAGTTTTTCTTTTCCTGCAAACACTCACTCACACACACACACAGATAAACAATCGAACATTTATTATTTTCCCATTATTTTCAGGAATGTTACTATGTATTACAATACCAAAATAACAAAAAACAGAAAAAAATAAAATAACCGTCAAAGTGCCATGAACAAGTCACTTTGAACATTTAAACCAGCAAAAGATTTTATTGAAAATGTATTGCCTTCAACTTCGGCCCAAGGATATTTGTGATTTTGTACCTCATTGAAAACACCGCCTGAAATGTAAGGAAATTCAATTCATCTCCCATGATTAGCGGTAAATTTTCAAAAGTTTGGGAATTCCATGGGGGATCGAAAAAAAAAACGCTCATAGTGGTTAGGACGTTTTAGTATATAGCAAGTACCTCATTTGTACAATGGAAGTTGTAGTGTGGGGAGAGAAATGTCTGGTGTGTTCCTTTAAGCAAAATAGTGAAGTAGAATAAAAAAAAAGTTTTTTACTAAGCTATTCTTTGAACAGAAAGCACAGAATTTAAGCGATCTGGAGCTGAAATATGTTCGAAAACTTACAAAAGGATTTTAAAGATCAAAATCGAAGCAGACAAACCAAACGAACCGGCCCATAGCTGTGCTGTAGGTCAATATGAAAAAGCACTTACAGTGATATTCGACGAATGTTCAAGTGCACAACCACAAGAGCTTGACAATGTTGATGTGTTTTGTTGTTCTAAGCTATGACGATTAGGGTAGGTTAGGTTGAACAAGTAAAAAGGCGTTAAGTTCGGCCGGGCCGAACTTTGGATACCCACCACCTCGGGTATATAACTAAACCACCTTTCGTCAAAATCCGGGGCAAAACTCATACCTTATATCCCATAGCAGAAATATGTGGAGGGGCTTAACTTAACCCTTTGTCCACAATTTCGGCAACATCGGATAATAAATTCGCCTTTTATGGCCCCAAAACCTAAAACCGAGAGATCGGTCTATATAGCAGCTACATCCAAATCTGAACCGATCTGTGCGATAATACAGAAGTATGTCAAGGGGCTTAACTTAACTCACTGTCCCAAATTTCGGCGACATCAGACAATAAATGCGTGTTTTATGGGCCTTAGACCCCAAATCGGAAGATCGGTCTATATGGCAGCTATATCCAAATCTGGACCGATCTAAGCCATATTGACGGAGGATGTCGAAGGGTCTAAGACAACTCACCGTTCCAAATTTCAGCAAAATTGGATAATAAATGTGGTTTTTATAGGCCTAAGAACCTAAATCCGAGGATCGGTCTATATGGCAGCTATATCCAAATCTGGACCGATCTAAGCCAAATTGATGGAGGACGGAGGAGGGCCTAAGACAGCGCACTGTCCCAAATTTCAGTAAAATCGGAAAATAAATGCAGCTTTTATGGGCCCATGACCCTAAATCGGAGGATCGGTCTATATGGCAGCTATATCCAAATATGGACCGACCTAAGCCATATTGACGGAGGATGTCGAAGGGTCTAAGACAACTCACTGTCCCAAACTTCAGCAAAATTGGATAATAAATGTGGTTTTTATAGGCCTAAGATCCTAAATCGGAGGATCTGTCTATATGGCAGCTATATCCAAATCTGGACCGATCTGAGCCAAATTGACGGAGGACGTCGGAGGGCCTAAGACAGCGCACTGTCCCAAATTTCAGCAAAATCGGAAAACAAATGCAGCTTTTAAGGGCCTATGACTCTAAATCGGAGGATCGGTCTATATGGCAGCTATATCCAAATGTGGACCGATCTGAGCCAATTTGACGGAGGATGTTAAAGGGCCTAAGATAACTCACTGTCCTAAATTTGAGCAAAATTGGATAATAAATGTGGTTTTTATAGGCCTATGACCCTAAATCGGAGGATCGGTATATATGGCAGCTATATCCAAATGTAGACCGATCTGAGCCAATTTGACGGAGGATGTCGAAGGGTCTAAGACAACTCACCGTCCCAAATTTCAGCAAAATTGGATAATAAATGTGGCTTTTATAGGCCTAAGAACCTAAATCCGAGGATCGGTCTATATGGCAGCTATATCCAAATCTGGACCGATCTAAGCCATATTGGCGGAAGATGTCGAAGAGTCTAAGACAGGGCACTGTCCCAAATTTCAGCAAAATCGGAAAATAAATGCAGCTTTGATGGACCTATGACCCTAAATCGGAGGATCGGTCTATATGTCAGCTATATCCCAATGTGGACCGATGTAAGCCATATTGACGGAGGACGTCGGAGGGCCTAGGATAGCGCACTGTCCCAAATTTCAGCAAAATTGGATAATAAATGTGGCTTTTATGGGCCTAAGACCATAAATCGGAGGATTGGTCTATATGGCAGCTATATCCAAATCTGGACCGATCTAAGCCAAATTGACGGAGGACGTCGGAGGGCCTAAGACAGCGCACTGTCCCAAATTTCAGCAAAATTGGATAATAAATGCAGCTTTTATCAGCCTATGACCCTAAATCGGAGGATCGGTCTATATGGCAGCTATATCCCAATGTGGACCGATCTGAGCCAAATTGACGAAGGACGGTTGAAGGGCCTAAGACAACTCACTGTCCCAAATTTCAGCAAAATTGGATAATAAATGTGGCTTTTATGGGCCTAAGACCATAAATCGGAGGATCGGTCTATATGGGGGCTATATCAAAATATAGTCCGATATAGCCCATCTTCGGACTTAACCTGCTTATAGAGAAAAAAAGAATTTGTGCAAAGTTTCAGCTCAATATCTCTATTTTTTAAGACTGTAGCGTGATTTCAACAGACAGACGGACGGACATGTCTAGATCGTCTTAGATTTTTACGCTGATCAAGAATATATATACTTTATAGGGTCGGAAATGAATATTTCGATGTGTTGCAAACGGAATGACAAAATGAATTTACCCTCATCCATCGGTGGTGGGTATAAAAAAGGGTTCGGATATTAATCCGAACCATGCCACTATGCACATGCACCTAAGTCAGAAATCGACTCGTTGTGCGCTTTAAATACTAACAAGGAAAAGCGTGTTAAGTTCGGCCGGGCCGAATCTTATATACCCCCACCATGGATCACATATGTCGAGCTCTATGATATTGGAGCTATATCAAATTAGACTATAATCGAACTGGTGAAAACTTCATAAAAAATTTTTAGCTGTAGTTGTTCCCTCCTTATGCTGGCGACATTTGCTAGGTACTATGTCATAATAAAACTTCTCCCAAAGAGATATCGCTCTGCGGCACGACATTCGGACTCGACTTTAAAAAGAAGGTCCCATTTCATTGAGCTTACACTTGAATCGGACAGCTCTAATTGTGATGTGAGAAGTTTGCGCCTGTTCCTTAATGGAAGAATGTTCATGGGCAAATTTGCATTTGAGTATGGCTACAAGAGTCATAACCGCACACTGTAAGATTGACCATATGGGCGAGTGTATGGTAGTGCCACACAACGACTTCTGTGGACGCTGTCTGAATGAGGATAAGACTATCGAACAACCGCATTGCTTATACCGCAGTCTACAGAGACATAGGGCTTCCCTCCTAGCGAGGCAGTCCTCCTCCAAACTCGCCAAACTCCCAGATGTGTCTCTGGAGAGTCTCTTCAGATACGTGAATAAGACGGGTTTGCTACAACGAAAAACGCAATGAAATCTTCAACATGCTGCCACACATGCGCAGACGGAGAGCACCAATCCATAGCACTTGGCGAGTGAATACTTGAGTGAGTGTGGGATTACACTTCGGGGAAGCACTCGCGTGGTGGTGTGAAGAATAGGCGCTTGCTCCCTATTGTATTTCTACAAGTCTTATATCTTTCATACAGGGTGGCTGATGAAAGCCGCTACCAAAAAAAAATGTAATAACTTTTTTTCTATTTAATAATAATAATTTAATAATTAATTTAATTAATTAATTAATTAATTTAATTAATAATAATTTAATAATTAATTTAATAATTTAATTTAACATGAATAAAAGAAAAATGTATTCCATACACCGAAAAAAAAATGTAGCAATATTCATCATTGTAGCAATATTCATCAGCCACCCTGTATATCGTAATATTCCTGTCTCCTCTTCGAAGCGGAGCGTGTAGTGCATTTCGTCATCATAATTTTTCATCAAGTCTTCATTTTTTATATCCAGCACCTTAGAATGGAGGTATACTTATTTCGTCATTTCGTTTGTAACACATATTGATCTGAGACCCACCATGGTCTAAATATTCTTGATCGTCTAGACATCCTTAGCCGACTTAGCCATGTCCATCCGTCTGTTGAAAGCATACTAACTTGCGAAGGAATAAAGCTAGACTCTTGAAATTCTACATAAAGTCTTTGTATCAGTATGGGTCTGTGGGGATTCTAAACGGGCCATATCAGTCCATGTTTTGATATAGCTGCCATATAAATCGATTTTGCATCTTGACTCATAAAATCAGCAGACAATGTTTGCTTACATCAGCAAACTTATTTTTCTGGGCGTAGAGATGAAAAAGTTAGTCTTCAATAAAATTTTAATTTTTATAAGATTGCGCATACAATTTCGAAAATCCTTCTTCTCCCATCTTAATCATTTCAAACCCAGATTAAAATCACCTATAGGACCTATCAACCTGTTTGGGGATTTCATGTCCAATTTTCATATCACCTATTCGTGTTTTGGGAAGCTTTTTTCCTGTACGACATGGCATACTTTGGATTCTTTTCCCTTTGTTATTTATTTTATTATTGTTATGTTTGCCATTCCATTGTTAATGATCCAGCTTTTGTTATTCCAGCGACGGGGGGCTCTCTGCCGCGTGAGTATAGCGTGCAACAAGTAAATTAAATTTAATGATGCTAAGTAAATATTTATGATTAGCACCATTTTTAACAAACAATGTTGATTTAATTTTTACAACTTTCTATTCTCTTTGGCCTTCTTTTGATTGCCTTTTTCTGGTATGTTGCGTGTCAAATTGGCTTTCATTACTTTTGCTGGCGATGCTTGTGAGAGGACCATCTCCACCTCCAACACCGCCATTATCATCATCATGCGAAATTGAATGAAGCGAAGGCGGGAATGGCCAAATTGCCAAATTGAAATAAGGATAATAAACACGTACGGATTGTTGTTTTTTCTTTTTTTTTTTTGGTACCTCCCGTCGTGCAGTGCGTAACAAACTGCTTAGGATTTATGTAAAAAGAAGTGACCAGATTAAGGCAATTTGTATGGCTGTTGCTACAAGGTCGTTATATTTTAACCATACTCACACACATGAATAAATAAACGCTATGGGAGATTGGTCATTTCTGAATTGATTCAATATTATGGAATGTTTAAGGACCAAGTTTATTGAAAAAGAATTCTGGCTAGGGGAAATTAAGGACTCCATTTAGATGTAATCACCAACAGACATGATATGTGGAAAATAAAATTGTATCAAAGTTATTTAAAAAATTTACATGAACGTAATACGTTATGGAAACACCAGTATCGAGAAAATTGTTCCCATAAAATCAAAAAATTTTAAAGAAATAAACAAGTAAAAAGGCATTTAGATCGGCCGGGCCGAAATTTGGATACCCACCACCTCGGGTATATATGTAAACCCCATTTCGTCACAATCGGGTGAAAATTCAATAACTTAAGCACCCAAATTCGGCACGGACATTGAGTGGTCAACAATCTAAGTCAGGAAATCTGTGCTACTTACAAAATCACCGATCTTTTCTATTTTACAACCCTAAGATGGTTCATGTCTGGTATTGTATCTAAACCTATGTGCCTGTGTTAGTCGCGAAAGCCGGGCAACGACATGGTAAAATGTCGTGAGAGAACGGGTGGAGATATCTCTTTGAAATTAGAGGTGAAATGTAATCGAGATCGTGTACGAAATTTCAAGGCCCTAGGTGGTCCAGGCGCCTCTTGGCAGGCCCTTAATGTTGGTCACCTAGGCAATTTGAAAAATTGTTCGGGCTGCCAAATCTTTATTTGTGGCGCGATTTTCAATATTAGTTTTGCAGGATAGTACTCAAAAATCCCAACAAAAATCAGCTTGAGGTATACAATATCTCCACTGGTTTCGGAGATACACGAGTTTTAATCACTATTTGTTGAAATTTTGGGCTAGATTGGCTTCGTAATTTGCATATGTGAAGTCAATTGTTGTTTGATTTTCATTTTTATACCCTCCACCAAAAGATGGGGGGTATACTAATTTCGTCATTCTGATTGTAACTACTCGAAATATTCGTCTGAGACCCCATAAAGTATATATCTTCTTGATCATCGTGAAATTTTATGTCGATCTAGCCATGTCCGTCCGTCTATCCGTCTATCCGTCCGTCCGTCCGTCTGTCTGTCGAAAGCACGCTAATTTCCGAAGGAGTAAAGCTAGCCGCTTGAAATTTTGCACAAATATTTCTTATTAGTGTAGGTCGGTTGGTATTGTAAATGGGCCATATCGGTCCATGTTTTGATATAGCTGCCATATAAACCGATCTTGGGTCTTGACTTCTTGAGCCTCTAGAGGGCGCAATTCTTATCCGATTGGGATGAAATTTTGCACGACGTGTTTTGTTATGATATGCAACAACTGTGCTAAGTATGGTTCAAATCGGTTTTTAACCTGATATAGCTGCCATATAAACCGATCTTGGGTCTTGACTTCTTGAGCCTCTAGAGGGCGCAATTCTTATCCAATTTGAATGAATTTTGGCACGTAGTATTTTGTTATGATATCCAAAAATTGTGCCAAATATGGTTCAAATCGGTTCATAACCTGATATAGCTGTCATATAAACAGATCTGGGGACTTGACTTCTTGAGCTTCTAGAGGGCTCAATTTCTATCCGATTTGGCTGAAATTTCGCAAGACGTTTTTTATTGTTACTTTCAATAACTATGTCAAATAAAGTACAAGTCGGTTCATAACCTGATATAGCTGCCATATAAACCGATCTGGGATCTTGACTTCTTGAGCCTCTAGAGGTCGCAATTATTATCCGATTTGCCTGAAATTTTGTACGACGGATTCTCTCATCACCATTAACATACGTGTTTATTATGGTCTGAATCGGTCTATAGGCCGATACAGCTCCCATATAAATCGATCTCTCTATTTTACTTCTTGAGCCCCCAAAGGGCGCAAATCTTATTCGAATTGGATGACATTTTACACAGGTCTCCAACATATAATTTAATTGTGGTCCAAACCGGACCATATCTTGATATCGCTCTAATAGCAGTGCAAATCTTTTCTTATATCCTTTTTCTTTTGCCTAAGAAGAAATGCCGGGAAAAGAACTCGACAAATGCGATCCATGGTGGAGGGTATATAAGATTCGGCACGGCCGAACTTAGCACGCTTTTACTTGTTATGCATGATTTCGATTCATGACAAAATGACTTAGCCGCTACAAGTGTTCACATCTGAGTATTCAGTTGAAAGTTATATAGATCGGCTGTTGAAAGTCATAACAGAACACTACGTGCAAAATTTCAGCCAAATCGGACATGAACTGCGACTTGTAAGGGCTAAAGAAATAAAATCAGGAGATCGGTTTATATAGGAACAACATCAGGTTACATACCGATTTGACCGTACTTGCCGCAGTTGTTCGAAATCACAACAACCTCTTCATGAAAAATATCAGCCGAAACGAACAAAAGTTGTGGCATCCAGTGGCTCAAGAAGTGAAATCAGTAGAACGGTTTATATGGGAGTTATATCCAAATCTGAACCGATATGACCCATTTGCAATCTCCAAGGACCCACATCAATAGTTATTATCTGTGCAAAATATCAAGCGGCTAGCTTTAAGCTTTCGACCGCTATCATGATTTCGGACAAACATTGTTAGATCGACTCAGAGTGTCGAGACGAATAAACAACTTTATGGGGTCTTAGATCAATATTTTGAGGTGTTATAAACGGAATGACTAGATCAGAATGATACCCCATCCTATGGTGATGCGTATAAAAAAATTTAAGAAGTTCATCAATCGGCGCTGGATTGTTGGCATAGACCTTGGATTTGACGTAGACCCACAGGAAATAGTCTAACGACGTTAAATCGCACGACAGAGACGCCCAGTCGCCTGGACCATTTCTTGAGATAATACGTTCTCCAAGCTTGGTTTCCAGTTACTTGATTGTGACATTCGCTGTGTGGCTCCAAGTCCATATCATCCAATTGGGGCCAAAAATATTCTATTTCTATTGAATGGTAGCCACTGCCATTCACAATAACGTGACGGTCTTGATCATCAAGCAAGAAGTACGGCCCAATGACGTCGCCGACCCATAACCCGCTCCAAATCGTAATTTTTTCGAGATGCGATGATGACGCCTGGAGTACGCGTGGATTGTTGCATAGTATGCTTACTGACGATGCCATTCAGCCAGAAATAAGCCTTCGCCGAAGCGCTCTTAACGTTGAGGCCACTGACTCCGAATTTCCGGAGTAAATTTAAATAATTTCGATGCGGTATTGGCTCGTATAGCTCTCTCTATTATAAAATGACAAATCATACTGAAGAGAAAATGTCAAGTGATGTCGTTTGCTGTCCTTATCGGTCTACTTTTGTAGCGTCCCTTTTAAAAACTATTTATTTTGCATAAGTGAGCTCGTAGTCCTCCTCGACCCCCTTGACCTTGTCAGATATCGAAATCGTTCTATTGGGGAAACGTGGTGCGTCAAATTAACCACCTTCGTCTTTCCAGTGAAGCAAATTTCATTCTTCTCTGGGTTAACATTGAGACCTCTAGGTCTAGGCCCAGTCCTATACAATTTTCAAGACCCTTTTGGAGCTTCAGAATATATAAATCGGATCCCTACCCTTAGCAGTATTTTAACATCGTCTACGATGTTTATTTATGGTGGTCACCCATAGCAGTGACGATAAAATGCCCCCCCTGCGGCGTGCCTTGTGCCACCTTCTCTCTTATCCAACACAATTTATCCAACAGTTACTTATCAGCCTGTTCCTTTATCCGGTCTCTAGGGATCCGGTCCACCTGGTAATGGTCTATGAATTGGATTTGTATGTCGGTGCGCACATTGTGAAACACCCCCTCATTTATGGATTTTAGTATGTCGGTGCGCACATTGTGAAACACTCCCTCGGTGTCAACACTATCTCCAACATTCCAAGACGTACACATTATGAGCCTTGGAATCGAATGATGTTTCTATTTTATGCACAACCTCGTGCAGGGCTGTCTCCACCGACCTTCCCTTGACATAGTCGTACAGTTTGCATATCAGCAGTTAGCAGGATGTTCTACTCTTTATCATGCATTGTGCATGATAATGGGTAATAAGTAAAGCTTTTATGGCCTTCAGACCCTTTATCGGGAGATCGGTCTATGTGACAGCTTTATCTTAATATATTTCGATCTGAACCTTATTTACCTCAGATGCCGGGAGGCTTAAAATAATCCACTGTTTTAAATTTCAGCGAAATCAGGTAATAATTAAAGATTTTATGGGCTTCGGACCCCTTATCGGGAGATCGGTCTATATGGCAGGTATATCTAAATATGAACCGATCTAATCCATATTAAGGTCAGATGTCGGGAGGCTTAAAATTACCCACTGTTGCAAATTTCAACAAAACCCGATAAGAAATAAAGTTTTTATGGCCATTAGACCCTATATTGGAAAATCGGTCTATATAGGAGCTATATCCAAATATGGTCCGATTTGACCCGTTTAAACACTTAACCAACGTGCATCCAAAAGACGTATCAGTGCAAAATTTCAGCTCAATATGTCAATTTTTGAAGGCTGTAGAGTGATTACAACAGACGGACGGACAGACACACGGGACAGACGCTCGGACATCGTTAAATCGTCTTAGAATTTTACGATGGACCGAAATATATATCCTTGTAGTGTCGGAAATTGGTATTTCGATGTGTTGCAAACGGAATGACTTAATGAATATACCTCCTATCCCACGGTGGTGGGTATAAAAATCAGTGAAATTTTTTAAACCAAAAAATTTTTAAAAATTTTAAAACCACTTTCCATCATTTTTGCTGGGGACATAACTATCACTAAAACTTGATGTTCTATTTACATCTTATTTCTATAATAAACACACATTGTTATATGTCAATTTGAAAACACAGAAATAATTAAGCATACATGTTTCCTCCGCCTCTCTTCAGTGTCTGTCAATTTGGGTATTTTATTCCCTAGATTGACGATGGAAAACAATTGTTGTCGTTTCTATGCCATTGTACTTGTCCACTAAGTAGAAGACTGCAACGCATATACATCTAACATACATCCCACATTATTGATGTAATCAATGCGGAAATGTGTCAAATGATCTTAACGGTCTACATCGCAATTTTCCGCCTTTCCACAATAGGTGAGAGGCGACATGTGCGGACAACATTCAAATTACACGCACTCAAATGACCGCATGTCGGTCTGTCTATCTGTAGGTCTGTCACACCATCTCCTCGAAACCAATAGAATTTTAAAATCAACACTTGACTCGAAGGGCTGCCATTGCGAAACGATGTGCAGAAATCCCAGATATCTTACTGGAGATTTGATGGAGCACAATTAAAATGGGTGAACATGAAATTTAAATAAAATCAATTTTGCTATAAAATTGAAGAATGCCTAACAAAAAGATGAATGAGTAAAAGCGTGATAAGTTTGCCCAGGACGAATGTTGGGTACCCACCACCATGGATTTCGCTAAAGATATACCCTTATTAACTGAGTTTGTAGTTGAATTATTTTGGCCTCGAGAAGTCATATAGGGATATCGGTACTTAGGGGTCCAACATCACCATATTGACCGATTCAGATAAAACTTGGCATGGTTGCTGTAAGTCAAACGATAGTGTTTTAGGCCAAATCGCAGCCGAATCAGTTGAAAATTTAGGCTTCTAGGGGCTGAAGAAATCAAATCCGGGTATAGGGGCAATTCGAATTAAACTTGGCATGGATGTGGGAAGTCATAATAAAAATTGAGGCTTCTAAGGGCTCAAGAAGTCAAATTCGGGGTCGGTTTTTTATCTGGGCTATATCTGTTTATATACCAACTAGGATCGTACTTGACATGGATGTAAAACATCATAAGTCAAGTTCTTGTTCCAAATTTCAGCCGGATTGGATGAAAATTGAGGAATCTAAGGGCTCAAGAAGTCAAATCCAGCAAACGGTTTATATGGGGGCTATATTTGGTCAAAAGTCATAACTCTAGTGTTTGTTCCGAACTTGAGTCAAATCGGACGAAAATATAGGCTTCTAGGGGCTAGAGAAGTCAAATCCAGAGATCACTTTATATGGGGGCCAGGGACGTAGCCAGGATTTTTTTTTGGGGGGGTCCAAATTTTTTAAAATAGAAAATTGCCAAAATTTTTTTTAGATACCTCAATTTTTATACCCTCCACCATAAGATGGGGGGTATACTAATTTCGTCATTCTGTTTGTAACTACTCGAAATATTCGTCTGAGACCCCATAAAGTATATATATTCCTGATCGTCGCGACATTTTATGTCGATCTAGCCATGTCCGTCCGTCTGTCCGTCCGTCCGTCTGTCCGTCCGTCCGTCCGTCCGTCCGTCTGTCTGTCGAAAGCACGCTAACTTCCGAAGGAGTAAAGCTAGCCGCTTGAAATTTGGCACAAATACTTCTTATTAGTGTAGGTCGGTTGGCATTGTAAATGGGCCATATCGGTTCATGTTTTGATATAGCTGCCATATAAACCGATCTTGGGTCTTGATTTCTTGAGCCTCTAGAGTGCGCAATTCTTATCCGATTGGAATGAAATTTTGAACGACGTGTTTTCTTATTATATCCAACAACTGTGCCAAGTATGGTTGAAATCGGTCCATAACCTGATATAGCTGCCATATAAACCGATCTTGGGTCTTGACTTCTTGAGCCTCTAGAGTGCGCAATTCTTATCCGATTGAAATAAAATTTTGCACGACGTGTTTTGTTATGATATCCAACAACTGTGCCAAGTATGGTTCAAATCGGTCCATAACCTGATATAGCTGCCATATAAACCGATCTTGGGTCTTGACTTCTTGAGCCTCTAGAGTGCGCAATTCTTATCCGATTGAAATGAAATTTTGCACGACGTGTTTTATTATGATATCCAACAACAGTGCAAAGTATGGTTTAAATCGGTTCATAACCTGATATAGCTGCCATATAAACCGATCTTGGGTCTTGACTTCTTGAGACTCTAGAGGGCACAATCCTTATCCGATTTGAATGAGTTTTTGCACAAAGTATTTCGTCATGATATGCAACAACTGTGCCAAGTATAGTTGAAATCGGTCTATAACCTGATATAGCTGTCATATAAACAGATCTGGGGATTTGACTTCTTGAGCTTCTAGAGGCCGCAATTCCTATCCGATTTGGCTGAAATTTTTCATGACGTATTTTATTTTTATTTTCAACAACTGTGTCAAATAAGGTTCAAATCGGTTCATAACCTGATATAGCTGCCATATAAACCGATCTGGGATTTTGACTTCTTGACCCCTAGAGGTCGCAATTATTATCCGATATGCCTGAAATTTTGTACGACGGATCCTCTCATGACCATCAACAAACGTGTTTATTATGTTCTGAATCGGTCTATAGCCCGATACAGATCCCATATAAATCGTTCTCTCTATTTTACTTCGTGAGCCCCAATGGGCGCAATTCTTATACGAATTGGCTGAAATTTTACACAGGTCTCCAACATATCATTTAATTGTGGTCCGAACCGGACCATATCTTGATATTGTTTTAATAGCAGAGCAACTCTTTTCTTATATCCTTTTTAGCCTAAGAAGAGATGCCGGGAAAAGAACTCGACAAATGCGATCCATGGTGGAGGGTATATAAGATTCGGCCCGGCCGAACTTAGCACGCTTTTACTTGTTTTTATTGTGATCGTTATTGGGCACAGGAGCTGACACATCGACGGTGACACTTGGTCATAAAGTCAAAGCTGAGTTTTTCACTGATTGCCAACACAGTGCAAAAAACATTTGAAAGTTGTATTGATGGCTTCGAACGCAAGACAACGGCAACGGCTCTTGCTGCTGTTCCGTGTGCACAGGTTCGCATGAACGACGAAAAATACCCAAGAATAGAGCTGCCTTAGAAAAATTCTAGCTCCAGTTCGGAAAGAGGAATCATAATGAAATTCGGACTGGCGTAAAGTAGACGACTGAAACCAGTTACAACAATTTTTCCCGGCATGTTTTGGGGGGGGGGGGGGGAAAAATTGGCTTGTCGAAAGTCAGTAATTTTTTATATCCCAAAAATCAAACAAACAATTTCTCCAAATTCTTAGGAGTGAAATATTTAAAAAAAATTGCTATGTCAATACAAATTTTCTTAATTATGAATATACCAGCATATTACAGGTCACTTCGCTGCCCCCGATGGAACACCCTTTATCAAGGTGTAACTATATCGCAGTTTAAATAACTTTAGCCTTATCCATTAAGAAAATAAATTTTGAAAGTTTAAGTGCCTAAATGTACCAGGAGAGGGGGCGGGGGTGCCTTAGGCCCGAGCCCCCCCCCCCCTTAGGGCCCCTAGCCCAATGGCTACTTCCTTGATGGCGGCTATATCTGTTTATTGACCGATTCGGATCATACTTGGTATGAATGTTAGAAGTCACAACTTAAGTCCTTTTTCTAAATTTCAGCCAAATCAAATGACAATTGAGGCTTCTAAGGGCTCAAGAGGTTAAATCTGGGGAACGCTTTATATGGTAGCTATATCAGAATCAGAAGCGTTGTGGTCCATTTGCAATTAACGACCTACATCGATAAGAAGCATCTATGCTTATTTTCAAGCGGCTAGCTTTACGCGCTCGACCGCTGTCGTCATTTCAACAGACGGACGGACGGACATGGCTAGATAGACTCAGAATGTCGATATGATCCAGAACATGTATACTTTATTGGGGTCGCAGGTCAATATTTCGAGGTGTTGCAAATGAAATGACGGAGTATACCCCCATCCTATGGCGGTGGCTATAAAAATAGATATAATTGTTCGACTAAAAATTTATATAAATCATACATAATTACCATTCGATCATTCAAATAGGAATAAGTAAAAACGCATTAAGTCCGGTTGGATTTAGGTTTGAAGCCTTTCAAAATACAGCTGGTGAACGAATTTAAGGCAAAGGATCTATCGTTATGGAGAATTTTTGGTGAATAGGCTCTTGAAAAGTTGGACGAATATCCACTTTTTATGGAAAAATTGTGTTCAGCGACGAAGCACATTTTTGGCTCAATGGGCACGTAAAACAGTAGAATTGTCGATTTTGGAGTGAGTGAGTGCAGAAGCATTACCAGAGCTACCAATGCATTCAAAAAAAGTCACAGTTTGGTGCGGTTTATGGGCTGGTGGCATCATTGGACAGTACTTCATCAAAAAAGATTCGAATCGTAACGTAACTGTGTATGGTGAGCGCTATCTTAGGATGATATCCAACTTTTTTTTTTTTGCCCAAAATGCATGAGCTTTACTTGCATGACATGTGGTTGCAATAAAACAGTGCCACATGCCACACAGCACGCGTAACAATAGACTTATTGAGAGGCGAGTTTGGTGAACATTTTATTTCTTTTCGGGACCGATCAATTGGCCGCCTAGATCGTATACAGACAGCTTCAATTGACACATTGAAAAGCATCATTGAAGCATTTTTTCGTGAGATACTCTTAAAAAATCACCCTTTCTGTAGGAGGGCTTTTTCTCTACGCCAAAAAAATGTATGTGCCAAGTTTAATGACGATCGTATGAAAATTGCGACCTGTAGTTTGTACACAATTTAACACGGACAGACAGACAGGCAAAGCTAAATCGAATCAGAAAATAATTCGATCGGTATACTTATGCTAAATGCTCTAAAAAAAAATGACCTCGAAATAGAAATTCTAAGTTAGGAACTTTGTACTATTTACAAAATCCTTAATTGTTGCCACTCCCATCAGATGGTTCATGTCTGCCAAAGGACTGCCGTCAATAGACTTGGATAATCCTTTCGGGTCGACGCAGTCCAAGCGTTTGCGACGAATGCGCATGATACCCATTTCGTTGTACTATAGGAGATACAGTCAATTTAGGAGATACAGTCAATTTAAAGTTTACATAGTGAAATTTCGATTTTTGATGGATCTTCGAAGAAATTTTGAATTTTTTGAAGGAGTCACGAAAAAGATCACGCCAAAGATCCCTCGCATTTAACACGATTTTGGCGTCTAGTCCATGAAGAAGTCAAAATCCGATATCGGGTTATATGGCAGCTATATCATGTTATGCACCGACTAAGATCAATCTTGATATCGTTTTTCTCTCTACGACGCATAGTTTAGCAGATACAGTCAATTTAAAGTTTTCATAGTGAAATTTCGGATTTTGATGGATCTCCAATGAAATTTTGAATTTTTTGGAAGGAGTCGCGATGTAAGGCCCATTTCCCTCTACGACGCATAGTTTAGGAGATACAGCCAATTTAAAGTTTTCATGGTAACATCTCGATTTTTGATGGACCTTCGAAGAAATTTTGAATTTTTTGAAGGAGTCGCGAAGTAAGGCCCAGTTCCCTCTACGACGCATAGTTTAGGATATACAGCCAATTTAAAGTTTTCATAGTAACATCTCGATTTTTGATGGACCTTCGAAGAAATTTTGAATTTTTTGAAGGAGTCACGAATTAAGGCCCATTTCCCTCTACGACGCATAGTTTTGGAGATACAGCCAATCTAAAGTTTTCATA
Organism: Stomoxys calcitrans; assembly: GCF_963082655.1. Classification (NCBI taxonomy): domain Eukaryota; kingdom Metazoa; phylum Arthropoda; class Insecta; order Diptera; family Muscidae; genus Stomoxys; species Stomoxys calcitrans. Next base: position 131,759,500 of record NC_081556.1, on the reverse strand, counting down.
TTGAAAATTTCGATTTCTGAGGGGATTTTTTGAAGGAGTCACAAATTAAGACCCATTTCCCTCTACGACGAATATTTTTGAAGATACAGCCAATTTAAAGTTTTCATAGTGAAATTTCAATTTTTGATCGACCTTCGAAGAAATTTTGATTTTTTTGAAGGAGTCACGAAATAAGGCCCATTTCCCTCTACGACGCATAGTTTAGGATATACAGCCAATTTAAAGTTTTTCAAGTGAAATTTCGATTTTTAATGGACCCTCGAAGAAATTTTGAATTTTTTGAAGGAGTCACGAATTAAGACCCATTTCCCCCGTACGACGCATAGTTTAGGAGATACAGCCAATTTAAAGTTTTCATAGTAAAATTTAAATTTTTGATGGACCTTCGAAGAAATTTTGAATTTTTTGAAGGAGTCACCAATTAAGACCCATTTCCCTCTACGACGCATAGTTTAGGATATACAGCCAATTTAAAGTTTTCATAGTGAAATTTCAATTTCTGATGGATCTTCGATGAAATTCTGAATTTTTTGAAGGAGTTACGAGTTAAGGCCCATTTCCTTCTATGACGCATAGTTTAGGATATACAGCCAATTTAAAGTTTTCATAGTGAAATTTCAATTTTTGATGGATCTTCGATGAAATTTTGAATTTTTTGAAGAAGTCAGGAATAAAGGCCCATTTCCCTCTACAACGCATAGTTTAGGAGATATAGCAATATAACAATACATTGTTATTAACCCTAACCATAAAGAATGGCAAATATTCTTGATCATCATTACATTTCAAGTCGATGTCCGTCCGTATGTCTGTCTGTCGAAAGCACGCTAACTTCCGAAAGACTAAAGCTAAGTGCTTTAAATTTTGCAAATCTCTTCTTATTAGTGTAGGTCAGTTCGGATTGTAAATAGGACAAATCGGCCCATGTTCTGATATAGCTGCTATATAAACCGATTTCCCGCTTTGACTTCTTGAGGCTCTAGAAGGTGCAATTCTTACCAAATTTGACTGAAATTTTGTATGTGACGTTCTGTTTTGACTTCCAACAAATTTGCCAAATATGATTCAAATCGATGCATATGGCTGCCTTATAAACCGATCTCTCGATTGTACAACTTGAGAATCGAGAGGGCGCAATTATTATCTGATTTCGCTGAAATTATGCATGTCTTCTTATGTCAAGTTTTTTGTTTTGACTTGCAACAAGTTTGGTAAATATGATCTAAATCGATTCATAAGCTGATATAGCTCCCACATAAACCGATCACGGATCATGACTTCTTAAGCCTCTACAGGGCGCAATTCTTATCCGATATGGCTAAAATTTGTTCAACGACTTCTTCTATAACCTTAAACATAAGTGCTTAATATGGTCTGAGTGGGTATTTAACCCTGACGTTTTCGCCAGGTTTTGAACCCAGGCATTTAACTGCATAGGCGAACATGCTAAGCACTGTGCTACGGCGGCCTCCAATGATGCAAACGGAATGAGAAAATGAATATACCCCCATCCGTATTGCGACTAAATTTTAATTTTGTAAGAACTTTTAGTACACATTTCAATTGAAATATCAGTCTCACAAACATTTTTGATCTTCTTAATTTTTTTTTTTAATTTTTTTAATTTTTGTCTTTTTCGTACTGTGTTATTTTTAATTTTCGAATGGCCCCATCCAAGCTTTCGAGTTAGTCAATCCATGAACCCATTATTTTCCTTTTCATGTAACGGAATAATCTCCCCTAATATTCACCACCTCCCATATGAATGACAAAATGCCAATAACCCACACGCACATACATATGTACTGGAACATGCTAAAGGCACTATGATATCTTGATTCATTCCTAGTATATGACTATTTAGGCGGATAAACATGGCAATAATAATGTCAATTTTCATGCCATTATCATTATTATTATTATTATAATAATCGGCAGCAACATCAGCATCATCATCGTCATCATCGTCGTTGTCATTTTCATCACAGTTAACGCCATCGTTATCATTATCGGTACAAACATTTGTATCAGTCAGCATCAATTCCACACAACTACTGCTACAGTTTCTGCTGATGTTGTGCCTACCACTACCACTACTCTTTGGCGATTTTCACTCTTTGGCCCCCCAAGTCCCCAATCACTCACACGTACATATAGTCACTGGGGGATCACACAGATACTCCCACACTTTGTTAAAATTTAGAAATAACGTACGGCATGAGAGCGTGTGTGATTTCTTGAAGTCGTTATACTGTTGGTGACTGAGGCTATGGCTGTGTATATTCGCATGGACAGTGAAAACTTTATAAAAATGGACAATTGTCATATAGGGCATGCAATATTAATAAGAAGTACTGGGAGAAGCGTAAATCGAACAAAAATTTGATAGGTTAGGTTAAAGTGGTAGTCTACCATCAGACTCACTTAGACGTTTTCGTTCATTGTGATAACACAGGAAAAGAAGAAAGCAGACGCCTTCTAAAGGGTGATTTTTTAGCAATTATCTCTTTGGCAACACTGGTTTAAACACCTCACGCACGTTTCGTGTTTTGTTTCCCTGTCAATCATCCTCAGTTTGGTCTATAATTTAACCATGAATCGTTTTACAAACGAACAACGCTTACAAATTATTGAATTTTATTATCAAAATGCGAGCTCTATTAAGAAAGTTCATCGCGCCCTTCTTCCACTTTACGACGAAGCTCATTTTTGGTTCAATGGGTAAGTAAATAAGCAGAATTGTCGACTTTGGAGTGAAGATCAGCCAGAAGCATTGCAAGACCTACCAATGCAGCCAGAAAAAGTCACAGTTTGGTGCGGTTTATGGGTTGGTGGCGTCATTGGACCGTACCTCTTCAAAGATGATACGAATCGTAACGTAACTTTGAATGGCGAGCGCTACCGTGAGAAGACACCAACTTTTTTTTGGCCAAAACACAAGAGCTTTATTTGAGCTTTAACCAGATGGTCCTACATGCCGGTCCAATCTACTATTGTCTCTGGAAGAAAAGGGTGTAAAAGTGATCGCATATGCTGATGACGTGGCTATTGCGGTTAGGGGAAAGTTTTCCAGCACTCTAAGAGATATGCTTCCAGAAGATCTACGTGCAACAGCGGAGTGGGCTACCGAAAATAGTCTAGATGTTGATCCGTGCAAGACGGAAGTAGTTCTTTCCAACAGGGGATCCTCGTCTTTTAATTCCACCAGGAGTTCATCCTCGCAACATTCGTTAGATCTTGTCATGATGAGCTTCCGTACGCATCCAGCGGCAGGTGAGAATGCTGTGGAACCACTCTTCCTTAGGACACTGGACACTTGCATTGTGGACGATTCCGCCTTAGCTGCTTCACTAGCTGCTACTGTCGAAGTACTTTTTGATGCCCAGTTAAGGGTTTACACAGTGTGTTTCAACCAGTGGTTCAGTACGTACCCTGGCGGAAGCATCTCTTCTTGTCTATTTATTGAGCAGACTTCTTAGATACATTCCTAAAAAATCATGCAGATCAAACAAAAATTAATGTTCTTAGATGATAGCGTGTACACCTAAAGACCCGGACATGACCAAAGCAAATGCTCGATCATTTTCTCCTAAACCCCAATAAGCAGCGACCAGAATGAATCTGTGAGCATGGTTGTCTTGCTTGCCCAGCTCCCTAAGCCTTAGCATAACCTAGGCGGCACAGTTCCA